>NC_140566.1:15000-52555 GCF_057381845.1 Rhamphochromis longiceps
GCGAGAGGTTCGTGGATCAAACAAACACATGCGCTTTTAGAAGAACACACTAACAGACAATAACTGAAGGACCTTGAAAAATTAGTGGTCAATTATTGTCTGCATGCCCCTCCCACCAGCACCAAAGCTGGAATGACTGGCAGTCGCCTGTTTGTCGCCTCTGTGCTGGTGACTAAGCAGGACCTGGTCAGGAGCCGGATGCAGGCCCCTGTGGAGCCATGACACATCTGATTCTCCATGTCTCTGTCAGTGTGCACGTTACACACCGGCTGTTCTAACGGCAGCCGAGGTGATACGCTGACGTGTGTCGCGGGCTCTGATTTCTTGCCCTTTGTTTCTGCTTTCACACCAAACCTTTTTGGTTGTGTGACACACATGACTGGGGAAACTGAGTAGTGAGTGTTTGTGTGAGAAAGGAGGTATTAAAGGATCACCGGTCAAACTATAATGTTTTACTGCTTTTCCCGCTATTGCTGACCTCACGCTTCAACGACTAACGTGTTCTTCCTCCGTGTGCTTCTTTGTCATACAGAAACTGTTTGTGATCATCACCTTCAGTAAGCACATAGTGGAGCAGATGGTCTCCCTAATCGGGTGAGTAACCCTCACCGGGTGTGTGTGTGTGTGTGTGTGTGTGTGCGTGTGTGTGTGTGTGCGTGTGTGTGTGTGTGTGTGTGTGTGTGTGTGTGTGTGTGCGTGTGTGTGCGTGTGCGTGTGCGTGTGTGTGTGTGTGTGTGTGTGTGTGTGTGTGTGTGTGTGTGTGTGTGTGTGCGTGTGTGTGTGTGTGTGTGTGTGTGTGTGTGTGTGTGTGTGTGTGTGTGTGTGTGCGCGGCTGTTTGGTCACCAAAAGTACTACTACGCACCAAAGAGTGAATGCAGAGCGTGATGAATGAGGGACTTTTTGGGTGGCGATGGGGCATTTAGGCCCCACTGTGTCAAGTGGGCCTCCTGCTCTCGGAGGTCCTGACAGACGCTGTGTACAGTGGCTCTGAGGGACTCGCTCCTCGCCCCCTCGCCCCTCGCCCCTCGCTCTGCTCTGACAGTCTGTGTGCTGATTAAGGGCCTGGATTTTTCCACTGGATGATGACTATGAGCATGAACATGTTCTGACTGCTTCACAATGAGCTCTTGACTATGGCAGAAACCTCGTCCCTGGTTTATCACATGTTTTGCTTCCCGTGTGTCTGCGTGATCATAGAGAGCTGCTGCTGGTACGAGGAGGCCTTTCATGTGCGAGCTGACGGTGCCAGGGGTTGATTGACCTGCAACCCTGTGTGGAGGAAATGCTGAGTTTCTGGAGGAGGTTGGAGAGACAGGTTTTATCTGTGCAGTGGACATCCTGTAAAAATGAACCACACAGTAAATACGGGCTTCTTGAAATTAAGGCCACGATGAAGCTGAAAGATCCTTGAGTTGGGAGTGGGTGCTGGCGGGGGCCGTGATGGGTGTCCTTGTAGCGATACGGGGGCTTGCAGCTGGAAACCGACACACCTGCTGGTGGGAGTGCCATTTATATTACACGCACACACCCGTAGGTGCACTCACACACATGCTGAAAGGAGGAGGTCAGGTTGCATCAGCTCTCTTCCTCACTCTTATTGTTGTTTTGTACATTTACTGTGTGTCTGCTGTGAGCCTGGACGTCTGCAGTCAAAGTGTTTTTTCACTGTGTTTTTAGTTTTTATACAGACTAATTAAGTGTGTGTGTGTGTGTGTGTGTGTGTGTGTGTGTGTGTGTGTGTGTGTGTGTGTGTGTGTGTGTGTGTGTGTGTGTGTGTGTGTGTGTGTAATTTGTAGCGTGAATTGTGAAAGACATGTGGCTGCTAGCAGTCACTGTTCATTGAACTGCAGACTGAAGGCAGCAGATCATTGGTTCCTGACCGGTTTCAGTCTGACTCGCTTCTTCTCTAAAGGAAGTTTCACTCATTACAACTTGTCAACCGTCGGCTTCCTTCCTCGCCGAGCCCTTTCTATCCTCACCTCTGATTCTCGATGCTGCTCTCGCTCTCAGTCACACGTCACCTTATGAATGGGTGACAGCGTTTCCAATTGAACCCTTTCTGCACCAGCGCTCTGCCACGTTAACTGTGGAGGTGCTTTCAAATAACTGTGCACCTTTCCACGCACCAAATCTGCAGTTGCCCCCACCTGCTGTGCGCTTGCACGGTGTGCACACACTCACACAAACTCAACCATTTATCCTCTGGATGCCCTTTTTCTCAAAACAAAACAAAGTCACACTACTCCATGTGTCGCGTTCAGTATCTGGTGGTCGGCAGACAGACCTGAGCTCCTACATAACACTATTTACATATTTACTTTTTTTATTTGGACCTTTTATATATTATTTGCACTGCTTTGGAGATGCTCTGTATCTCATTGTACAACTGTATAGTGACAATAATAGCATTCTATTCTATTCTATTCTCCAAAATTTCCTCCCCCTGCTAATATTGAATCTTTCAAAGCTGACCTGTTGCTCTGAAAGCTGATTTCTTACATTTCTTTTCTGTTCATGTAAACAGTGAAATTCTGACTTGACATGATCAGACTTCAAAAGTTGATTGACAGCCACGTCCCCAAAATACTTTCAGTGAAACGCACTCTGGACGTGGGGTTCGCCGTCGTTCGCGTCGTGATTTTGGATTCTTAATACGTGTCTTTGTTTTGGTTTGACTCCGGTGCCAGCCTTAGTGGGTGAATGACCGTTGGACTTTGGCTCTAGTGATTTCATCCTCACATGACATAATACAATACAAGTCATTTCCTGCTCTAGGTGAGCTCGCTGGCATGTGCACACAGACGACGCAGAATCAGTGGCTGCAGTCTCTCTGGGTGCAGCACCTCAAGCCTTTTTGTACACGTCACTTATTTTATTTTTACACCTGGTAAACTGATTTTATTGCCACGTATCAGAGTGTTTTTATTTGACCTCTTCTTTTGGATTTATACTGAAGTTGATAAAGGTTCAATTCCAGTATTTAGCTTTCTGACAGAGTGGAACATTTTTCAGTGCCGGTGAATCCGAGCATGGCTGTTATTAAAATAACAATGAACCAGGTGAATTCCCTGAAACATTTACTGCAGTGCGAAAAAGCCTCTAGTTTCACAATAGTCAAAATGTGCATTTTTGGTGATAAGAACAAAAGTGTGTGTGTGTGTGTGTGTGTGTGTGTGTGTGTGTGTGTGTGTGTGTGTGTGTGCACCTCTTTTTGTTTGTAAAATGTGTTTGAAGACGAGAGTTTTGGCGTGCTCTCTGCTGACCGTCATAATCGAGTTTTGAATGAGCTTCTTTTTAAAGATGTTTTAGTTTTCGGTCGTCTGCGATCAGTTTAAAACAGGGAAGTCGTTATTCTGTGAATGACAAATGGAAAGTGTTGAAATTCATTGACTGAAATTCAGTTTCATAAGAGGATCACGAGGCTCTAAAACTGTCAACAGGAATTTTTATTACCTGTCAACCAAAAAATGACCAACTTCAGTTTTTCCTTCGTTTATCTACCGGCTAGAAATAAAATGTGCCTTTATTTATTTATTTATTTGTCTATTTATTTATTTATTTATTTATTTATTTATTTATTTGTCTATTTATTTATTTATTTATTTATTTGTAAGATAAGATAAGACTTTATTGATCCCACAACGGGGAAATTTTTGCGTCACCTCAGCTCAGGTACAGATATATGAAGGAAATACAAAAATACAATTAAGTACAAATAAAGTACAGTTGTCTATTTATTTATTTATTTATTTATTTATTTATCTATCTATTTATTTATTTTTAAGAATGTGCACAAAATATAAATGATTAAAATGCCATTACACGTTTGCTTTTCTGCTGTTCCTTTTGAGTATTTACGTTTGTTGGAAAAATAATTTTTCATTTCAACTATTCAGTGAATTTCTTTCTTTTTCAGCCGTTTCTCTAACTGCTGTTTGGGGAAAAGGTCAGACAGGTCAAACCTGGTCTATTACTCCTTCATTATTGTTGAAACAGTTTTCTGGCAGATAGTTTTCACTCTTATCCTGCTGAGCCGAGCATTCAAGGCTACATCCACAGGTTTCTGTCAGTAGCAGCAGGGTAATGATGAAGATAGTTTTGCTTTGAAGTGCAACAGAGTCAGAATAAAACCCTCCTCAGATGCCTTCAGGGCTGATAAAAGAAGCAGATAACCAGGTCAGACAGGCTGAGGGCCTGATCAGACTTGCTAGGTTTCTTTCATCCTGTGACTAATGTTCAGATGTCTGCTCTGCACGATGAGCCGTGTGGACAGTCGTTTAGGTCAGGAGGAAATTCTGCAGACTCACGTTAAGTACATAGTGCTCCTGTTCTTAATTAAAAGGCTCATTTTTCACATCCTTGCACATTTTTTGCAGATTTTCTGATGTCAAAATTTTCCTAATTCAGGAGTTTTTTGTTTGTTTGTTTTAAACTTGCTAGAAGTGACTTTCTGACAGAGTGGGAAACACCCTGATTCTAGGCTTCGTGTAACACCTGGACTCTGTGTCTGTTCCTCCTTTTCTCCGTTCTCTTATCTCAGCAGCAGCTCAAAATCACCCAGCACATGTGGCAGTGGAACAGGGAGCTTTCCTGTGTTTGAATCCAAGTTTTCCATCCTCTCGTTGATCTTTTGTAAGTGTTCGGTGAACAGTTTACTCTGATTCGTGCCATTTCTTCATCAACAATTTGTAACCGATAACTGGACAGGACGTAAAAGATGCTTTCTCTAATTGGAAGACAAACTGCAGCGATCCAGTTGTGTTTATGCTTGTCACTGGTCCCTGTGGTGGAACTGGATGAACTTTCTCTAAACGCCAGATGAGAAATTTGTTTCATATTATCTCATCTTCTGACTTCACACCCTGTTCTTCACAAAGTCAGCAGTAGGTTGTTTTGTATGGAGCTCGACAATTCCTTCATAGCCATGGATGAAGGGAAGGGTAGTCTTTGTCAGACTCTGAGAGAAAACCATTGACATGCAGAGAGGAGTCGAGACCTGAATAGGTTGTGCTGTAGAAACCGGTGTGCTGAGGCCACGGGGAACCCCAGCACGTCTTCATAAGAATGCACCTATTTCCATGCGAGTCCATCTCTAAGACATGAGTCGATTACCAGCACAATGGGCCTCCACATGGCTGTTTCTGCTGCATAAGGCATTGGGAGATCCCAGCATGCAGCCCTGCTCGGGAGGAGGAGGCACAGGTCAGAGCAGGCCGGTGGGTGATAGTGGGAACCACTCGTTGAATCATAGAGGAGCATTTCAAGTTAGGCTTTGCATTTACATGCAGTGTTGTGCTACGATTGTAATGTATTAGGTACTCTTGGTGGAATAACAATGAGTCGGTAAACTCAGCTGGATTATGTCTCAGATTATTTTCAGCATTTACTTTTTGTTTTGTGACAAAAAAAATCCTTCTAAGCAAACACGACCAACGTATTTGAAAATGGCAAAGTGATGGAAGTGAGACTCAGTCGCTTGTGAGGAACCGTTTAGATTCTGTTTCCTCTTGAGTGCAGGGTCAGCGCAGCTTCCCGTGGACATTAACTATAAAACAACCAAGCTGTGGCTGCTGGAGAAGTTACTGAGAACCATGCAAATCAAACTATTCTGGGTGTTCACAGAAGGGCAGTTATTTATGCACACATACTCAACTTCTGGTGTTTAAGGTCTGTTACTGCTTGTTTCCACTGAATTTCACTTGCGTTGAACACTCGCGCCTCGTTCATATAGAAACTAGGTTTGTGTGGTTTCGTACTGAATGACAGGGTGTCTGGCGTAAAGGTAGCTATGGTGCACTCGCAGGCAGGAAGGGATTGAATCATCTGGCACCGCATTAGTCTGATTGAAGCAGAAGGTATCCAATTGTGGCAGTGAGATTTCTTGCAATTTTAGAAAGAAGAGCGCATTGAACTGCATGTTTTGCTGTGATGTTTTGGACCTTGAACGTGTAGAAAATGGTGAACTGTCATCTCACCTCACTGCACCTATAAATAGCCCTTATTGAGCATATGAGCAAAGTCTTCCTGTTAACCCAAAGTGCAGGAAGGGAGTATTTTCAATACTATGAGTCACTGGCTCTGTTGGTCACCTGAGAACTGTACTGACAAAGATGGCATTGATCAGTCTTTCCACTGCCAGGCCTATTCACCCAAACGCATTCATGATGCGATCAGCCGGGGCGAGACAGCGAGACTGAGCGGTGGTGTGGTGGCAACTGTCCTTTTATACGCCATCATTAAATTTAATGTGTGGCTCAGCAGAGTGTACTTTTTTTTATTTATTTTTTTAATCTTCACTTCTGATTACCCAGATTTGCACCTGACAGGGAAACAGCGGCAGGAGCAGAGAAGTCCAAAGGTCTTAGTACAGCCATGTAAAATAATAATCTGTCGCTCAAGACTGTAGGTCCTGCAGGCCGGTTTTTGCCATTAATGGCACACTGAGGTACTCCAAAGATCTGATCTGAATGGAAATATAGCATTGCTTAGTGTGTGTGTGTGTGTGTGTGTGTGTGTGTGTGTGTGTGTGTGTGTGTGTGTGTGTGTGTGTGTGTGTGTGTGTGTGTGTGTGTGTGGGGAGAGGTCATATGTGCTGCAGGTCTGGTGTCATATTATGAGCCTCTGAGGCATCATGTGTGTGTGTGGCAGGACTTCCTGCTCCGTTCGGCTGATTCTTTTAATGCCGAGTCGTTCACCGCACATGCTCCACACTCACCAAATCATCCCTACTATTACTAATGTATTCATCAGGGTGGCAAGTGGCCCGCATGTTGTTTTAGGAAACAGTACGCCATTGATTCACTTTTAGAGCGGCTCATTTATCAGGGGAACACAACGTGACCTCCAGCTCTTAATCAGCATCGTCTACTGGGAAGTGTATTGTTTTGTAAATCCTGTAAACATTTTAATGTGTGCTGTAATTTCACCATGTCATGTCATGAGGATGTGTCTGTGAAAGGAGTCATGCCAGACAGGACCTGAGTCAGAGGCCAGCTGAGCAGACGTCCAGGACCCTCGTACTCCCAGCCGCTCATCCGTCACACCTCAGTCAAAACAGACGCATCATCTCACATCAGCCTAAGTAATGGGAGGACAGACTGCAGAGGGTTGTTTCTGATAGTTCTATCTGAACGATCACCGCTGTGAAAAATAGCTTTATTGTCCAGGTTTGGGTGTTTTTAAGACCTCAGACTGAAAACCAGGGAAACGACTCATTTTAAATGTGACAACACAAATAAATATGTACAATCAAATTTCAAGTATACCAAAAATGCACTTGTACAGTGTCATTTTTGCAAATCTGAGGACTAAATTACAGTCACATTCAACGTTAATGTAGTGTGCGTGTGTTTGTTCAAGAATAGAAAAGCGTGGCAAACGTTCATAAGAGCTTCACTTTCCGTCTCTGACCACAACCTCGAGGGCGCATCGTCAGAAAATAATGATCTGGATGCTTTCACGGTGCTTTTTCCTGTTTTGCTGGTGATGTCGTTTGTCTTGTACAAACATCATTGGCTCCTTAACTAACACGTCTAGAGTGGTTCATAGAGGGGATCGGACATTTGCGGTTGTGGCGCCGAAAATGTGGAGCGATCTACCTCTCCACGTTTTTCCCTTTCTATACCGTACGAGAGTTACCAACTTTTTATTTGAATTTTCTTACCTGTTTGATGTTGCTAAAGTTATTGTTTAGTTCTCTGTTGTTATTAAATGTACTTTATAAATAAATGAAATGAAACATTGTTACAAAAACACTCCATCTTCTCAAACTTTTGGGATTTCCTTACCTGGATGACAACAATACATCTCATTTGCTAAAACTTTCACTCTCGCAACATATAGTTTTGAAGCGGAAGCTATATAGCATCCTGTGGCTTTTAGCAGGTAGCTACTAACCTGTGTGGTTACAAACTACTAGCATTTCACATATATGACACACCACAGAGGCACTGTATAGTTCCCCAGTGTACTGTACACACATATACCTTGCTACTCAGCGACTGATGAGCTGCTTTGACTGATGATTGTCTCATAAATATGTGACCTTGGAGAGTTTCTGTTCTTCACGTAAACCTAGCGCGGTGTGACAGATTCATTTCCCCACTCTGGTATTTTTGAGGGTTTTCTTAAACAGAGTTTCCCATTTGTAACTCACTTGTAAGAGCTAGGTGTCGTCTCATAGGAAATAATGTCATTATAGATCCCGCTACACAACCGTCCCCACAAGCCTGACATCACAGGTTAGATGGAGACACCTACATCTCTCATCTTCTCATGCATCTGCTGCTGTAGCCTGAACAGTTTGACTTGTCTGGATGCGTCTCAGTCAAGTCTGACTCACTGAATAACCCCGCGGTCCAGGCCTGGTTACCCGGTGCCCCAGCAACTCCATACATCCCCAACACCAAGAGAGTTTGTGTAGGCACGCTGACCTGAACCTGGGGTGGGTGGGTGGTCACAGGGACTACAGCAGTGTTTCATGTGGGAGGAATAATAGAAAGCTATAACTGGTCCCCCTAATTTCCTGGCAGCTCTGCGGAGAGGAGAACACGAGTCTATGCTTCTGTATATGTAGGTGTATGTATGTGTGCTGGCTGCCACAGATGGCTGCAGAGCAGGGATGTGATAAACACCCTGGGCAGGGGGATCTCCGTCCAGGAGTGGGCTCCATGCTTTAGTGGTGAAGTCATTGGGAAAAAGCCCGGTCGAACTGGAGGAGGAATAGACACGCACCCACAGGCACACACAGATTACCTTACAACATTTGCACGTGAATCGAAATTTTCCCGACTATTAAATGAATCGCACTCCTCCCCTAATTCCGTTATTCCAACACTTAATAAAGTTCAGTTGGAACAGTAGCAATTTATTGAGGCGTGTAAGCCACGAAAGCCGATTTAACGAGAAATTTGCAGTGTCAGTGTTTCGAAGAGAGACGAAGAGGTCAGAGTGCCTCAGGTTAGCGCACCACCTATCCACGCTGTGCTTCTCGCAGCGTCGGCGCTGTTATGTTAGGTGTGAACTGTGGCCCTGTGCAGCATTGGGTAACACCAGCGATTGCCTAAGCCAGTTGTTGTGCTGGTGTTGTAACCCGTTGGACCTGGCCAGGGTTTGGCTGTCATGTGAGCCCTTGTTCTCTATCTTCCTCTTCCTGGACGCCGGGCACGTGTGTGCCTGCTTGTCATTGTGTGTGTGCTTGGAATTAAATTAGCATTAAGAACACAAATTGTACATTTTAAGAGGATCTGTGTTCAACTGCCTTTGGAGGTGGCGGCCTATGGAAGGGGCATACATGTCAAAGGTCACCTGTGACTCACTGCCAGTGGAATGTGGGTGTGGGGAGGGGGGGTTGTTTCTCTTTCTTTTGTCTGTTTTTGTCTCTTTTCCCTTTGCAGCATTAGAACATATTGCTCTTTGAACAGAAGGAGTAAATGATAGTTTATTAAAGACAATTTAAAAGAGGCTGAGATTGGGCTGCTAAAATGAACCCAGCAGAATGAATCGGCTGCAGGAAGCTTGAGAGATGTGGGGGTTTCCTTGTTTTCTCAGAGCCTCTTTCCCCCCCATCCTTTCTTTCCTGATTATTGATCAGGCTGCACCTTGTTCACAGTTAAAGAACAGACACGTCGCAGGTTGTTACAGGTTTAGTGCAACTGAAAGTGATGACAAGTTGAGCACACATGTGGTTTTTTGTTAAATTTGCATATTTGATGCGGTGAATAATTTCAATGTTCATGTAATCCAGCAAACAAGTTTTGTGCGTCACCCACATTCCTTCGTTTTTCCAGGTGTGAGGATTAAATAAAGATTTTCTTGATGCACTTCAGAGACAGAAAACGTTATTCTGTTTTCTTTTACTCTCCATTATTTTTCTAACATTAATATAATTTTTACCTGCTTCAGCAGAATTATAAAAATGTTCTTTTTAAGTCATTGAATTTTTAAATAATTGAAACAGATGAAGAAGTGTGTGTGGACGGTGATGGCAGTGGCTTTTCCCCCAGAATGAAATTGGTACCTCGACTGGTGTTTGATGTTCTAACCTAAAACTGAGTTTGTAAAGGATTTTACCAAACACTCTGATTGTCAGTGTTTTGCCTTTTGTCCATGTGTTTATTTTACACAGATGCACAGTGTGACCGCACTCACAAGTATTTGGAAAAATGGAAAAAGTGATTTGGTTTAGTGGTTTTGTGAGAGGATGGCGGTGCCCTGGTTTCTCCTGTATCTCTGGACGAGCTCTTCACGGTCAGAAATACTGATCAGCTTGTGCACAGCTTGATTAAAAGCATTCTTGAAATAAAGGCAGCAAAGTAATAGTTTTGTTTAAACTCGTATCATATAAGAGCTCCAAACATTTAAGTCTTGAACTCTGATCGCATGCAGGACATTTCCAAATGTGGATTTTCTTTCAGCTGATGAATAAAATATTGTACAGTGGAGCTTTCATGCATTCCTCCTGCTGCGCCTCTTATTGTCAAAAGTTCACAACACAGATGATAATAAATGAATTTAATTCTTTTACATATTTAGTATTTACTGCTGTATTATAATAACTTATGAAAGGATGTATTTACTCAGTTGACTAAATGGAAACTGTTTGATGCTGATTGTTAATAAGCTGATGATTTAGATATAAGAATACTCTGCCTTCATTTGTGCTGGTGTATGAACAGCAGCTGCTGTGTGAATATATCCACATAACACACAAAACAAACTTTAAATTTAAAGCCCAAATTACTGAAAGCCTTTATTTTTTATTTTTTTGAAGGGAAACAATTTAATTCTAATTATTGTTGCTGGTGTTCATGCATGGAGCCTTCTATGATTGAAAAAGCACCTACATTTTAGGACTTAATAATACACAATTTTTCTTTAGAAGAATAAAGTAACAAAAGTGCCGTCTTCTGTTTCATTTTTGTTTTGTTCGTTTTATAAACGTGTCACTGCTGTTCGATGTCTCTGAACGTGAACACACAGATGATTTTCATGTGAAATACACAAAACTTCTGCTCCAGTTTTTATCATTACATGATGACAAGCTGATGGACAAATCTGTCATTTTATTGTTCACATGTTAAAGCTGATTATTTGAATAAAATACAACAACTTGAGGTATTTTATAGTTTAATGAGCTGAATTATTGCTGACATGCAGTTTTACTAATATTTTTACTAAATAAAGGTGACCAGAAAATGTAGACATGGCCAACAGTTTTAATGAGCATTTTCTACTCGATATAATAAATTGACAGGAGCTTTTAATGTAAAACTGAGACTCATAAAAAAGTGTATTAGGTAGTTTTGTTTTTTTTTAAATTACATTATTTGCTCATTGTTCGAGGCCTCAGTGCTTCTGAGTTTTCTTTTACTCTTCACTGCTCGCAGAATTTCAGCAAAGCTGCTGCTAAAGTTTGTTCAGGCTCATTCTTTGCCACATTTAATCCTTTTGCTGTTTTTCGCCAATTTAACTCATTTAAACATCTCTAAATGCAACTTTCACAACTTTGGCTAACATGTATATAATTCATGCACAGGTGACACAAATCTTTCATTTATTTTAGGTATCAGAAGGTCATTAATCTTCTACACTTGTTGCACACACTCACACACACTCACAGGTAAATTACAAACACACTTACAGTAGGAATTCTTAAATCCAACAATTTCTCAGCACCTTGTGTCGGAAAGTGAAAATATATTCCCCAAAAAACACAAAGTCACTTGATATTTAATGGGAAGACGAAGAGAGCGTCCTCACTCTGGCATTAAATTCTTGTTTTAGACTGAAGCTTTGAGCTTCTTTGTTGGTGGATTTGCCCTGGCTCATGACTCAGTGTTGCTCATCGTGTAGGAGATGATTCGCCCGCCATTTCTGAAAACTGTTTCTTTCCTTCTTTGTTCTTGCGTGTTTACTTTTATTTGCTTTTAACTCCTGTGTTTTCTAGTTGCTGTGCTCAGATTCAGCGTCTCAACCAGGTTTTATATTTTAAATAAGTTTGGTAAGATTGTGTGTGTGTGTGTGTGTGTGTGTGTGTGTGTGTGTGTGTGTGTGTGTGTGTGTGTGTGTGTGTGTGTGTGAGTGAGAGAGAGTGAGAATGTAAGAGGAATTTTGTGACATGGGGGATGGGAATAGCAGAGGCTTTGTTTCCCTCCAAAAAGATTTTTGATAGTGTGTGTCCTTTGCATTTTCTGTTGTGTAATTTAAAGCGTGATCCATCTGTTAGACTTCCTGTCTGCTTTGTAACCATTCACGTGTAGGATATCCATTACCCGTTATAAAGTTAATCATTACTAAAAGGCTTCCTCGTTGTTAACTCAATCATTTAACACAATCTTTTCTCTTTTTTTCTCACCCTCAGATAGCAGATAGGTGTGTGTAGATTGTGTGCGTTTGTACGTGCGTGGAGGTAGGGAGGGATGGAAATGACAAGCCTCCTTCAGAGAAAGTTATCAGCGATAAACTCAACCGTATGTGACATGACTGCCCACGCAAACCTGTCTGAAAATCTTTGATGGGTCTCTGAGCTTTGAAGATGCCTTCCCAGTACGAACAAAAGACAGAAGTGGAGCAGAGGGAATGCTTTGAAACGAAAGCTCAGAGGATGTAGCTGACGGTGTGTAGCTACAAAACAGAAGAAGTAAAGGTCTTTAGTATGTATTTGTTCAGTGATTAATCACTAACTCCAGCCAAGGGATGGGCCACTGATTTGCTATTCTAGGGCATTCTCTGCAGCCTCTCACGTCTTTTTTTTCTTTTCGTGTGTGTGTGTGTGTGACAAAGAGAGAGGGAAGGGGGTTCAGTAGTATCTTGTAGTTGGTGGCTAAACCTTGTAAAGGGTTTTCCTAATATGGGCCGTCTTACTGGAGTTCCCTCCCCCTGTGGGCCATCCCCCAGGTCTCAGCCAGTGATGACACAGCGTGGGTACGACTCACTTCCTCATTAATTGGCTGAAACCAGTTCTTACAGGAACCGCCTGTGATAAATGTGAGAGTTCTGAGAAGTCATTCATTTCTCCTGCTGCAGCGGCAGAGGAGGCACTGCAGGGGAGTTGAACGAGTTCACCGATGTGTGTGTGTGTGTGTGAGCGAGAGGAGGGGAAGTGTGTGTGTGAGGAGAGAGACAGCGGAGTGGGAGAATGTGGGTGACTACTGCTGCCGCAGCTGCCGACTGCGAGCCGGCCAACTTTACTTCAGCTGTTTTAATCTGTTTTTTTCCTTTTGTTTTGATTTTTAAAATTTTCAGTTTGTTTCCGAGTGCTGCTGTTTTTTGGGGTTTTTATTTTATTTTTACAGCTGTGGTAGTCTGTTTTTCTCTGTGTGGGGGGGGGATGAGCAATGAAGGGATCGCACTCGCTGCTCTCCGTCTTTCTCTCTTCTCGGAGAGAGGAAGCAGGCGAGGCCGACACTGTACAGGAGACAGGACAGCGTGCCTCCCTTTGTTGCTGCCCTTGGGCTGGTGAGTAACAATGATGTGATGTGATTTGTGCCCCGCAACCCCACCCCCTCCCTGTTCTTTCCCCAATGCATCCCCCCTCCACCCTCTACCTCTGTCTTTCTCTCTCTACACCCCCCTCCCCCCACTCTTTTTCCTCCTCCTCCTCCACCAACACCACCAACCCCCACACCCCTGTTGGTGGAAACAGATCTGTTCCACTGCTGGGTGCGGCACTGCAGAAGCCCTTCAGGGAGTACTTGGAGGCCCAGAAGGCCAAGCTGCACCATCTCACTGGAGAGGGGATCCCAGCTGTAAGTACAAGGGGCCTCAGTGCCCAGCTTCTATTCATTCATGTTTGCAGCCTAACAAAAAGTGGAACGCACCCCACTTTCTCCAACCTTTTTTGTTCCCTTTCCCTCCACTTATGCCTAACCCATTTTCTCTAATGTGCGCACCTGTTTTACTTGACTTTTTATTCGTTTAAAAAATCATTATTTCATAATCCAAAGTTGTGTGTGCATTGTAATCTGTAGAAATGACA
The DNA here is from genome assembly GCF_057381845.1 of Rhamphochromis longiceps. NCBI lineage: Eukaryota > Metazoa > Chordata > Actinopteri > Cichliformes > Cichlidae > Rhamphochromis > Rhamphochromis longiceps. Next base: position 28,980 of record NC_140566.1, read on the forward strand.
CGGGCCTGTTTAGGGCTAGAATGACAAAGTAGCTTAGGGCGGGCTGGGCGGGCTTGAGTTCAGGGAGGAGAAAGAGGGGGGAGAGGGGCCAGTTTGGGGTCTGGCTTCACTTGCTGTATTGAAGTGTACTACTGTAGCACTGCTGACTCATGCTCGATCTTACCAATTGGGAGAGTGCGTCCGAGCGTGGTCCCTCCCCTATGTGTCACACACAAACACTTGCACTCAGTGCCCCGCCTGAACCCGGCACTGACTGTGGAGCGGGGCGCCCACCCCCTCCGCTAGTGACAATCCATCAAAACCCCCATCTGGGGGAAAAAAGAGCCAGTTGTAGCTTATTTGTCTTTGAAAACTTTGTTCCTCCGGCTCTTTATTTCCCACTTTTCTCCCGTTCTGTGTGATTCAAGTGATTGAGTGAAAATATTTTTCCTTTGAATTCTAGGAAGGAGGAGGAAAGGATCGACGTTGAGTTGCACAAGGACAGATTAAGGCATTTCTAGAACAATGTTCCTTTTTTCTTGTAACTTGAGCCTTCAGCAGTTACAGGGTAGAAACGAGGCAATTTAGCTTGGTGGAGGCAGGCTGCAGGCTGGGGTCAGCGGGGGCGTTAAGAGGGAGGACGGTGGGGGCTGCCGCGTGTTTTATTACCCCCGATCTCTATCTGTCCTGCACATGGAGCTGGATCCCCACCTAGCCTACAGCATCAGGAGCAGAAGGGAGAGCAGTGTGTGGGGCAAAGAGGGGCTTGTTCTGGAGCTTACTGACAGAGCTCCTCTCTCTTCTGTTCTCTCTGTGGTTCCTGGCAGGAGGAGAGCTGGCTGTCGTGGCTCTTTGAGAAGGTTGTGGTCATCATGGTATGCTTCTTTGTCTGCTCCATTGTCAACTCCATGGCTCAGAGCTACGCCAAGCGCAAACGGCAGGAGAAGTATTCGGAGAGCAAGGCGGAGTGAAGGCTGGCTCGAGATCAAATCGGTCCATCACCTCCAGGCTGCTACCACTCCTTCCCTCCTATCTGCTCTTCCTCCTGGCTGATCCCCCGCTGTGTATTTAGGGAAATATGAGCCCCATCTGGTTTCTCTCTTGTGGTATTAGCGACTTGGACTTCTATTTGCTTGTTTTTAAAAGCTTTGCATTTGGTAGGTGTTTGCTGGGCTGCATGTGAGCGCGTGGAAACTGCATTAATGTTGGTGCTTTTAGGAGCTCCACGTGATAATTCTCCCCAGTAGGCCTTAAGCTGCACTGTTTATTCCACTGGTGTTTATTCCACTGGATTTGTCTAATCTGAATAAGCTAGCATCGTTGCAATGGTATCTTATAAAACCAGCACAGAGTTTGTTTTATTTGGTTAAGAAACAATGACTTATTGTGTATCTCTGCCAGCCTCGTAGGAATCCTGTATTTATGCTGGACTGTAGCTCGGTGTCAGGCAATGGTAACTCTTCTTATTTCTAAATATTGTTGCGCTCCAAGTTAATTGTAGTAGAGATGTTAATAGATGGTTCCAGTTGTAAATGGTGCTTTAGACAACTACTTCTTTTGTGTGTACAGTAAAGCGCTCTGTAGTACTTTTGGAGAGAAATGATAAATCAGCCATGAATCACCCGCTGGTCCCTTTGTCTGCCCTTATTGTTCTGCTTCCAGGAAGAGAGCGCATGACTCAGCCCGGGCCTACTTTACCAGATGCAGCCGTATATTGAATCAGATCTACAACTGTGCGCGTGCCTGTGTGTGAGACTGAGAGCAAGACGGAGATAGTAGGTCGTGTTGGCATGGCTGCCACATTTGTTGCTCTCCTTTTTTGTTTTGTTCTTTTATGGATTAAAGCAGACTGCGCTCCACTCACAGCCGGGGAGTCGGAGCGATAGCCGCCGATCCCTCACACTTAGAGACGATCTCTGTTATGATGTCAGATGTTCTTCTTTGTCTTCTTTTTTAAAGCCCTCTTCTCCCGCACGAGGACGCCAGGCTCGTGTTTGATATTACGCGAGCAGCTCTTAAAGCAAAAGCGCTTCCATCACATTTTTCTCTTTCTTTCTTTTTTTACTCGCTGGATAACGACAGTTGGCTCTCGGTGTCCGCGGTATCTTCCTTTTTTCAGTAATTGCCAGTGAAATGTGCTATTTCTTGTCTGTACCGCTGTTGTGCTACGCTGGACTGAGCGCAGCGGGTGCTAGAGCAGGCACAAGCAGCGGGGGAAAAAAAAACCTCAAGTGCACAGTGAAAAGCGTCTGTGCCGTTACCTCAGCTGAACCCTCGAATGAACTCGTTGCACTGCCCGAGTCACGGAGCCAGGAGACGAATCACTCGAGTAGATTCGAAACAGAGGGGCACTGTTGAGCGAGCTGAAGCCTGCGCTCTGCACCGGCTCCAGTCAGAACATTCACATCTCCTTTCTCCTGTCGTGGTAAGTAGCATTAGGGCTCTTTCTCTTTTCCTTTTTTTTCTCCCCCCCCTTTCATTGTTGTCGTTCTGTACATGCATACGTCTCAGGCATGTCCGTCACACTCTCGGCCTGTCAGATAGCTTATCAGACTGGTGTTGGCTGTTAAGATTGCAAGGCGACAACAGTCTGTAGGCTGTCTGACATTTCGGGCTCTTTCATCTGACCAGCATCCTGTTTTGTCCTCCTTCTGTTATTGTCATTGTTTCAGTTAGCATCAGTTCCCATTTAGAGGTGTGTGCCACGATGTCACTTCCCTTTATCCCAACCGCTTGTGAAACGTCGGCGATACGGGTCTGTTATTTATTTCCTCCGTGCTGACGTCTGTGAGGGTTTTTCTGTCGGTCTGTGTGAGGAACTGTGAATTCACATGTTTGCAAATGCACACGTAATGATGTCAGCGATGTACTTCTATGTGCACGTCTGTGTGAGTGTGAGAGTTGGCTCTTTCCTCTTGAATTTCCAGAGAATCCAGACAGCGTACACCTTATTGCAACACATCATATTGTGACACTCGGTGCTAGGTATGGTACATGCAGTGCTTACCCAGCTTTCCTTCCCTTTCACAGTTCCCTGTTCTGTTTTACTGAGAACTTTCTTCTGTTGCTCAATATGTACTTTTTCTTTTGTGCCGAGCTGCATTTTATTGGAACAGCTCTTTGAGGGGGTGTTTTTTTTGTTTTGTTTTTTCCAACAGCCACACATTGGTAATTACACAAAGCTGAAAATCATTGCTTGACCAGTGAATGCTTGTGCTGCACAGACACATTTTATTTTAGGTTCGTCTTTTTCGAGAATAGAGCAAAAGCTGCAAACGTACTCCCGGTGAAGCAAAATCACGCTGGAATGGCTCGCTGGCTTAAAAAGTGCTTTTCTTGGCACATTCAGGACGTCCTGTTCCATAAGGGAGCCCCCTTTTGGCAAATACAGTGTGCGTGTGCATGTTTGTCTAGAAATGCTGTTTATATTTCTACGTGGAAGTGCCTGTATTTCTTGTTGAATATGTCTGTACCTGTGCTATTTTTAAAGGTGTACACACTGTTTTTTATTCTACTTTTTCTAAATAAAGTCTATTAAAAGGAGGATTTGTATTCGGTTCATTATTCGATAAGTCTCGACTGCCCAGGTTGGCGTTTACCTTCAGGCCTCCGAAGAATCTCACGTGTCAGCCAAGAAACTGGGACTGGGAGGATACAGAGTCCATCACAACTCCGATTTCCACGTCTGATGTTTCAGATCCAAACTGTTATCACATTACTGATTTGCCCTCTACACTGACATCATCTCCATTTCAGATTCCAAGCTAAGCTTTTGCTGAGTTTGGGCTCTCGTCACAAATGAAGTCTACTTAATCTGAACAGCCTCTCCATGAAGTAGTAAAATAATACTGCATCAGTTTTAAATTATTATTAACACTCATAACCCTATACTGCATACTAAATACATTATACCCTGTGCTTTGGAACAGACAGCTGCAGGATTTTAAAGCGATAAATAATATTTATGAAATGTCACATGACTTCTGTGTGGTTATGAAAAAATAAGAACCCAGTGTTGGTGGGTGTGTTTGAACACAGCGTGATCTTGTGTCCTGAGGTCAGGCGTGTGACCTGTGCCGAGTCCTGTCCCGTTCCCAGAGCAGCCACACCCAGAGCACCATGAAGATGACTATTTCCACCCACCCCACCCTTCCCCTGGGCTCTGTCTGAAAACCTAACATGCAAATCGTGCCTGTCTAAACAGGTTGGGGGACTGATAGTTAAGCAGTGACACTGCTTTTGTCCTCTCGCTGGTCTCCCCATATGCTGTATAAACTATATTACAGTTAAATCTGGTGGCGCTGCTTCTTTCCAGCACCCTCCTGCCTGCCTATGGCTCGCCACCCCCTCGCTGTCTCTAGCTCTCCAGTTTGTGCCCCTCCTTTCAGCACGCTGAACACCCAGGGATGCTGAAATATCACTGACTTCATCCAACACCCGCCCACCCGCAAGCCCACTCTGCATTTGGTTATCCACTTAGTTCCTTTCACATTCTGTCTCATTACATTATGCTGACAATGTGGATTTCTTTTCATTCTTTCTTTCTTTCTTTTTCTAATTCAGACTCACACTAAGGTCCTTCGTTTTTGTCAGCAGCGGTCACGGGATCGTGTCAGACCACAGTGGAGTGAGCAGGCGGACCAAATGGTACAAAGATGCCTTGCAAAGAAAAGTCACCCCGTTAAAACATGGAAAAGCCGAACGAGCTCCAAACCCTATCGTCAGATCGCAAGAGAAGGATTTAGTGACATAATGCCCTGTTTAGGACGACAGCTGTGCTACAATATGCCGTTTATAGACAGAATGTGATGTCAAACTTAAACCTGGAGAAGATGTGTCCTTCCTGCCAGGAAGTAGGAGACATCCTGTGTTCGATAGTTAACTGTTTTAATTTAATACTTTTAATAATTGAGATGATTTTTCTTTTTCTTTTTTTTTTTGGACATAAATTATTATTCAGTGCAGAGTATTTTACATCTCACAGATAAGCATGTTGATGATGTTTGGCAATATTAGATTACAAAAATATAAATGTTACTATGCGGAGCGTAAATAATACGCAGGTTCGGTGTTGGATATATGAAGTTTTAAACTAGATAAATATTAGCATACATATTAATACAGCTACATTTAAACAAAATGCAACTGGACTCATTTGCAGACCTTGTGCCTGCTTACACACACACATAAATGCAAATGTAGAAACAAAAGACACACAGCAACCACCCAAACTTTTTCATTTTCCAACTTGTTGCATTCAGAAGCCTCGGTGGTCTGACTGCACCAGCATATTCATTTCGAGGACTGACCAGTTCAACACCGTCTCCTTAACCCTGCCGTACACGTTTCTAAAGGCCTTTGTTGTGCTTTGGTATGCCAGGATCAAACGGGCTTATCAGCAGCTTCAGACTCCTCATAATTCACTCAGAGGAGAGATATGGGCCTCGACTGGTCGAGGCGGAGCGTCTAGCTGAAGTATCAACACTTGCTCGGCTGGCCCCTGGTGTTAATGATTTACAATTACCTAAATAAAATGGCTCAAACAATTACCACGTGATGATGTATTGTTTCTCAGATGGAACAAAACACATCTCCGTGCCCCGAGCTGAACCTAAATCATGTGTGGGTATTTTAACAGAGCATAATTTGGCAGAAGCGTCTGCTTTTCCTGCCCACACAGTGCCAACGGAGCAGACAGCCTAATGGCTGACGCCAGGTGGCCACCGTGACGAAACACACATCCTCTGCTCTTCCGCCTGCCTTTTCCTCAAGCCTTTCAAACCTCAGGACGGACTTCAAGTCAGTGCAACGTTTTAAAAGGATCTGAACTTTTATATTGATCGGTGAATTTCATTGCGCGCTCTCTACTTATATGCAAGTAAAAAGTAAAGAATAAACTTTGTTTTTATTACACTGTTAAAGGATCTTCAGAGCAATTTGGCACTGATCGGTCTTTTGTGTACCACTGTGCCAAGGCTGCTCTCGCAAATGTGCCTACTGTGGTAAGAGGGCAGAGAGGACTCGTAGTAAACCTGCATGAATGGCTCGTCACGTTTTTCACAGTTTGTCCTACCTTCATGTCCCAGGAATTCTGCCAAGGAAACTGCGTCATTCAGGTGTGGCATGCGGACGTGAGCGCCGTGTTAAGATTAGGAATAAGGCAGAGCATGCCTGAGAGTAGAATGGGCGTAAAATCGCCGAAATGTACCACACAGCCCAGCACACACTGTTCGAAACTGCACACCCCCTTTGATGCGAGTATCACTGAGTCAACCTTTGGAATGCCGGAAATCTGACGGCACGGACTCTCCTCCGCACGGGGTCTGATCCGAGGGCTGCTTAAGCTCAGCTTTACGCGTACGTGCAGGTGTCTGTCATGACATGATGCCATCTAAGGAATATTACAGGAATGCCTCACAGTGCCTTCCGAGCATACCATTCATGCTGTCCTTTTTCATTTCAAATTAGGCAACGCTGGAAAAGAACCAGAAAAACCGCCAGTAGCTGATTTTGAAGAAAGTGCTGTAGGGTGAGGCGACACGTTCACTTACTGGGACGGTAACGGAGACAGGTAACGATCCTGGATGGGTTTATCAGAACCACCTTTACTGGTGGCGCTACAGAGGAGGTCAACAGTCCTGGATGTTAGCAGGATTACCTCCTCACTATGGCACTGCTGTCAGGGCCTGTGTGCAGGCTGCTGTGTGCATTACAGGCAGAAAGCCCGCCTGCTGTGAAAGACTGTTCTGTCAGAGGCTTTTGTTCAAATCTAAAGATCGGTTTAACATGTTACACACTAGCTACTGCTGGCAATTTAAAAAGGAGCTTCTGTTGATGTGTCAGGAGCCAAAAACATGTGACACCACAGCCCCGGTGCCTAGATTTTGACATTAAAATCACGATATTACTCTCTAAAACCTAAACTCTCATCTTTTGTGCCATTCTGCTCAGAGCTAATTTTAGTCTTGCCCTCATTCTCTGTATGTGGCCTCTTTACGCATGCGATGTGGTTATATGAATCGTGCCCGTGCTGCAATCAACCACACACAGCAAACTAAACCGGACACACACATGCCAGACTCCACCACTCCAATGTGCTGTGTGCCCACATTCATGTAGATCTCTCAGCGATATTCCACTAAAATAGCTTTCCGTGGCCTGTCTGCCAGTCTCACCTCCAGATGCTTTCCTCTTGGGTTCCTTCGTAGTTTCAACACTGAGCCCCGCAGTATTTATCACTATAACTCCCCTTTATCTCTGAACAAGGACCATGGAGCTTAACTTTAGGCGGTCTAGTTAATAAATTTGACAGGAAGTTCTCAATTATTTGCTTATGCCAGTGTTTGACTGTAGTCTATCTTGTAATACAATCAGTATCTTGGGGGAAATTACATTTCTTCAAGGAAATTAAACATTTATCGTCTGACTACTTTTTGCATGTTCCACCAAATATTTGGTCTGTGGGAGCCCATTGTTAGGAAAAACACTTCTGATTACAAAATCCCAAATTTTTGGTTGGATTTTATTTTTTTGGGAGGGTACAAATAATCTTGCATAAAGCCTCCACATTTGCAATAAAAACCTATTTGTTTATAATAAAAATGCTAATATTTCAAATTAGCCATCTCTAAATTGCTTTTTTGTTTGTTTTCATCCTGATGAATCACAAAGTCAGAATAACATTTAAATATAGTTTATCTTGATTTTAATTTCAAAGAAGGAACAAAAAAGCCCCATTTTGATTGCAGTTATCAGCAGGTACTATACAGTTATAGGGGAATGCCTGCCATTATAATAAGAAGTCTTTAAAGGGCAACTGTTAGTTAAATTAGTATTGCACTGGTGTTTTTGGCTTCTATGACTCTGACTTTCATCAGCGACGGCGCTAACCTGACGCAAACACTGTGCTTGAACCCACACTAGTGACTGGTGGCCCTTTGCTTTGCTGCAGGTGCGCAGATGCATAGATAGCTGACTTTTCAACGTTCACTTTGCAGTCTGTACTTTCTTTTGGAAAATAAACTTCCCCACCCTCTTTTGTGCGTCAGTGTGTCGGTTTTGCTGTCACCTTTTCACACAGCTTAGTCACAATATGAAAAATTGGCGTCAATGACAGGGCTACTGCCTGGTTATAGGGGAACACCTGCCATTTAAACGAGAATCAGAAAAACGACACAGTTTTCTCGTGTTGCAGCCGTTTATTGTTCACATAAAACACATTCAGACTGGAGTAGAGCCCCCGCCCCCCTCGAGCTTCTCAGTAAACCACAGGTGTATGCATTCAGCAAAAAAAGAAAAATGAAGACGCTGACAGCTTTAACCTTCAGTTTTTAAATTAATGGCCTTCCATATTGACAAAGTCCAAACACGAGAGCACAACCCAGTCAGTTGATATGCTAGGTGATTTTGAACAAACACAATCCCGACCTCAAGTCACCACGCAGACCCACAACAGAGCGCCGTGACTTTCTACCAGTGTCTCTTCTGTTCTTTTGTAAACATAAACAAAGCTAAACAATAGAGAGAACACACACACAGAAATCCTATTTTGTTACCCGGTGCAGCTGGTTTTGATCACTGGGTAAAGCAAAACAAACTATCAGATGGATTTGAGGCAGCGCTCAGAGTAACGCTACCCTGCGAGGGGCATTTCCTCAACCCTGCAAACCGCTCCGGCAAATAAAAGAAGGCTGACCTTGTGGCTCCTAAAGTGAAAGACATGCTGGGAATTTCGTCTGTAATCATTGTCACTTTTCCTGTACTATGCAGGAGGTCACGCATAGTTGAAGCGTTCAAAGACGCACTGTCTTGCAAGAGGGAGCACATTTATGCTAACTGCTTTCACTTTGTCTGAGCAAAAGTGACCGACTGATATAAAGTGTATATTTTTAGCCCTTTATCAGAGAAATAGGTTGAAAATCCACTTTTACCATCCACTGTTTAATTTGCGATATGTGATCCTAATAGTTTTGCTGTCACAGCAGATGCATGTGGGTGGATTAACTTTCAGTCTTCCCTTTCTTGCTGTAAGTGCACCGTTTGACACTGGAGCGACTTTTTCCTGTCTTCACCTCATATTTAACACTGGGAAAGTAATTATGAGCCAATACAGGATACAGAACATACATTAAAGAGGCAGATGTTTTCCTCTACCCTGTAGTGCTAATTATTCTATTAGACTGTTGTGGTGTGGGTTTCCCAGTTGTACAGCTACTGGTTGTAGAACTTCTCTTGACTAAACTAAAAGCAAATGGCGCTTTCCTTACGCTGTTCAAATCACCCAAAACTCAGCAGCAGTGTCTCTTTCTGCTAATAAAAATGAACTTTTCCTGAGCCCTTTTAGGCAGGAACTGTTTTTTTTAAACCAAACTACACCTGTCAACCACATTACCACAAAGGAGGAAGTGTGCATCTACCTGTGACGGTGTGACAGAGTGCAAACTCTGGTATTGTTCCTCTCAGCTGGCTGAAGGCACCTGTTGGTTGGCCAGTGTAAAAAGGAGAAAGAAAATAGTTCCCACATAATACTTCTCACAAAGTTTGGGTTTTTCTTTACCTATTCATGTGGTTCTGTCATATCCCAGAAAAGGAAGACGTCTCTACAGCTGATATCTCCCAAACCAGGTTGTTCACACCAAAGTATTTTTCATAGATAGCCAGGGTGAAAACACAACAGATGAACTGTCTCTTTAAGAGTGAATCTGTGCGGTCCTCAGTAAATCTGATCATTATGGATTTATTGAGCTTTAGTTTTGATACCTGGCTGACACTGAAACAGGTGAAGGTAAACACACCATATATTTATGCATTTTACTGTATATTTACTGTGACAGATCAGACAGGGCTGAATAAACCGCTACGTACTGTTAGCCTTTGCTTCCAAAAATGTTGTCGACATTAAATTTATTTTTTTTAACCGCTTCCCCGACACACACACACACACACACACACACACACACACACACACACACACACACACACACACACACACACACACACACACACACAAAATCCTTTCAAGGACAACATGATGATGACTCACGATGAAGACATGGAACAGTGTGACACTTCTCACCAAAAGGACAAAAGCAGAAGTGTAGTAGGCTTCTAAATACAATGTGAGGAAATAGCAACAAGTTCTCATTCCGCTTCTTTCTACAGGTACCGCAGACATCACAGGGTAGCATGCAAGCTTCTCTCAATATAGCGTCGACAGCATGGCCATAAACGGCCTCAGGCACAGATGCTCGTGTGCTACCTCTGTGTGAGCTAAAACACCACAGGGTTTCCTGTCTGTGTACTCACAACAGGAAGGTACACTTACCTGTACTGCTTTGATATCTCTGTATCAGTGTAGACAAATTCTAGAAGACATCCTGAAGCTCTAAGCCAAAGGCGGCACAACATGTTTCCTCATCAGTACGATACCAAGAAATTCAAATATATATTAGCATTTGGTGCATTTTGTAATGGTTTTGGATTGGATGAAAGCGCGGCAATACAGCATGAATAAACAGGCATTTTTCAGGATGAATGAATGAGGAGAGAAGAAAAAAAGGTTGCCTTTTTCTTGCTGCCACCTACTGGTAAGAAAAAAGGGGGATTGCATACAAACCCTGATGTGAAATACCTGAAGAAGTCGCAAAGAGCAGAACATGAGCGTCTTATACTTGGGAGCCTTTACAACAGCAGATATTTTGACTCAGACGAGCAATGATGACTCATGTAAAAAACAAGTGTGTCAGTCCGACAGAATGATACTGAATCGTCTGGATGGAAGTCATCATCATCATCATCATCATCATTATTATTATTATTATTATTCACACCCCTGCCCAAAAACCTGTGCAGGCTAAACACGCGGTGCTGAGCAAGTTTATTAAACCACAGCCCAATGGATGCTTCATGCCCCAGCTGTCCTCAATTAGGAATAATTAATAAAATGACTTTTAAAAAATATTTCTGTATTGGTTAATCCAGGAGTTTGTGCAAACTCATTAATCTAAATGATATTTTTATCTGTTAGCTGTGAACGTTCAAATTTACTGTTATACACAAAAGCTGGTTTTAAATTGGAAAGCATTATATATATATATATATATATATATATATATATATATATATATATATATATATATATATATGTGTGTGTGTGTGTGTGTGTGTGTGACTCATTCACACCTCCAGCCCTTTTTCCTGTGTCAGTCTATATAAGTGCTTTCTGTGTAACATTCACATGCATCCGTACTCTGATGGATGCATTGGAGGGCAGCTTGGGGTCAGTTGGCAGACTGGAGCTGGGAGCACACAGGGATCGACCCATAGACCTGCTCTACCCCCTGAGCTATGTCACCAGCTGAGCTACACCACCTGGTGGTCAACCACCACTAGTTTTAGTGGTTGAATTTTATGTTTGGTCAATTTCTGATTTCTCAGAGAAGTCCAGTGTCACTGGACTGCATGACTCGTTTACATGATCAGATTATGATGAATATGACTGTCTGTACTGCAAGTTTGGAAAGCAGCAAAAGGAAGATCTGTTAAGTCGAGGACTGCAAATTCTTACAATCTGCTGTTGTGAGTAGGCTAAAATAAAAGAGGAGCTTACATTATACATCTGACCTTTGTTTGATGAATATATAAAGTTAGTGTTAGATTATGACTTGGGTTCGGCATGGAGCACTACTGTGTCACATGACACAATTTCTGATTTTTGTTCTGACCCAAGTCTAAAACTATCATCTATATTTTTGGAAAAAACACAGGAAATGAACTACATTCTCTCATAAACATGTACTATAAATACGTTTTTATGCAAATCTTTAAATACAATTCAAATGTAATTTGCACAGACTGGGAAATAAATCATCCACCTATATTTATTCGTTCATTTATTTATTTTTCTTATTAGTGTGTGTTTGTTTGTTTATGTTGGCACATCTGACCACTTTCCCTCTTTCAGTTACTGGATTTATTTTCCTGATCTGCCGTTACTGGAACTCTTTCCTGATGTTTTCGTCCAGCCTGAGCAGAGTAGTGCCGCCGGCCGACGCTAGAGGCTCTTTTTGTTGCTGCTGTTCGATTCCTGTGTTGTTTTGGTTGGTGAGCCCATGCTTTCTGCTGTAGCCGGTTGTAACGGTGATGGCTCTCACATGAGGTGACGGATCGGGCCTGTGTTTTGTCATTTAACGCCAAGTAAGGTGTCGCGGCCATGGCCGCGGTTTTTGACATCGATTTGGATCAACCGGATGAGAATGTCTCTGACGAAGAATTTGAGGATGGGGTGAGTTGATGCTAACGCTAAGGCTAATGTCCCTGCTGTTAGCCAGTTAGCTAGAACTAAGCAGCTCCGAGGCCTAAGTTGCTAACACCGGTGCCCATGTATCCATTATCGGACACGTCATCTTTCACTCTTTTCCCGCGTATTAATGTGCTTTCACATACAACGTTAGCTACAATGAAATTAAACATTACAGTTACATTTTCTGGATTTTACTTAAAGTTTTGGACGATGGGTGGCTTAAGTTAAGGTGGCCAGCCCTCAAGTACAAGTAAGGTTATTCTTCAGTTGAAAGTGTACAAGCAGAGAAGATATCAACGCCAGAGGGTAAAGAAATCAAAAATAAGGTAAAATGTCAGGTTAGAAATAAAGCATAACGAAAGCTAAACAATAGCAATTGACGGTGTAGTAGCTAGGGCGTAAGGGGTTGTCCGATTATGGAGCTATGAGCGGCAACGCTATTAATCGGTATTTTCGGAGGGATGCTCTTATTGCCGTGTAACTAGCTACATTAGCTGCACATGAATGCTATATCTGCGGTTTGTTAGCTACTTTAATTTAATCAGTAGTGTATCCCTTTCTGACCGTTCTTTAGAAAATAATAATAATACAAATAAATTATACTCCAGCCGACCAACAACAGGCTGAAATGCTACCGGTGCTAGCATCACTGCAGGTAAGAGGATCACACTTTTGCTAGCCTTCCCACCGCGGCGTAACGTTAACGCGAGGCTACGAGTCTGCTGTCGTCGCTGCGTTCCTGGTTATCAGTTTCGTTTAAAACTGATAGTGTTAGACATACAGCACGTCCCTGCTTAACTGTATTGGTTAGCCGTGAGGCTGTCCTAACTTTGAGTGAACTAGGCTAATAAAAATATATCGCTAGAAAATGAAAAGGTCTGTAATGTACCTCCGATTGATTCAGACTCCCTAGTAAAGAACAGTTCTCCCTCGCATTCCTGTGTGCCTAAATGTTGTGTCCCGGTGTCCCCTTTTGTTTCCAGGGGCAGCTCAGTGAGTACATGGAGCAGTGCAGTAGCTTTGATTTGTGAGTATAAGCGATGTTGTGATTCACTGTGTTTCGAAAAAGGGAACAAACCATTTTTCTTAATTGGATGCGTGGGAGTCAACATTTCAGGATCTGGGAAAAACCTAAATCCCGTCATAGCTGTTTTTAAATTGGTAAAAGAACTAACCAATTTTAAGCGAACTTGATTGTACTTCTGAGCCATAAGAAATTTGCAACTAAACTTAATGGAAAACTAACATACGTTATGTAGTGCCAGACCATAACAACCCTCTGTAGCAGGGTTGTTTTGTTTTCTAATGCTGGGTTGCCCATTAAAGTGAACTGAAACCTGGTAGCTTTGAGAGCCGTTCATGCATCCAGGTGGAGACCTGTGGTGCTGTGTGAAGCACCATTTAGCAGGTAAAACAATCATTGTAATCTGTGATAATCCTGTTTGGCTTCTTTGTTCTCACTTGGAAATATCTGAGGGATCTTTGTGTGGAAGTGCTTTAGCAGTGGGCACTGATCTCACTCAGCCAGTCCCCCCACCCCAAACAAAATACATAAAAATAAATAAATAAAATAAAACTAGCATCAGAAAAAGTCCAGCCATTACCCAATGTTGTCACGGTGCTCAAGTGTTTGTGGCACTCATCCTAAAATGCTAACAGTGTTGTGCAAAATATTCTGAACCTGTGTTTCATCTTTACTTTCTTATCTTCTTTATTTATTTTTTTGCTTTGTTTTGCCAGTAACATGGATGACTGTGAGAAGTTTGAAATTTCAGAGAACAGCGTGAACAAAGGAACAGAGCAGATCAGGCCCGAATGCTTTGAGCTGCTGAAAGTTTTGGGAAAAGGTGGCTATGGGAAGGTGAGGACTCAAGACTCTCAAATCGACATTTCTCTCTGACACGTTTTCCCTCCTCCTTTTATTGACCCCTCTTGACTTGAAAGTTAGGGTTTGAAAAGGCTTAACTTACATCTTCATATTCATATGCATTTGATGCAGCGTTAATTTAAAAACAAAAAAAACCCTTTGTTTTTAAAATCGTGTAAAATGCAACTTATATTTCTTAGCCTGGGACCTGGTGTCAGTATGTGTGGGAGGCATTGCAGATGTCTTGAAATTCCAGTGGGTGGAATGGGAAATTTGGCAATAGTTTACAGTGTCATTGTTGTTTATCAACAGCCCTCCAATTCCCACAAATATCTAGCAATATTTTTCCTGTGGTAGGAAGAAAGAAATCCTGTTTCACCTTTACCGTAAGCTCTTAAAGCAAAGAAGTAGAAGCCTTTCTTTGCATAGACATAAAGCATCAAAGTAATCCGTCTGCAGCTGCTTGTATCAAATCTTAGGACAAATGGAGATTTTAAAGATGAGTGCACATTGTAGGTTCTGCCTTATTTTTGTGGATGTAGAGCTCTGGAACTTCCCTGATGTTTCGTTGCTAAACTTGACAATGACAGAGCACATTAGTTATTTTGGAAACATTTTTCACTTAGCAAGCAGATGCATGACTTGCTCTGTCTGAAGTGGTTTTGACGGAGATGACAACAAAGTCATTTTCCGTAACTTGGGACTTACTTAGAATTATGAGATAACACAATCGTATTAAGAAAAAAGAAGAAGAAAAATGTAGCACATTGGCAGCTGTTTTGATATCGTCGTCATGTTGCATAATTTGGCAAAAGTTTCTCTGTATTTTTAACTGAGGGTCAGAACTCAAGCCTTTCCTTATACGAAGTAAGAACAGATGATTTTAGTCTTATTTTTTAAGAGTAAAGACAATGATTTTCAAATTCATACCTGAGCGATTGAATTTGTGTCTCGAATGTATAATTTTTCCAATTCAAAATATCTGGACCCCACAGCCAAAGGATAGGTGACGGTACATTCATCGTAGTTTTTGAAAAGGTGGTATTAAAAAGTCTTAAATAAGCTACAAAAGTCACATGCTTAAGCAATAATGTTAGCTATAAAATCATCTTATATCTCTCTGGAAGCTGTCAGCCGAAGTTCAAGATATTCAAACTAACATATAGATACAGTCAGTAAGACCCAGAGGCAAGCATTGGCATTACGTTCACCTGCTCTCACTGCGCAGAGTGAGAGCAGCGTTTCATTATGGGCGTTATGACCTTAGCTCCATGCCAGAGTGCGAGGGAGTGCTGCACATATTTGATGTTACATTAAAAAAATCTGTGTTGTATCACTGCTGCTTGTCTTTCAGGAAATGCATTTCTTTCTTTGTGCGCTTTAGTCTTAGATAAAATTTGATGAACCTTGTAGCACTCCTCCTTAAATGTCTTTATACAAATGTAAATTATTTTTGCAGGTGTTCCAGGTTCGGAAGGTATCGGGTGCCACCTCTGGGAAGATATTTGCTATGAAGGTTTTAAAGAAGGTGAGTAAATCTGCTTGCATGTACTCGAGTCGGGTTCATTCGTAGAAACTGGCCCGTGTCTGAATACACAATCAGTCTGGTGTTGCAGAGTTGATGTCCGAGTTCTCCGTATCAATAGCTACGAGCCGGAGCAGGTGATCTGAATATGATATCCTCTTACGCTGAGCTACGAAGCCAGAAGGACAAACCAACCTAAAATAATGGCACCAGGCGTTTTTCTCATGACACCTCAGAGCTGCTGCTTCTGTTCAGCTTGCCTCCTCTCTGCTGTCGACACAGAGCTCATGTCTGGCTCTCCTTGAAAAACCAGCTCATATTCCCCGAAGCCTGAGGTTTCGCTTAATGACTGTTTATTAGCTTAATGAGACTTAGCTGTAGCTACCATCTTGGCGTCCCGGTTCCCGCTCTGCCTCTGCAGCTGATGTTTTAAAGGTTTCGTGCCAGCTAATGGGGTAAGATTTATTGCCCAAATAGTTTCACACCCCTGCACTGTGCTTTTCTGTCCAGGCCATGATTGTGCGTAACGCAAAGGACACCGCCCACACCAAAGCCGAGAGGAACATATTGGAGGAGGTTAAACATCCGTTCATTGTTGACCTGATCTATGCCTTCCAGACGGGGGGAAAGTTGTACCTCATCCTTGAGTATCTGAGCGGTGAGAAGGAATTCCCAGTCATTCTATCAGTGCAGCTCCTCATTCCCAGTGTGAATACATTTGAACGATGAGTTTTCGTATGTGGTAACTAGGCGGGGAGCTGTTCATGCAGCTGGAAAGAGAGGGAATCTTCATGGAGGACACAGCATGGTGAGTTGGTCTGTTGCTGGTAAAACCTCGATCGTCTTCTTTTTTTGGTTGAGTTCAGTTTACTGCGCTCACAGTAAGCGCAGCTGCAAGCTTTCATTATCACGAACAAAGCCAGTGTCCAATGAAAACAGGGACAAATGTAAATATCATCCCTAAGAATCCTTACGTACCACGTGTGACAAACAAATACATCTGACATGTTGTGCACACACCGTACGCAAACATGAGTAGGTGGAAGTTGGCACTTATTAATATCCACTTTCACCAAAAACAGAGATGACCGTCTGAGTGACACCACTGAGAGGAACGTTATCTACATTCATACAATTTGTTGTTTTTGACCAGACGTGTGAAGTTGTGTGTTTTGTTTGTTGCACACACTAACTCCTGTGACTGTGATGTTTCACATTAGTCCTTCCTACCAGCTTGCTGAACAGATTGATTTGCTGCTTTATACAGTAGTTGCATCTTTACATTAACTTGCATGTTTGCATATTACATGATCAGCACCATGCATTTAGGATGTTAACCCACAGAAGAGGCATCTTAACACCCAGTGATGTGACTTTATGATTCACATTCAGTCAAAAACAGGTTCTCCAAAATATTTCTAGGAATACAACAAAGAGACAAACAGTAGCTGCTTGTGTTCTGATTGGAGCAGACGGACATATTTAAACTGGAGCCCCAAAAAGCATCACGAGGAAAAACAATCACATCGAGGAAATTGGCACACGGGGGAGTTTAAAGTTTGAGGAACTGACTTACGTGAAGGGAGGCACGTAGGTGACTCTGTCTCTCAGACACTGAGCTGGAACAGTAGGACTGTTCAGCTGGAGCAGGGACTGAATGCTTGCAGTATGAGTCCTTTTGTCTTATAAACACAGTCTGTAGATGGAGACTCCATGAACCAAAGTGCTGAACAAATAAGGGTTAGTAGTGTTCCTAGAATAATGAGAGACACTGAGTGCAGAAAGGCACAGGAGTGTAAACATTACATCATAACGTGGGCAAGAAATGTGCGTAAACATAGAAGAGTAACGAGGAAAAATGGATAGAAATGTCAATGCATTCGACTAAATATGGGACCTGCGTTGTGTTTTTCTGTTGACAGTTTCTACCTGGCCGAGATCTCAATGGCGCTGGGTCACCTGCACCAAAAAGGCATCATCTACAGGGACTTAAAACCTGAGAACATCATGCTCAATAACAACGGTACTGAAACACTAGGAGCTGCTTACTAAACGTCCGACCTAGATACATGTCCTTCACCAACTGAGATTTTCTTGCAAATATCTTCTGCTTGTTTTGCATTCAACTATTAAAACACAACCTTGAACCTTCTAACGTGTCCTCTGTACGCATCCACCTTCTAGGACACGTGAAGCTGACGGATTTCGGCCTATGCAAAGAGTCCATCCATGATGGAACAGTCACCCACACCTTCTGCGGCACTATCGAGTACATGTATGGCAAACAGTCTGATGATTTGCATACACATCAGCACATTCATGCCTCTGGTTTGACACGCCTTCTCCTCTGCCTCTTCTTCTTCAGGGCTCCAGAGATCCTGATGAGGAGTGGACATAATCGTGCTGTGGACTGGTGGAGTCTGGGAGCGCTCATGTACGACATGCTGACAGGAGCAGTAAGTACAAACCAGTCAACATCTTAATAACTAACTAATACAAGTAACCGGAACCGTTACTCACAGCGTCCTTATCGTGCTGCTCAGCTAATGTTTCCAATCTGCTGCTGTCCCTCAGCCTCCGTTCACCGGTGAAAACCGAAAGAAGACCATAGACAAAATCTTAAAATGTAAACTCAGCCTTCCACCTTACCTCACGCAAGAAGCCAGGGACCTTCTGAAAAAGGTGAGCTGTTAAAGCCTTGCTCCTCCCCACACGCTTCACACGCCTGTCTCGTTAAAAAGCACTGATCTGCTGTCAAAAATACGAATATTTATGTTTTTTCTAGTTGCTGAAGAGAAATGCCTCGTTGCGACTCGGGGGCGGTCCAGGAGATGCAGCTGAAGTCCAGGTAGGCATCGCTTTTCAGATGGAGCTTGAAAAATATGTTTTTAAAAAACCACGCAGACACAAAACGGCTGTCATGTTTCCTAGGCCCATACGTTCTTCCGCCTTATAAATTGGGACGAACTCCTTGCTCGCAAAGTAGAGCCTCCATTTAAACCATTTCTGGTGAGTTTGTCTTCCACACAGAGATGTCCTGTGTAATGTGGCCATGAAGGTCATTAACTAACCTGATTACTATTGTATTTTTACAGCAATCAGCTGATGATGTCAGCCAGTTTGATTCCAAGTTCACCAGTCAGACTCCAGTGGACAGCCCCGATGACTCCATGCTCAGTGAAAGTGCCAATCAAGTCTTCCTGGTGTGTAACTGGTGCCTCACTCACCGGCCACTTCATTAGTTACACCTTGCAAGTGTTAGTGAACCTTCTGAACTGACTGGTAACTCAACAAGGTGCCGGCCCACATTGACAGGATAGCATCACACAGCTGCTGCGTCCGTGATGCGACTCTCGTTTCGACACGTCCCAAAGTGCTCTGTTGGGTCGAGTGTGGCCAGCCTTCTCCGGCATTAGCAGAGAATGGCTGCTTACTGGATTATTTTCTGTTTTGGACCACTCTCTGTAAACTCTGGAGATGATGGTGTGGGAAAATCCCAGCAGATCAGCAGTTTCTCAGATATACTCGGACCAGCCCATCTGGCACCGGCAACCACATTCAGAGTCGCTTAAATCACCTTTCTGCCCCATTCTGAACCTCACACGTCATCTTGACCATGTGTATGAGTTTAGCGTGAATGAGCGAGTCGCTGCTCTGCCATTGGCTGATTAGTTATGTGCACTAATTAGCAGTTGGGACAGGTATACCTGACAGAGTGGTGGGTGAGCGTATAATAATGTTGCAGGGTAAGATCTATGAAAGACGACTCATAACCTGCGTGTCAGTGTTTTGTAGAGTTTCGTTCGGTCATCGTTTGTGGTCAGATGATGTGAGGTAGGAAAACGCTAAATATCTGGTGCAAAGCTGATGTTGCTAAACTTACGCAGAGTTTTTAATAGAAAACGGTGCACTGACTGTTTGTGTTGTCTGAAAACATGCAAACAGCAGCTAGTTCTGGACATACTGGGTTTTTTTCGTGTTTTGTTTTTGTTCCCTTTTCGACAAGTGGGTCTTACGAGAACCAGTTAATGCGTCCCATCTGGTTTAATCCTGTTGGTTTTCCTGGAAGCTTCACTCACTTTTCCACCGCATTGCATGATATGGTTTACTCAGCATTTCATTGTTCATCATCAGCTGTGGGTTGTTTTTGGAAAGATGGTCTTTGAAGTGGGCTGAGATCTTTCTGTTTTTGTCCTCCACCCCTTCCCCAGGGTTTCACATATGTAGCCCCATCTGTGCTTGAAAACGTCAAAGAGAAGTTCTCCTTTGAGCCAAAGGTCCGCTCGCCGCGAAAGTTCCCAGGAAGCCCGAGAACACCTGTGAGGTAACGGCATGTTGTTTTTCTCTGCAGATCTGTCCGATTTCACTGGTCATTTAAAAAATTTCCCAAAACAAGTCTTCATCCTGATGACTCACTCGCTGACCTTGTGAATAGCTTAAATTTTCTTGGCTAACAGTAAGGCATATAAAGTCATTAAAGCTTAAATGAATTGAATAAAAACATGGATAGGGAAGGTGAGGGGTGTTTTGGAGTTTTGGGGGTAATTGTACGCATCCCTTGTACGCAAGGTTTCATGAATAAGAACATTAAATAAAAAAACAACCTCAGATGAACAACAACACAAAATAATTTGAAGCCAGAATGCAGAATCAGTGGACGGTACTCCCTTACTGCTCCCATTAAAACAGTAATAACCCAGATGCTGCTGATCAAATGCAGTTGACTGATCATCAGTTGAGCACCACCATAAAGGCAGATGTTTTGGCTGGTCTTGAGCATTAATGTGTGTGTTAACACAGTGCCAAGGAGGAACAGTTGCTGCTGCCCATGAGTTTTGAGAGGGTCACAAGACCATTTCCAAATAATTTCAAGTGAATCGTTCTACTGTGGGAACGATTATTCCCAAGCAGGAAATGTTCAGCACAACTGTCATTGTACCCAGGAAAGCCACGTCAGTCCGTGCACTCCCTAAGCGCCACATCTCAGACTCGACAGGGAAAGTTCATAATAGTACAATTAGAAAAAGGCAAAGGTTGCAAGGACAAGGCTCTTTTCTCTAAAGAAGAACACGGCAGCACGGCTTAGATTGCAAAGTCGTATCTGTACACGCCACAAAACCTCTGGAACAATGTTCCAAAATGAAGATGTCTGGCAATAACGCCATAAACCACCGGCCGAGCGTGGTGGTAGAGGGATAATGATCTGGGCTCGTTTTGCAGCAAATGTGGAACTCCTGTGTACCAAAGTATCCTTGAGCCAAATATGCAGCTTTCTATCTGACAGCTAAAGCTTGGCCTAAATGGATCCTTTCATAGGACACATCAGGGAACCTACATCCAAGTGTCTCAAAAAGAAAACACTAAATGTGGTTTAATGACCCGGTCAAAGTCCAGACCTCTGACTGAAGAGAGCTGGAAGTCTTACTGAACCGAAGCAACGTTGTGTTGTGTTGTTTATTCTCAGGTTGTATTTAAATAAACAAGTTTTCTTCGTAAGTCCTGGTGTGTGATGGTGTGCTTTGGTGTACTTTTTCACGACTGTAGCCGTGTGGTGCACATAACAGCCTTTAAGCCTAATCAAAGTATGTCATATCTTCTTCCTCAGTCCGGTGAAGTTTGCAGGGGGGGGCAACTGGCACCGGGGACCTTTGATGACTGGCAGCCCATCTCTGCTTTCACCCAGCAGCTCGATGGACCAGCCCATGGAGGTTTCAGCAGTGGAGCAAATGGACACGAGCGGCAGCGGCTTCACCGAGGCTTCTGCGCCGCTTCCCATCAGGCACCCTTCAGGCATCAGTGTAGGGCCCTACAAGAAGCAGGCGTACCCCATGAACTCCAAGCGGCCCGAACACCTACGAATGAACCTATGACGCTCGGCTCGCCTATGAACGCCGGCCCTCTTTGAGTGTCCCTTCCTTTTCCTTTTGTCCTTTCAAAGAGACTTGTAGGATTTCTTTTTTTACTTTGACTGACGCTGTCAACGCCGATCACCAGCTCTTCCAGCAGCGCCTTCCCCTCCTTAACCGCCTGAAACCTCCTGACTTAGCCTGGGCCTTTTTTTTTTTGTAACTCGCCACAGCTAATCAGCAGTTTATAAATTAGCAGAGCGGTGTGAGAGGTGCTCTTCGACAAACTCTGTTCGAACGTGTGCTGAAAAACGCCAGCTGACGAGTGGGCTCAGGTGATTGAGATGTACTCAACTGGCATTACTGTAGGATTTACTGGTGCTCTTTTATCTTCGAGTCTAGGGTAACGTTACTTGTAGTGTTTACGGCGAGTCTACTCCATCACAGTGAGAAAAGGATCTCTAATAAGGAGCATTTGTTTCTTCCTCATCGTGACATTTTATCTGAACAGTCACTCTGTGAAATTTCGGATCGCGCTGTCAGTCAGTGGATTTATTGGATCATAGTTTCACAGGGTTAGGTCCTTTATATTTAAAGGACAGAGTCAGATCGCCTTCGTCACTAGAGCTGAGAGCAGGTGAAGAGCGCGCCTGAAGGAAAGCAGCTATAAAAAGACAAGTGAAATTTCAGCCAAGTGCATCACTTCCACCACAGTCGATACCAAATGCTGGCACTGCTTTGTGTGACTGGAAGGCTTCCTGCGGGACGCCGATCCAGAAACACTGATCGTTTTCTTTGTGTTGAATGTAAACAGACTCCAAAAGCCTTTGTGTGTCACTTAAATCTCCTGCTCTTATTTTTTAACTCATGCAGTCTCATTGCCACTGGCATGGTTGGAAACCAACAAGCATGTTGACCCAAAATACTCTGAGCCAGATTGGTATCACTGCCTTTTTTACTGACATGGGCTGCATTCATGTCTAAGGTACTGTGAGTGTGCTTTTTGTGCATTGTAACATGGCTTTAAGCGTAAGGGTGTATTAACACACACCTGTGTGAATAGACCATCTATTAAGAGTGCGATGTTTGGGATGTTTGTGCGACGTAAAGCTGCTAGATGAGCCTTTGGAGTCAAGCCATTGAACCCTGTCATCCTAAAAATGACCAAAGGTCGGATTCAGATTCCCATAATGCTAATGAAAGCTAAACGAGTGACTTCTGTTGTTGTTTTTGAAATTGTTCCCTGCAATCCACAAATGCTGACTGTAACGTTTGGCCAAAACGAGCTGAAGCTTTGGGGATTTTTCTGGTAATCATAAAAATGAAAACACAGGAAGTTTGCGCCTTTTTCTACAAATGAACTGTGTAGGAACTTCTTTTGGTTCATGTTTTAGGTTTTACTGACTGAGCCGATGTATTTGGATCATTCCTGTAAAGCAGCTGTGTTTAACAGCCGTCACTCCACTCGCTTACTTTGTTTATATTTATTTCAAGTGCCATTGTGGTTCCACTTCGTTGTCTACACTATGCAAACTATGTATTTATTATGTAGTATTATTCACATAGGGCAGCAGAATGTGTAAAAAGTTGATTTGACTTCTGTTGCAATTATAATCGTGTACAGTGTAATTTTATTTCCATAGAAAGTCTTACAAGAACCTCAGATGCAGCTTTTTTTAATGTTTCAAAGGCCCGACGTCTTACAGTATTTATTTCGAGGCATAGTTTCACTTTGAAACCTTTTTTTTCTTCATTTTAGACTTTCCTTGCCAAAAACTTGAAGTGTAGTTTTTCTTTTGCAGTGGAAAGATAGATGATGTTATGATGCAAAAACCAATGGGAATGGCACTGTGCCTTTGCTGACAGAGTACATCATGTATGTACAGTTTGCTGTATATTGTAGTTGTGTGAGTGCGTGTGCGCGTGTAAGGCTGGGATTGATTACCACCGCTGACGTCATGCCTTTCTAGGATGTGTACATCTTTGATCGTGGTCTGAGTGGGAGGTTTGGTGTGACTGTCGTGTCTGAGACACGGTGATGTAAAAGTGGTGCATTTT
>NC_140566.1:52655-83187 GCF_057381845.1 Rhamphochromis longiceps
TACAAGAATGCAATAAAAAAATATAACCAAACAAGCTTAATTTACAGTTTGAAATACAGAACATAATGAAAATATATAAATAACTACCTATTAATCCCCATATCCAAGTATCAAGACGTGTAAAAACAAATTACATTGATAAGGTTTCCGAAAGAGACTCAGGCGTAGGCCAGGGTATTCCTTTAAGCGAAGAACAGTGCGTTTATTCACAGTGAACACAATCACCAAGTGGCTATATACAACGTGCAGGGGAAACGGGTCCGGGTCGCCAGGGTCCGTGGGAAACAGGGTTAGGGGGAAGGGTGCTCCACACTTTCTGTACAAAAGTTCCTCCTCAGTCACTCCTCTCAGAATCCGGTTCCAAAAAAACGATCTAAACACAAAATGTTGGGTTAGCGGGATAATTACAAAAGGCTCTGAAGATACAGGTTGGCAGATACACAAGTTTAACTGACGTTGATAGCTCAACGATCCAGCGAAGACTAGTGCAGACTCGCCATCTAAGTAGTGCAGTAATCAGCTGGGATCAGCGGCCGGTGCGGTGATGAGCAGGTGTGTGGGCCAGCAGCGGGAGCCCGCAATGAGCGTTGCTGCGGCGAGAGAGAGAGTGAGAGAGAGCAAGCAAACCACAAACATATTGCCCAATAGAGGATCGACCAGCGGGGCACAGGGACCATGACATACATTCTTTCCTCAGTTTCTATTAATAAGACTTAAATTTACATGAAATTATTCAAAATTATATACATTATTCATAAGGAGACAAAGAATTCAGAAACAACACGGAGAATGTCTTGATGCATGCTCAATCATCCAGGTTGATTCTGTTCATCTGGACGTAGCGTTTTCAATGGGAGAAAAGTTTCGTCACTCATCCAAGTGACTTCTTCAGTCTCAGCTGACTGCAGGTTTCCCTAATCTTATAATAATAATAATAATAATGGATTCCATTTATATAGCGCTTTTTGAGACCCTCAAAGCACTTTACAATTCCACTATTCATTCACACACGGGTGGAGGCAAACTACAGTTGTAGCCACAGCTGCCCCGGGGCAGACTGACAGAAGCAATGCTGCCATATCGCGCCATCGGCCCCTGAGGCCAACACCAGTAGGCAGTAGGTGAAGTGTCTTGCCCAAGGACACAACGACAGAGACTGTGGGAGCCGGGGCTCAAACCGGCAACCTTCCAATTACAAGACGAACTGCCAACTCTCATTATGCAATGTACTGTTTAAAAGAAAAATTTTTTTTTGCCTTGACAACATACATTCATCTTCATTTCAAATAAGTAGTTATTTTTCACACAGAGAGCAATACCATTCTCCAGCCTCTGCTGTCCAAAAGTACTCTGTATTCATCTGGAGGCACTGTGTGTGAAACCACTTTAAATAGCACTCATGCAGGAACAAAGCAATTGTATACAATGAAGTGAGGGAATGGAGCTATAAATAGATTAATATAGAGATATGAAAATAAACTTATATATAGACATAGGAACACAAGTTTTAACATTAATGTTTCTGGGATATAATAAACAATATAAGCATACAGGTGTCTAAGCAAACATTGTGGCATACAAAGTGAGAGAGTGCAGTGAGTCATGTTTATTCCTGTTCAATATGTGTCTAACACAAGTGGATGAATTAAAAAGTCTGACAGCAGCAGCAACAACAGGCAATGCCTTTTTGATGACTTTCTATCTGTTTAAACCTTTTTCTTTGATGCCTGTATCCCAGCTTGAAGAGTCCTGGACCCTTTTTATAGTCAGTGGGTGTGTAGGCAAACAACTCCGGCTTGTCACACAGTTGGATTTCCTGGTATTTGTAAAATGGCACTATCTACAAATCAGGACACATTAACTATGATATTAAAAAATGACATGATGACATAGTTCTTGGTCAGTTTACCAAGCATTTCTCAGTTTTGTTCTTTATAGTTCTGTTCATCATATCATTGTTTGTGAGTCCTGGATTATTTGATGATATGTTTACATTATGTATTCTTTTGTTTTCAGTTCCATATTGCTTTTAAGTGTAGTTCTTCTTCGGCGTTCCACAAGTGGATGGAACACTTGTGAAAACACTCTAGTGTTAAAGCCAGTCTTGTCTTCATGTCTGTTTATGGTTTTGTCTGTGTCAAGCTCGTGTGTCTTAGTCTGCGTTTTAGTTTGGTTGCCTCTTGTCTCTTTCTTGTGTTGAGTCTTACTTCCACTGTCTTCTTATTCCCAATGTATCCCTGCTGTGTTACACAGCTGTCTCCAATTCCCCTAATCGTCATCCTATTTATTCATTTTGCCAATCTCCCGGTCTGAAGTACATTATTCTATTCGATTCTATTCTATTCATACAGCACCAAATCGCAACAACAGTCACCTAAAGACACTTTATGTTGCTGGGTAAAAACACAACAATAATACAAAGGAAACCCCAACAATTTAAGTACCCCATATGAGCTAAAATTTAGTGTGAGTGGGAAGGAAAAACTCAATTTGAAGAGGTAGAAACATCTGGCAGAAAAAGGCTCAAGGAGAGACAGCCATCTACTGTGACTGGCTGAGGTTGATGAAAAGGAGACAGGACAACATATACACTGTGCAAGAGATACATACTAACAAATGATTAAATGCAGAGAGGTGTATAAACACAGAACGAGCAAAGAAGGAAAAAATTCATACATGATGGGAAGCCTGCAAGAGCCTAGGCTTATTGCAGCACAAATAAGGGAAGATTCAGGGTCACCTGATCCACTATAACTGTATTATTAGTCAAAACTGAGGGTTTTAATGCTAATCTCAAAAGCAGAGACGGGTGTTTGTCTTGTGAATTAATATAGAATAGAATTCAACTTTATTGTCATTTGCACATGTCACAGGTACAAGGCAACGAAATGCAGTTTGCATCCATCAAGAAGTGCTTTAGCCATGATATAGATATATTACAATATATATTAGCAATAATATAGGTATGTAAGTATATTACAGAAATTGGTCTATTATGGTATGTTACAATGTACACGGTATGAAGTATGTTATGAATATGCTATAATTATAAGTATGTACAGGCTGTAGTGAGTAAAAGCTATGTACAGGTGATGAAAAGGATATAAATATGAAAAACTATACAGAAATATGAGATATACAGCTATACAGAAATGTGAACTATGCAGGTTATAAACAGTTGTAGAATTAAAAATTATCGTATTGTACAGAATGATGTGAGCTGCATCCACAGAAGAGAGGCCTGAGAGATGAAGACTCTGATTCCCGTTGAACCTTAAAATTCTATAGGAACCACAAGTACACCTAATATTCCAAAATTAAAATCTGGATTTCAAAGCGAGTCAGTGAAGACAAGCAAATATGCTGTCTCTTTATAGTCCCTGTCATGAATCTCTCCGCAGCACTTTTGATCCATCAATATTAAACAATTATTGATGCAGCGGATTGAGATGAAACCTGGCCCACAGGTACAGTAGGTGTCCCAGAGGAGGAATGTGTTGAAAGTTGAACCTCAACTATTCAGGACGATTTTTAATGATTTTTTTAAATAGACATAATTCTATTGTATTGGCTGTATTGAACTGAACACAAGTTTCCTTGAATTTCTGAAGAATATTACAGTAAATCTGGCTGAAACCTGGCCCACAGGTACAGCAGGTTTCCCAGAGGAAGAATGTCTTGAAAGTTGGACCTCAACTATTAAGGAAGATTTTTAATGCATTTTGGAAATTGACATAATTGTATTGGCTGTATTGCATTGAATACCAATGACCTTTAATCTTTGAGGAATTTTACAGTAAATCTGGATGAAACCTGGCACACAGGTACAGTAGGTGTCCCAGAGGAGGGATGTGTTGAAATTTGGACCTCAACTACTAAGGACGATTTTTAATGAATTTTTGAAATTGACATAATTGTATTGACTGTATTGAATTGAATACAAGTTTCTTGTAATTTCTGAGTAATATTACAGTAGATCTGGATGAAACTTGGTACAGAGGTACAGTAGGTGTCCCAGAAGAGAAATGTGTTGAAAGTTGGACCTCAGCCCTCCTAGCTGTGGTTTCGAGTGGAGAAGGGGTCCAGCGGCAGGGAGACACTGCTTTTACCCCTCTGTTGCGAACCATTGCCATAAGTTACCGGTTGCAGTTCCGGGTCAAGCCACCTCGTTTCCAGAGAGTCGTAAACACGACTGTCGGCCCCGAGGCAGCCATGATAATCAGAGAGGAAATAAAGGCGCTATTGCAGAAAAGAGCAATAGTGGAGTGGTCCCTGCTTCGGATTCAGACAAAGGTTGGTACAACCGTTATTTTGTTGTTCCGAAAAAAGGGGGAGGGCTTCGTCCTATCCTAGACCTGCGAGTCTTGAACACGTATCTAAGAACGTACAAGTTCAAGATGCTAACCCTCGACAGCTCTTGAATGCAGTTGGCCCGGGAGATTGGTTTGCAACAACCTGAAACACAGGCAGTTTCTGAGGTTTGCATTCGAGGGCGTAGCCTACAAATACCGGTTGCTGCCGTTTGGGTTATCGCTCGCTCCTCGCACCTTTGCGAAATGTGCCGAAGCAGCGCTAGCGCCCCTCAGAGAGAGACGCATCCGCATCTTAGCCTACCTAGACGACTGGGCTCTCATAGCTTGCTCCAGAGAGCAGGCAGAGACACAGCTGTCACTGGTTCTGTCACACATTCAGACACTGGGGTTCTCTGTGAACTTTCGAAAGAGCTCGCTAATCCCGAGTCGGCAGATTTCTTTCCTCGCTTTGGAAATATGCTCGCTTTCCAGCCGCGCATATTTGTCGGAGCACAGAGTGGCCGCATTTCATCACTACCTCGCTCAGTTTCAGCTGGGATGCAGACTACGTTTCCAGACGATATTATGGTTGTTGGGCATGATTGCATCTATGACAGTCGTATTGCCACTTGGACTGTTAAAAATGAGACCGTTTCAACGCTGGACTCTCTCTCACCATCTGTGTGCATCGCGTCACCTCCAGAGGAGGCTGAGGGTAACCGCGTCTTGCGTGCTAGCCTTGGAGGGAGGCTGCTGCATCAGGGCTCTCGGATTTGGAGGGCGTTTTTTCCTAAGGTGGTGTCCACAGATGCTTCCCTAAGAAGGTGGGGAGCGCTGTGCATCAGTGAGAGGGATCTGGTCCACAGCCCAGCACGAGCTGCACATCAACCACTTAGAGCTGTTAGCAGTGTTCTTAGCTCTAAAACATTTCCACCCAGTCCTGGAGGGCTAGCATGTCTTAGTCAGGACGGACAATTCAACAGTGGTGTCTTAGATAAACAGGCAGGGAGGAACACGCTCTCTTCCTCTGTTGAAGCTGTCTCGCTCTCTGCTGTTATGGTGCAGTGTTCTTTTTCTGTCTCTATGAGCCAACCATGTCCAGGGCCACCTGAACCTGGGGCTGGACCTTCTTTCCTGGGGGGGTCCTCTGGTGAGAGAATGGAGGTTACACCCTTTAATAGTGGCTCAGATTTTCAGGGTAATCAGGGTAAGCTTCCAGGGTAAATACTCACTGCCCCCTGTTCTTCTCCATAATCGACCACGATGCATATCTCCAGTTCTAGAGAGAGTGCGTCGGCAGTCTCTCTCTCTGATTCTAGTGGCCCCTTGGTGGCCCACAAGATTGTGGTATGCCGAGATAATCAGCCTGCTAGCAGCCAGTCCTTGGCAGCTTCCTCTCCACAGGGACCTCCTCTCTCAGGCAGGAGGAGAAGTGGTTCATCCGCACCCAGATCTGTGGCGCCTTCATGCTTACCTGCTGAGAGGTTAAACTTGATTGCTACAGGTTTGCCACCTAGTGTGATAGCGACAATTCAGAGCACTAGGGCCTCATCTACTAGAGGCTTGTACGCTTGCAAATGGCGAGCCTTCGAGCAATGGTGCCAGGACTACCACACTCTCCCATTTCAGTGCTCTATTGTGGATGTTTTGACATTCCTGCAGGAGCTGCTGGATAAGGGCCTTTCATTTTCGACAATTAAGGTTTCTTTAGCAGCTAGATCTGCTTGTCATATTGGCTTTGACGGGGTGACACCAGGTGCACATCCCCTTGCCATACGTTTTCTGAAAGGTGTTCGCCGGCAGAGACCCGTGCTTAAGTCGATTGTCCCTGCTTGGTGCTTGTCTTTGGTGCTGGAGGCCCTTTGTAGCCACCCGTTTGAACCCACTGAGTCTGTGGATATGAAATTTATTTCATATAAGACTGCATTACATCTTGCTTTGGCTTCGGCAAAGTGAGTGGGTGACCTTCATGTGCTGTCTGTGCATCCCTCCTGCACGCAGTTCTCTCATCATGGCCACAAGGTCGTATTGCGTCCAAATGCTGCCTATTTTCATGCCTGCATCTTATAGCTCAATGGAGTTTGACTTGCTGAGCTTTTGCTCCCCTCCTTTTGCATCTGAGGAGCAGAGGAGGATGCATTCTCTTTGTCCAGTGCGTGTACTACGCACCTACATTGAGTGCACTCAGAGTGTGTATTTATGGGACCATCTGTTTGTCTGCTTCACTAATCCAAATAGAGGTAGAGCTCTGTCTAAACAGAGGCTGTCCCACTCGATTATGGAAGCTATCTCACTGGCATACGGCACCAGAGGTCATGTGTTGTACCTCATTCCTCTCCTTCAGGGAACAGAAGTTATAAAAATAACTGTTCGTTTGACCAGGTACCAAAATTCTGGCTCTTTTTAGAGAACCGTTTCTTTCGGCTCGACTCACTAAAAAGAGCCGGCTCTTTCAGCTCCCAAGTGGCTCTTCAGGTTGTTTTATTGCTTTAATTAATTTATTATCAACAACAATAGAAAATTATGCACAAAATGAACTACTGATGTAAAAAATTTATTTTTATTTATATATGTTTATTATATAACTATTCTTTTATTTATTCAAACCACACAAAATGTAAAAAGACACAGCTGAGACACCCACATCTACATTATTCTGCATTATTCAGAAATCAGATACGAGATTTAGCCGAGCCATTAGGCTTGAACCATGAAAAGGACTGAACAAGTGGGTTAGCTAATCTCCAAGGATCTATTAGGCTTAACTCTAAACAGAAGTTGTGTAAAAATGAACTTATATGATGGGATTGGAATTTAGAGTGTGATCTATCAAGCCATTTGTCATAAACCATATTGAAATCTCCTCCTAATATAAGATTGTTTGTGGAGTATTTGTGAGATAGTTCTTTTAGGTGATTGGCTATTTCAGTTAATAAAAGTTTGTTCTGAGCAACATTGTTGTAACCATAAGCATTACATAAAATCAGAAAGCTATTATCCACTTTGAGTACAAAAATTAGCCAATGTCCAGATTGCCTTTCCTATGAGTATCAATTTTATTATGAACGTTTTTAAATAGTAAGGCTACACCAGCTGATTTGTTAGTACTGTGACAAATATAAATAGTAGTACTCTATAAAACTGGGAACACTGAATCCCTTAAAATTGAATTCACAAAGTGCAAATGACCTCTAATAAAAATTATTATAGTAAAGTACCAAATAGGTAATATAAACAGTAAGTATTGAGCCTGCCTTTTTAAAACTTTTGGCATTCTTAAAGTTTGGTTGAAGAAAGTAACTTATTTAGTATTGTTAGCAAAACACATTGTACTCATAGAGTAATGTGTGAATAGCTGGACAGTCACCCAGGGAATACCCGAACTCCGCTGATGTAACCGGCGTGCCCTCGGTAGTAGACGTTCTTCCCTTCAGCTCTGGCTTGCTCCATTTTGGGCCAAAATGCAGCTCTTTCCTCCCAGTCTAGTTT
This sequence comes from Rhamphochromis longiceps, assembly GCF_057381845.1. NCBI lineage: Eukaryota > Metazoa > Chordata > Actinopteri > Cichliformes > Cichlidae > Rhamphochromis > Rhamphochromis longiceps. The sequence goes on from NC_140566.1 coordinate 60,437, forward strand.
GGAGAAATCTTCCTGGGTGTGCAAGGAGCTAGATGCCTCCTCCTCCAGGAATTCTTGGTCAGATTTCCAGAAAGTGTCTCTGTAGTGGTGAACTGAACTATTATTTGTTGAGGATTGCCCGCTTCTTTTTTCACAAGGCGATGGTGGGTGTCCACAGCGTTGCCGAGTGAAGAAGTGAAGAAGCCCAATGTGGCACGATCTTAGCTAAGATGTCGATAACTTCTTTGCTTCTTCGTCGTTTTTTTCTTTTCAGTGTTGAATTTTCAAGTTCCAGCGACGCATGTATTGTTCTAGCCCTTGTGATGTCCACGGGTCATTTTTGTCCTCTAAAGAAATCTTTTGCTATCAAAAATGTGTTTTTTATTCATCAAATGGTCTGAAAATAACAGAAGTTATTCATTACTATACTATGAATGATTGGAATAAGTTTTAAGTAATTTGATTTATTTATGTGGTTTTTATTGAATTTTATAACATTGGTGGTCCTTGTAGGACAAAAATGACCCCAAAGTACAAAGTGTTGCAAAGAGCCGTATTTTCACACCATACTGCTTTCAAACATCTTTGATCTTGGATCACTGATGTGTGGGGTCAAGCACTGGTCATAACAACCACAACAGGCAGCACAATGAGGAGGCAGGTGCTCTATATTCAATGAAATTTTATTTATACAGCACCAAATCACAACAACAGTCGCATCAAAGTGTTTCGTATTGTAAGGTAGACTCTACAATAATACATACACAGAAAGTATGCTCAAAAGCTTCCATTGCACTGGAGATTTGCATACTTTGATGAGCATACTTTTTTTTACCATGTTGTGCAAAGCAATGACCAGTAGGACAAAGCACATATTGTCCTCTAGTATAATGAGGAGGGAGAATCAATGTTCAGGAAGATCCAGGGTTAGAAGATATAGAAAATATTGTCAATATTTAGAGCACATGCTACCCTTTCTCTGAAAAAGCACATCAGCCACCTGCAGAAGTGGAAGAAGGCTATGAAGTGAAGGAAAGTGATGAAGAATCTGAACTATGTTCAAGTAGGTTCTCAGGCATCCAGGACATGGTAGTCTGAGGAGCTTGGAGAGAAAGTGACTGGGCTTCTTGAAGTTTCTTGAATTTTCAGAATGTGAAACTGAAATAGAAGATGTGTCAGAGGACTACACATCATCCATTTCAATTATGATGAAGACAAAGAATCAAGCAGGAAAGAGGAATCAGCTGAGACAGAGGAATATTTGCAGTAACGTGAGGAAACACTGATCTGGTCTTCTAACCTTCCCAGTGACAGACAATGCATGACTCTCTCATGTGCCTCAGAGAAAGATGATCTACCACAGTCCAAGCACATGTGCCAGGTCCCATACTCCTTCAGTGGCTTTTCTACTCGAGTACTGAAAGCATTATACACAGTGTATTCTGCTTGTATTCTGCTTTTTAACGTTCACGTGCCAATGGATGCATCAGAGACCAAGTTGGGGTTCAGTAACTTGCCCAATGACACCTTGGTAAGAACTCCAGACTAGAGCACACAGAGATTGAACCAACAACCATCCAATTAGCAGATGACCTGCTCTACAGCCAACTCGATGACGAACAAGGAGGGACAACGAGAGAGGAAGAAAAATGGACCGAATGCAGCTGTAGGTAGAGCTGGGCGATATGAGATTTTTCCATATCACGATATGTTTTTTTCATTTCAGGCGATAACGATATCTATCACGATATAAGCCAAATAACTAAATTTGTAAGATTTAAATGTGCCGTTGCTCACAAGTAAAATGTGAAATAATCAGCCGCTTGTTTTGATTTAAATATTTATTTCCCATAATAAGTTAAACAGGGCAGATGTACTTAAGGAAAATGAGACTTCAGTTTCAAATAAATAAAGGCAAATATTGCAAACTAAACAAAAAGCAGCCACTAAAGCGTTTAAGTTTGAAAATAGAACAAACAAAACAGACTACTAAATTGTCACTTCCACTTAGAAACAAAATATTAATTCTAAAAATAAATCTTAGTTTTTTTTACAGAAGAACAGACAAAATTGACTAACTTTTGTCAATATCAAATGAACTGAGAACTAAAAGGAAATTCTCACTCTCCTTGTTGTATAGCTGAGCTTTTCCAACAGTTTTAAAATAAAGATGCTAACAGAACATTCTTTAAATCCTAGGTACACATCCAAGGTGCAACACACACACACACACACACACACACACACACACATATATATATATATATAAACTTTAGTCTGAAAAAAGCCTACAGGTTGTGGGACAGGAAGACAAGTCTATCCACTGCTTCAGGCTTTAAAGCGGCCCTGTGGCAAGTCACAATATTACCCCCTGTACTAAATACCCTCTCAGAGGGGCTGCTGGTTGCGGGGATGCACAGGTAGCGCTTTGCCAGGCAGCTAACTCTTGGGAAGCTTCTGTCGTTGATTTTCCACCACTCAAGTGGGTCCATTTCACTGTCTGCATCAGGTGCCAGCAAGTACTTTTCAAGCTCCTTTTCAACTGTCTCTTTCTCAGTGAGCCCTGTGCTGGTGGGGTGGGATTTCTTAAAGAAACTGCCCAGTGACTTTCTCTGTTTCTTCTGGGTTGGTAGTACTGCAGCAGCTCCACCATCTTCTGTTTCCTCCGTTCCAGCTGAAGTGGATGGGTGCTCAATTTGCCCCAACATCTCATACACTGCTCTCATTTTGATGGCATCAACGTGTTCTGCATTAATGTATTGTACTTTGAAGCGCGGATCTAGCAGGGTTGCAACATCAAGCAGTTCATTTGTAATCTGGTCATTGTACTTTTCATCAAGGTATGTCATGACTGTCATCTTAAGGTCTTTTGTAAGTTGTGTTTCATCCTCAGATGGTTTCAGAATCTGTGTTCTGAAAAGGTGAAGCATCGGCTTGAGGTAGGACACACTCACGTAACACTCTCCAGAAAGTGAATCTGTGAATTCCAGTAGTGGGTTCAGGGCCACATGCACAGACTCCAGAACATCTAGATCTTGCCAGGAAGGAACCAAGTGCCTGGTCTTCTTATCTGCACTGAGGACCTGAGAGATAGCTTTATGTTGCTCCAGAACCCTCCCAACCATTTTTTGGCGTGAGCCCCACCTGGTGGGCGACTCTGTCACTAACTTGTGCTGGGGTAGGTGAAGCTCCTCCTGAGCAGCAGCCAATTCCCTTTTCTTCTTCCAAGAGAAACTGAAGGTGGCCACCACTCTCTTACACACGGCCACAGCTCGCTCCATCCTCTTGTCTTTGCCGGCTTTTTCTGTGGATAAAAAGGTAAATAATAGCACATATTAACCTCAGAATTTAATTTAAGATTTTTGATTTTTTTTTTCCAGTCACAAATAAATTTCACTGCCCTGAAAACACATTTACTTGCTATGATTTAAATTTTGCTGACAGACTGACCAAATTTTTTTTTCTTATATTTAAAAAGGTGACAGAGGCTGGTGTTATCAACATCATTGTTTGACGTTTTCATCACTTGTTCTTTTTGTCTTGAATTGCCCCATTTGGTGGAATCATAATTTAATGTTCTTTATAGGAAAAAGAGCTGAGGTTCTGTATTAGCCAATTGGGATCCTGATAGAACCCCAAAATTCTAAATTTTATTTGGCACATTTTGTCAACTTGATTTACACTGAAGAGTGACTGAATATTTGCCTATTATGCATGCCAACAGCAACTATTACCTCAAATAAATAGGCTGACATGAAGAATATTCTTTCTGATGTTTATTTTTTAACAATAACCATTGAAGTGATTTAGATCTCTAGCTTTTAATATGTTTACATGGGCTCAAAAACACAATTAAAAGAGGCATTTTTAATTTTATTCTGCTTCCCAACTTACCGATAGCTGAGTGAAGTCGATGTCTGAAGCACTGCAGCCGGGTCCAGTTATTCAGGGATGTGGCCTTCACTATATTTGTCCCACTATCGGTTGTGATGCAGACTTGTTTGTCTTCACTCAGTCCCCAGGATGCAAGCGCTTCTGACAGTCCTAATGCAATTACTTCACCCGTGTGGTCGTCGGGAAGGTAGGCAGCTTGAAGACATTTGCTTTTCAGATTCCAGTCTTGGTCGATATAGTGGGCAGTAAGGCTAAGGTAAGGTTCTGACGTGCGACTTGACCACATGTCGGATGTAGTAGCGAAGAACGATACAGTTTGTAGCTCCTTCTCAACAGCCTCACGGCACTCTCTATATAGCGTTGGAAGCGCTATCTGAGAGAAATGTTTACGTCCAGGGAGTTGGTAACGAGGATCCAGTACCTTAATTAGCTGCTTGAATCCTTCATTTTCGACCGTGTTTATTGGTAGCATGTCTTTAGCAAGACAGTAGGCTATGGCATTCGTTATGTCGCTATGTCTCTTAGCTTTTTTGTCATATGGTAAGACGCTGGAGAAAGCCGACTCAATTGACTGTTGCTGCTTCGCAGGGATTCCCCCGGTTGTTTTTGATGACAAATTAGCACTTTCAGTCAGAGATTGAGCGTGCTCTTGTGGGTGGCACTGCTTCAGGTGATGAAACAGGTTAGTTGTATTTCCAGTCTTGGTGGGAACATGCTGTCGGCACAACTTACAGTGCGTGCTACTCTGTTTTTTGTCAGACTTCAAATAGCCGAAATATCTCCACACTACGGAACTTTTCCGGCCCTTCCTTTCGACAATCTCTTCGGCATTCGAGCCGTCATCTGTGTTCTCTTCCGTTCTCTCGGTTGATTTTTCTCTACTTGGTGCACTCGTTTTCTCCATCACCCAGTCGACACGGCGGTTAGCTGCTAGCTGCTTCGCAAACAAATACGCACGTGCGCCTTGGCACTTGTGCTGTACGTAACAAGTCACGTGACGTGACGCTGCGGCTGTGATTGGTTCGGCTCTGCGCTACTTAATTTGGATTGGCTGACTTTTTTTTTTTTTTTTTTTTTTTTTTTTAAGAGGACAAGAGCGGCGAGGTCTATCGCGATAGTTTAATTTCTCTATCGAGTAAAAGTTATATCGCGATACATATCGTTATCGTTATATCGCCCAGCTCTAGCTGTAGGCATATGTGGGTGTGTTGATTCTTACTGCCGTGCATCCAGTAGAGTCGCTACGGCCAGTTTATGACATCCTGAGTCTGGTAGAGAAGTTTTAAAGGTGACACAAGATTAATGATAGAAGCACAAAAAGGACATAATTTCTTGATAAAGACACAATAGATGATCATCGTTCATGACACAAACGTGCTCCCATTTGAGGTGTATGGTGTGTGTTGGTGTTGACTTGACTTGAAACACAAGTGGGTGTTTCTCCTGCTGTGATGTAAGATCCTGGTATTGATGTGACTGTATGAGCACCAAGTCCCCTTCAAAGGACTCTGTCCCCTCCAACAGAACATCCAAGTAAACCAAGGAACTTTGAGACAAAAACATGGGCAGCATGTGATGCAGGTCCAGCTGTACATGGAACATGCTAGTGTGCGATGGCAAACCGTCTGTCCTGCAGTCAGGAAACGTGAGTTGTCCCTAACATTGCAGGTTTTCAAAAGAAAACAATCACCTGTAACAGCTTGTTTACTGTATATGCCTCTTGGCCTGCAACTGCAGAAAGAAAGCTGTCCATGATGGGACCAGTGCAAAGGAATAAACCTGAGCTTCCTCCTGCACTTGGGTCAAATATGGACACGCCTTTGTCCTCATGAAAGTTTGCCTTCACTCAGACTCATGCCCTGCTGTTCCTACCATGCCAAAATATAGAAAACTGTCAGGCAATGAGTTGGAATAAAGTTGAATAAAACCTTGAAACACAGAGATGGATGATATTTTATACTTGTTGCTTTATAAACAGTGAAAGCAAACGGGGTCATTTTTGAGCCCTGAGGACCACAGGTGTGATTATGTGCTGCCATTTAAAATTTATAAATGGTTCAAAAAAAGAATTCTCACTAAAGTTCAACATACAGCACTCTGTATGTTGAACTTTAGTGAGAATTTTTTTTAAATATTTAATTTAATTAAATATTTAATTTTCTTGTTTTATTTTCGCTAAAAAACAGGGTGTATTTTTTGTAAACAAGGTCTGGTGGCCCTTAAATGTAAAATGTTGGGTAAATTATGTGTTAATGTGTTGGTCTTAAGTAAAACTAAGGTGTAACACTGAATTGATTGACAATTTATACTTTTTACTTTAAAAAAACAGTCAAATGAAGTGGGGTCATTTTTGACCCCTGAGGACCACAAGTGTGATTATGTGCTGCCATTTAAAAAATTTAAATGGTTCAAAAAAATAATAATTCTCACTAAAGTTCAACATACAGCACTCTCTAGTTATTCAGATAGTCAAAATTATCTAAATAATTAAATATTTAATTTTCTCAATTTGTTTTCGCTAAAAAAAACAGGGTTTATTTTTTGTAAACAAGGTCTGGTGGCCCTAAAATGTAAAATGTTGAGTAAATTTTGTGTTAATGTGTTGGTCTTAAGTAAAACTAAGGTGTAACACTGAATTGATTGACAATTTATACTTTATACTTTAAAAAAACAGTCAAATGAAGTGGGGACATTTTTGACCCCTGATGAACTGCATTGTATGCAAATCGGGAGGACATCACAAGGGCTAGTTCCAACATTCTCTCCTGCAGCTCCGTATTTTCTTTGTTGAAAGCAGACATGCCTTTTTCCAAACCAGATAGTTTAGCTTTAGCTTCGTGGTCAGTGGCTGCGGAGCTCTTGGAGGCTACCGCTGACTTAGCTGAAGCTTCTGCTTTTTCCCATGTCATCTTCTTCTCTTTTAAATGGCAGATTTGGTCCATTCAAAAAAGTCTCAGTCCTTGTGTCCTTGGGCAAGACACTTCACCCGTTGCCTACTGGTGGTGGTCAGAAGTCCCGGTGGCACTAGTGTCCGGCAGCCTTGCCTCTGTCAGTGCGCCCAAGGGCGGCTGTGGCTACAAAGTAGCTTGCTATCACCAGTGTGTGAATGTGTGTGTGAATGGGTGGATGACTGAACGCGCTTTGGAGTCCTTAGGGACTAAGTAAAGCGCTATACAAATACAGGCCATTTACCATTAATTGGATCAATAATTTCTTCTGAGTAGCTGGAGATTCAAAATGTTATTCCCCAAGGAAGTAGTATTAGTCCTGCTTTGTTCAACATTCGTGTGCATGGCATGGTTAGTAGGGTGGGAAAAGAGTTTTGATGTTACTCTGTTTGGAGATGATGGGGCCATTTAGAAACGAGGAAGAAACTTTCTGTCTATTTTCTCTCAAATTCAGAAAGCTTTTGGAATAAGTGTTTGTGTTTAGATACCTGGCAGTATCAGAATGTTGATGATATATAGAGCCAGCATAAGATCTGTCATTAATGGAAATATTTGAAATGCCTTTAAAAATGATGAGATATAAACTTGGGCTTAAGTATTTGTTACCGGCACCAGACCTAGGGGAATCTGGACCGGCAGCAAGCGGCACACAGGCTAGGGAGCACTGCGTAGCTAAATATGAGCAAACTGTGGATTAACAGAGAGGACACCGAAGTTAACGTCTTGCTCAGGCCGGAGCTCATTTATTTCTACATATACAAAATACAAATCACACTAGACCATACATTCTTCCCATAAAATAACAGAGTTGATAAACATAAATAAAGTTAGAAAAAGCATTATCTCAAAAGCAAAATAAATACAAACTAATTCAAAATGACTTTACATACTCACAACTTAAACAAAACACTCGCGGCTAAAGCATAACAACATACCAAAATAACCCATCTCACATTCACACAACCTTTCCCCACATTCGCGCCATATACGCTATTACTTTTGAACATGGCGTCCCCTGAACGCAACACAACATGGCGGCAGACGACTGCAAACATTGTTTCACCAATAAAAAGCTTTGCCCTTAATACATGTACTCAGTACTGCTTGGCTAACACTAAAACAAACAATACAACACATTTTCGGAAGTCACAGGTTGCCACTGTCATAGCATATACTTATAGTGCTACGTAGCATTATGCCGATGATACACTAATACTCATTACAACAAAATACCACAAAACAACATCATCACTATCATCTCAAAATATAGCCGAACAGTTGTTACTCAACTTGCATGACATTTAGAACCAGTTTGGTAACATAAAAGTTTGTTTGTCAGTACCTGTGGATTAATAGAGAGGACACCGAAGTTAGCGTCTTGCTCAGGCCGGAGCTCATTTATTTCTGAGCTGCGCATGCGCAGAGCCTATAGCTAGAGTCTCTCTGATAGTTCCACAGCAGTGCAAGAGCACCATCTACTGGCGTAATGAAATATAACCATGGTCTGGCAACACATAACAATGTCAAAATAAGTCACAATAATAAACAAAAAATAAGGGGGTAATTGGTTTTCTTACAAAAATAAACACGTAGCTTTTCAACCTGCTACATATTTGATGAAAATGAAAGGACAAAATGAAGTTGTTCCAAACAAAACACCAACTAAAGCCAAAGTTGGCTCTGGTGCAAAGTTATAATTAATAGTGTTAATTAAAACTCTTCCTGAGCTAAAGTAGCTCATGTTTCAAGTAGTTGTCAGCAACTTTGCAGTTTGAGACAAGCATGGCATTTTCACTGGTAGTTCCTGTCACTGATGTCCAGAATGAAAATGTTAAAGAGCTTTGGCCTGCTGTGGTCGTGGCTATTAAAACGGCATCCTTTGTTGCACTGAACATGGTAAGTACAAGTTCTTCATGTTGAAATAATTTGGTTTCTACGAGGTTTCAAATAAAATCAAATCACTTTTATCGTCACTGTTACTGTTTCTCATCACTTTAGATGCACAGTTTGTAATGTGGAGGTTTGCAGAAAATTTGGGAACAGGAAGTCTTTGCTGGCTGAGTAAGTAAAAGTCTTTGTGAGCTGAAGTAGTGTATTAGTAGGTTGTGCAAGAAGCCTTGGGAAATAGATGCTTGTCGTTTTCTCTGACTCTTGTAATATTTCAGATCCACTGAGGACAGATACAAAGCTATATATCATGCAACCCGGTCCCGCTCCATCCTCTTGTTGGGAATCGGATGCTACAAGAAACTGGATCAAAATGTGCAAAAATGATACTTAGAGTAGCTTAAATGTTGTCACGTACTGCACATTAAACCAGTTATTACACAGTACTCATAAGTGTAACATGCTGGTACAGCAGTGCCAGTTAGACTGTTGATACACAGAGTTAAATAACGCTATTAGATCTTTGTGTATTACATTACAGAAACTGCCACTGCAGACTTCACAAATGTAACAGGTGATCAAACGCATCCTCATTCTCTTCCCCCAGCCTGCAGACTCGTACCTAGTCCAGGTGTATAACCTCACCATTCTGTGTTCAGAGGAGTACATCATAGAGCACCAGTCAGTGCATTTCCTGGTGCAGCACGGATTTGACATCAGCAAGCAGTATGGCCACAGAAGCCATACTGCTTGTTCACAATTACCACTGGCCATAAGCCAGTGGTAATTGTGAACCAGAGGGCAGGGATCGCACTAAGGTGAAACACAGACAACCAGTTCACAAATGATAATGAAATAGAAAGGCGTGACATGCAAAAAAAGCCCATTTTTTTCTCTGTCAAACCTGTAAGAGAAGCACTTTGCGCTCCAATCACAAAATGGCATATAAAATGGGAACGGAAAGCGATATTGATGTGCTTGAAAAACTGACCATTCCAACGAGTTGCTCTACATACCTGTGGGTTTTTGTGTTTGTAGATCCTAAGTTGAGGTCAATAGAGTTAAAAACAGTTATTTTTCTTTCTCTCCAAACTGACTGAAGAAATTAAATAGGGAGTGAATGGGAGCTCAGGATGGCATTCCTCTGAAACAAATGGCACCAGTTCATAAAGCATCAGACGTGTAGAAAAAAACAACCCCCCCCCCCAAAAAAAACAAAAAAAAGATACAGTATATATATATATATATATATATATATATATATATATATATATATATATCTTTCAGGTCAGTTCCGGATCGTTGAGTGTGAGAAGAACTGACCTGAAAGATAGGATCATGGCCAAGCTTGGAACCTGGACCCCCCGTAGCTGGTTACCAAGATTGCGTGAAGTACCCTCAGAAGGTCTGCTAGATGATGCTAATGCAGCACTACGGACGATACCTACAGCCACGATTACCGACACTAACAAGTTGATCTACAATACGGCAGCCATGATCAGTGAGATGCTTGGCTACAAGTTGAACAGCCACAAGGGGCAGTACCCTCCATGGAGAAGGAGGCTAGAGGCTAAGATCAAGGTAGCACGGAGGGAGGTTAGCTAACTATCGGAGTTGCAGAAAGGCGCGATGTGGAAGGTGCCTAAGAAGTACAGGAAACTGTCCATACCTGAATCCTTGGAAACTGCCAAGCAAAGACTCACAGCCTTGGCTGGCCGCTTGAGGAGGTACACCAGAGAGATAGAAGGCAGGAGAATAAACCAGCTGTTCTCCACAGAACCAGCCAAGGTATACTCTCAGTGGCAGGGGAACAATATGAGAACAGCACCACCAAGGCTGGAGGCAGAACAATACTAGAAGAGCATATGGGAGAAGGACGCAACCCATAACGGCAATGCTCAGTGGCTAGTGGATCTGAGTGCAGACCACAGCGACCTCCCCGAACAGGGTCCAGTAACCATCACAGTGGCAGATATACAAGAAAGGGTCTCCAGTATGAAGAGTTGGACAGCACCAGGCCCTGACATGGTTCACGCCTACTGGCTGAAGAAGCTGACTGCACTCCACGAGCACCTGGCAGCACAAATGAATCAGATGCTAGTTGACGAGAGACACCCAGAATGGCTAACCGAATGCCAAACAGTCCGGATCCCCAAGGATCCCCAGAAGGGACCGGTCCCCTCCAACTACCAACCAATAACCTGCCTCAGCACCACGTAGAAGCTCCTGTCAGGCATCATAGCGGCTAAGATGAACAGGCACATGGGTCAATACATGAGCGGGGCACAGAAAGGGATGGGCAAGAATACCAGAGGCGCAAAACACCAGCTACTGGCAGACCAAGCAGTCAGCCGAGACTGCAGGACCAGACTGACCAACCTGTGCACTGCCTGGATTGATTACAAGAAGGCCTATGACTCAATGCCCCACACCTGGATCCTGGAATGCCTAGAACTATATAAGATCAACAGGACCCTGAGAGCCTTCATCAGGAACTCAATGGGGATGTGGCGGACCACACTAGAGGCCAACCTCAAGCCCATAGCACAAGTCACCATCAAGTGTGGGATCTACCAAGGAGATGCTCTGTCCCCACTGCTGTTCTGCATAGGCCTTAACCCCCTCAGTGAGATAATTGACAAGACTGGCTACGGATACCGACTATGGAATGGAACAGTTGTCAGCCTGGATGACATCAAGCTGTATGCCAAGCGTGAACGAGACATCAATTCACTGATCCACACCACCAGGATATACAGCAAGGACATCGGAATGTCGTTCAGGCTGGAGAAGTGTAGTCGGATGGTAACAAAGAGAGGGAAGGTAGTCAGAACGGAGGGGATCAAACTACCAGAAGGCAACATTGCAGACATAGAGGACAGTTACAAGTACCTGGGGATCCTGCAGGCGAATGGGAATCATGAAGAGGCCGCTAGAAAAGCTGCAACCACCAAGTACCTGCAGAGGGTCAGGCAAGTCCTGAGGAGTCAGCTGAATGGTAAGAACAAGATCCGGGCTATCAACACCTAGGCCCTGCCCGTGATCAGGTACCCTGCTGGGGTAATAGGCTAGCCAAAGGAGGAGATAGAAGCCACTGACAAGAAAAGACAAGACAAGAAAGCTCCTTACCATGCATGGAGGGTCACCCCAAGTCCAGCACCCTGACGCTGTACGCTAAGCGGAAAGAAGGGGGCCGGTATAAATGACCTCATTAATATTTGGTAAAGTGTTTTGTAAACTTATGAGTGACTATTATATTGTTGGAGTGAATGCTTTTATTTTGAAAGTCACAGAGCGACAAGGTGCCGTAAATCAAGTGGCGTAAACCATATGGCAGAAGCGCGAGTTTTAATGCACAGAGAGAAGGTGTGCTCTATGGTTAATGGACGGGAATGGGAAAAAGAACAGCTATTAAGGTGCAACACTGAGTCGAAAGCAGTTTCTTAGCACCTGGTTGATGAGGGAACAAGGTTTGTAACAAAGTTTGTCCTGTAGATATGTATTTTGTTGTTTTACGGAGCATATAGCTGCTGACCGCTACTAAGCATAAAGGCTAAGTTTTCACCCACTAGAGGGCGCTAACGTACCTCGTCATGTTTAGGCAGCGATGCAACGCTCTCCCTGTTATATGCAATAATTTACAAGTTTTAGTGTTATTTGTTATGTAAGGTAAGGAGAATTAATTTGTGATTAATGAATAAGTCAAAAGGTTAAAGGTAACACACTGTTTGATTTACTAATAGTCTTTTATTCTGTATGTTGTAGCTCTTACGGTGTGTTCACATACACGGCTGTTTAATAAAAGGATTGTGAACCATCAGTTTGAGAGACCATCTTTTCAACCGGGGATGCTACAGTAAGAGCTTGACCCCAGCTGAGAAGAGCTCCATCCCACGCTCAGCATCGAGGTCCCAGTTCCACAGCTCCACACAAGGTCTTCTGGGATCTGATGGTCAACTAAATTGCCCCGTCCTCAGCATGGAAGCATCTGCGCGAGATATGTGAAGACTTATCGAAGTGTCTGAAATGTAACATTCCAACTTCCCCCTTAGTGTGTTTGTTGGGCAGCTTAGATAATGTCACTTCAGAAAAGAATATCGCCCATATGGTTTTCACTGCCCTATGCATAGCCAAGAAAACAGTCCTCATGAACTGGAAAAATAAAAATAATCTTAATTCTAACCAATATAGAAATTATCTATTAGATTACATTAGTCTTGATACAGCCTCTGCCACCACATCAGATCAATTGCTCTGGGCTCCTTTGATCAGCTCCATCACCTAGTGGGGGTGGGGGGTCATAGTTTGGTCCCGCCTTCACTGTTGTGATTGGTGTGGGGTAGAGATGGACCGATCCGATATTACGTATCGGTATCGGTCCGATACTGACCTAAATTACTGGATCGGATATCGGAGAAAAATAAAAAATGTAATCCGATCTATTAATTATCACGAAAGCACCTCACAAAACTTGCAACACGCTGTAACTCACCTTAGAACGTTAGCACGTCGGAGCAGTATGCATCACGTGATAGAGCGGCTGTGGCATGCGGGACCTGTGGTCTGGATAGCATTTGGAGCTTCGCTAGCAACATTTCATCTCCGACAAAGTTATTCCCGAGAGAAGTAAAGCAAGTGTGTAAGTCCATCTCTGAATGTTTGTAAAGCATTCCTGCCTTAAGCTTAACAAGCGACTGCCTCTTCTCGCTGCTACTTCAATCATGAAACTGCTTAATGATCAGCTGATCAGCTTTTCTGTCGGGAGTCCGTCTCTCTTGTTTGTTTTTGGCCCACTTTGCACCAGAAAGAGGAAACCAGCGGCTGAACAACAGCAGCACGTTTAAGCTTGATAAGCTGTTCTTAGAATTTATTTAATATTACTTTCTACTCGAGGATCTTTTTCTACGTAGCTGACGGCTGGTAACTGTGCAGGGGCGGATCTAGCAAAGTTTAGCCAGGGGGGCCGATAGGGCATTAACAGGGAAAAGGGGGCACAAAGACATACTTTTCTTTCTTATTCTCATTTAAAATGTCTAGCTTTTAATAAATAATTATCTGACACCCAAAGTTTTAATTTGATGTAAAATGAATAGAAGTCAATTACTGTATATAGTGACTATTAAGTCTAATATAAATACCCTAGTAAGCTATAGTACTTTTTCCTTTGTGCAGTCTGCAATTTTGTTGAAGAAAGATGTTGAATCTATTTAATATTTCTTGAAAAATAATTGATTTCTGTGCATTTTTTTTCACACTGCATCAAATTAAGGTTGATTACGTCGATTAAGCATCATGAGGTGGAGCGTGAGGGGTGGTTCCCTATTTTTTATTTATTTATTTTTGTTGTTGCTGGGAGTTGGAACCCTATTAGTTAGGTTGCTTAATATTTACGCTAAGTACTCTTTAAAATACCAGAATAGGGAGGATGGTGTAGGTTTAAGTTTATTAGATTGATCAGTATTGCTGAACTATGAAATTTTTTTTTTGCATACAGGTATAACAGAATAGCTTTAGTGTAGTTGTTGTTTTAAACTTGAGTATGAACTTATACAAAATGCAGCAAGATATTTTAAAAAACAGTTTTGTCGATTAAAAAACACTATATCGGATTCATATCGGTATCGGCAGATATCGATAAATAATTTCCCCCAGGGATCAATAAAGTATTCTGATTCTGATTCTGATTCTGATATCCAAATTTATGATATCGGTATCGGACATAAAAAAGTGGTATCGTGCCATCTCTAGTGTGGGGGTAGGGACAGGCTTAGGGCGTCGGGGGGTTCCCCGGAGGCATCTTCCTTGGGGGGCTCAACCCGGGGTAGCGGTCATGTCCGGTTAGGGGCTCTGTTGGCTCTCAGGTGACTGTTTCCTCGCGGCTGCGTGCAGCGGGGCTAGGGGAGGGTCTGTGCTGACGGACGTGGGTTACTGACCTGGTAGCCTGGCTGCCCCTGGATGGGCGCTCCGTCTCTGGGCTGGGACCCGGACCGGGCCTCGGGGGCTTGGGTCCTGGTTGGTGTGTTGCCGGGGTTGTGGGCGGGTGGGTGCATGGGGGCCCAGCCCTGGAGCAGGTTGCCGCCGGTGCATCGAGCCACCTGGGGGGCTCTTCAACTGGTGGGGGAGATTGTCACATCTTGCAGGAGCTTTCCTCTCCTCAGGAGCTCCCTCTGCAGGAGGGGGAGATACAGGAGAGGTGGAGGAAGATCTCAGCCTGGGTGTTTATTGTCTTATGTAGTCTGGAAGATGAGTGGATGGTGGGGTGGGTGCAGTTTTCTCTGTGGTGGGGTTGGGTGGACTGTCCCGGGCTCTGTGGGGCCGGGCGGCGCTGCTGCACTGGGCCCCGGTCTGGATGGGCCTGGGCCCCCTTTCCCTGGCGGGTCGCGGAGTATGGGGGTGCCTACTGGGGTCAGCGGGGGAGCTGGCCCCAGGGAGGGGTCACTTGCCCCTCCCTTCCTTCCCTCCCCATCTCCAGCTGCCTCCCTCTTCCCGCTCCACCACAACCACCCACACATGCAGGGCCTTGGAGTAGGGGTATGTCACCAGGGTGCAGAGGAGGCTACCCCCCCCCTCTGTCCCCTTCTGGCTGCCTCTGCCTCAATTTTATCCCACAACTTAGACATTCACATTACTCACACTCTCATTACACATACATATAGGATCTTGGGGGTGGGCACAATACACGGAGTCCAAAGTACCATCAGGGTGTACACCCCACCCCTGGCATCGTTGCCCACCTCTCAATTTTAAATACACGTAGACATTGAGGGCTAGCAGGAGGGACCATGCGCTTACCTGCTGCTCTCTGGCAGGTAGCTCCAAGCCCTCCTGGGTTTTAAATGCACCTTAGAACACACATGCATCAACACTACAATGAGCGGGTGGAGGGAGGTTTGGAGTCTTCTCTCACCCCCATTCTCTGCGACCTGCTGGAGCAGGGGGGCTAGGAGGAGGAGTTGGCCGTCCGACTGCGGTCTGGAGTGTGGAGCCTTCCTGCTGCTGCGGAGTCGGGGCGGTCTGCCTCCCCCCACCGCAGGGAAAAGGGAAACACCACCTGGGTCTGGGTGCAGTTCCCCCCTCCAGGGGCGGGGGCACCTAGACCCGGTTTGTAGAGTACGCTTGGGGAGTGTGATCGTGTGTACAACGTCTCTTTATGTCTGTCTCCACGTTGGTTGAGTGTGGAGTAAGTGCATATGAGAGCATGAGGGTGGGAATGGATGTTTGTATCTGTGTGTGCCTGTATGTCTGTGTCTATATGTCAGGTTGGGTGTCAGGCGCCACCTCTCTGGGGACATCTCAGGCCCTCCAAGGTTTGGAGGCCTATCTCCCCCTACCACCACTTCCCCTGCCAGTGGCGGACCCCCTCAGACATCGGTGCGTTGGTGGTTCTTTGTGTCCGGGGATGGGCGTCCGGGTACACACCGGCTCACTCCTTGGCGGCCGCTTATCGGGGCCTGGAGCCTGGGGCTCGCTCGGGCCACTACAGAGGTGGGGTGCCCCCGGCCTCTCGGCCTGGGGCTCGGTCACTCAGGCGCAGCTGGCTGCCGGCGGAGCTCACGGGCGCGTCACTGCAACTCCCCCTGGCTTCTGCTCCGCGGCTGCTGAGTGAGCCCTCATCTGGGACTCTCCTCAGCTCTTTCCGGGACAGTGGCGCAGCTGCCCCTCTGTTGGTCTTCCTTGGTCTCTTGTGTTCTGGGGGCCTCTGGATGTCTGGAGTTTTGATCTCCTCCACACCTGCTTCATGCCCTGGAGGACGGGGCTGTGGCCCCCCCACACCCTCTAGCAGATTATTACATGAAGGAACCTTTTAAAAAACAAAAAACAAGCGCGTCCATGCTCACAGGTGTACACACGGGTGATCACACCCACAAACTACACCCCTTTTGGCTCCTACCTCAACGCACACTGTGTTCTGTTGATCTTATGTGCTGCACAATAATGTTTAACATTTAGTATTTACTGTCATATTCCCATATATCATTGTGATGTTGTTTATTTTATTACTCTTGTTCTCTTCTGCTTGCTTTCTTTTTTCTTTCTCAGCAGGTGACCCAGGTGATTGATATATGCATTTTTTTTCTCTGCCCGTTCTGTTGGTTTTTGTCTTTTGCCCTTCTCCCCCGTCCCTCTTCTCAGCTGTTTCTCTTTCCCTCTTTCTTTCTCCCCTTCTTTCCCCCAGTCAAGTCTGTCCCGTATTCAGTAAGTGAAAATAAAATAAACAATAAAAGGTGAATCAAATGGACCATTACGGCAAGGCTGGGATGGTCAGTTTGGTAAAGTAAATCCGTTGGGCATCTTTCTTTGCCTTTAGACAACAATTCTGAGGGCAAAAGAGCCAAACGGGACAGGCCCAAAAAAAAAAAAAAAAAAAGCAAAAAAAAAAAAAAAGCATGGAAGCATCTGAAGAAGAGACAGAGTTTGCGGAGGATCCCAAGGCCAATGAGGAAGAGGAGCCTCCACACTCTGTTCGTCAAAGGAGGCCTTCTGAAAAAATGCAAGCATATCAGGAGGAGGAGGCCCACAAGAAAGAAAAACGGCTTCTCAAAGTTTATGATGAGTGGAAAAAGCAAGTACGTAAAACACGAGAGCAATTAAAAGGAGACTTAACAAACAATCAAATTGCTTCACTCATGGACATGTTAGAGAATGAAAAGGAGAATGTCATAAAGTTGTATATGGAAATTAGAGAAAATATTACTCCCTCGAGTGGCACAAGGCGACTCGTAGACGCATGTGAAGCAGTCACCAGAGACATTATCAAGATTGCTCATGAAAGACTCTCAGGCATAGATGACTATGATAGGGACAAGGTAAAGATACGTCTCCGTGAGCTTCTTGAGCCAGACTATGCTCAGTCCATTTACAGTTCCTCAGTCACGCACTCAAGTAAAAACTCTTCTGCCAGTAAGTCATACTCTGCAATGTCAATAGTAGCTGTTAGGAGAGCAGAAGCTGCAGCAGAGTTGGCAGCCAAAGAAGCAGAGTATGAGGTGTTATTAGAGGAGGAAAAACAAAAGGTTTTAGAAGAAAGGCAAAGAAAGGAGCTTGAATCTCAAAGGCGTGAGCTAGAGAAACTGAAGGCTGAAAAGGATTTAAAGGCTGCACGAGCTAGATTAAGGACCTATGACACTGAGATAAAGAGTGAAATCAGTGCCTCTGATGTTGACTATAGAAACACTGCTCAGAAAGCCTCAGTAAAGTCCCTGACAACAATGTAGTGTCTACCTCACTTCCACAAACAGATGTCCTCTACTTAGCACAAGCAGTACTGGATAGTGTTGCATTGAACAGACTGCCAGTGCCAGAGCCCTCCACGTTCACAGGTGACCCAATACAATTCATAGAGTGGAAAGCTTCCTTTACTGCTCTCATTGATAAAAGGAACATCTCACCTGCTGACAAACTGCACTACTTAAAGAAATACATAGGAGGTCCAGTTCGACAAACGCTTGATGGCATCTTCTATAGAAATGACAGTGAAGCATACAGAGATGCATGGGAGCGTCTCAACCACAGGTATGGACATCCATTTGTGGTACAGAGGGCTTTCAGAGAAAGACTGGCAAAATGGCCAAAGATCCAAACAAATGACTCCACAGGATTCAGGGCATTTGCTGATTTCATTCAAACATGTCACGAGGCCATGCCCCACATTGAAGGCTTAAGCATTCTCAACGATTGTGAGGAGAACCAAAAACTCGTTCAAAAGTTACCAAACTGGGTAGCTGCAAGGTGGAATCATCAGGCCACTCAGTTTATGAAAGAAAGTGGGAAGTTTCCAGGTTTAAAGGACTTTGCCAAGTTGATGTCTTCTGAAGCAGAGATCATGTGCAACCCGATTACATCATTTCAGGCTCTCCACTCTGGTAAGGGCTGCCAAAAGGACAAAAGGCCCACCTCTAGTGTTCTCCATATCCAGGCGATAACTGAGACTGAAAATAAAGGTCCAAATGTTAAGGCCCCATGCATGTTCTGTCAAAACAACGGACATAAACTTCACAGTTGTCCACAGTTCAATGGAATATTGCTTGAGGAACGAAGGAAATATATAAAGGAGAAAAAACTCTGTTATGGTTGTCTCAAACCCGGACACAGCGCAAAGAACTGTAATTACAGACTTGTATGTGAAGTGTGTAAGAAAAAACATCCTACCTGTCTGCACGACTTCAACTATAACAATGATAAATCAGCCTCAAACCAGCCACAAACTCAGATCAGCACAGAACAGGCTGCAACCACCCTGTCTCTGAATGCAGAAGCCAGTGAACAGTGCGTGAGCACCTCCATGATTGTACCAGTATGGGTTTCTTCAGAGCAACATCCAGGTACAGTGGGGCAAAAAAGTATTTAGTCAGCCACCAATTGCGCAAGTTCCCCCACTTAAAATGATGACAGAGGTCAGTAATTTGCACCAGAGGTACACTTCAACTGTGAGAGACAAAATGTGAAAAAAAAATCCATGAATCCACATGGTAGGATTTGTAAAGAATTTATTCGTAAATTAGGGTGGAAAATAAGTATTTGGTCACCTCAAACAAGGAAAATCTCTGGCTCTCACAGACCTGTAACGTCTTCTGTAAGAAGCTTTTCTGTCCCCCACTCGTTACCTGTATGAATGGCACCTGTTTGAACTCATCATCTGTATAAAAGACACCTGTCCACAGCCTCAAACAGTCAGACTCCAAACTCTGCCATGGCCAAGACCAAAGAGCTTTCGAAGGACACCAGGAAAAGTATTGTAGACCTGCACCAGACTGGGAAGAGTGAATCTACAATAGGCAAGCAGCTTGGTGTGAAAAAATCAACTGTGGGAGCAATCATCAGAAAATGGAAGACACTGATAATCTCCCTCGATCTGGGGCTCCACGCAAGATCTCATCCCGTGGGGTCAAAATGATCATGAGAACGGTGAGCAAAGATCCCAGAACCACACGGGGGGACCTGGTGAATGACCTGCAGAGAGCTGGGACCAAAGTAACAAAGGTCACCATCAGTAACACACTACAACGGCAGGGAATCAAATCCCGCAGTGCCAGACGTATTCCGCTGCTGAAGCCAGTGCATGTCCAGGCCCGTCTGAAGTTTGCCAGAGAGCACATGGATGATACAGCAGAGGATTGGGAGAATGTCATGTGGTCAGATGAAACCAAAGTAGAACTTTTTGGTATAAACTCAACTCGTCGTGTTTGGAGGAAGAAGAATACTGAGTTGCATCCCAAGAACACCATACCTACTGTGAAGCATGGGGTGGAAACATCATCATGAGAGCGGTTAACTGGTATACATTCTTTAGTGTAAGCAGGAGGGAGTTCAATCATTTCTGAGGAGTTATAGCCTCTTACCTTGAGACCTGAGATGCGTTCGCTTGGCACAACAACATCCTTACCAAGCAGTGTAGTGAGCTTCAACCTTATTGGGGTAGCCCTAGCTTGGAGGTTATTAGACACATCTTGGTCAATGAACACGGTGTCACTTTGCGTGTCTAGGAGGGCATAAACAAGCCTTTCTGTACTGTACCTCCACCTGCAGACATCGACATGAACATACCACTTGGAGACCCAGAGGTTAAGAAGGTACAGGCACTGAACACGCTCAAAACAGAGAAAAAAGGTTTATCAGACAAGTTAACAAAGTTTTCCTCATGGTACAAAGCCACCCAAGCCATAGCTCGACTCATTCGCTGTGCCAAGGGAGACAAAACAACAGGCCACAGTACAGTACAAGAAAGACAAAATGCACAATGTGTTATTCTAAGGGACACACAAGTAAGTGAATATGCAGAGGAGATAAGGTTGCTAAAGAACGGGAAACCACTTCCACACAAAAATAAACTGTTTCAAATGGACACCTTTCTTGATACTGATGGACTCCTTAAGGTGGGAGGAAGACTTAAAGATGCTTCATTCTCCTCCATACTGAAACACCCAGTGATAGTTCCAAAAGGTCACCATGTCACTCAACTAATAATAGATCATTTCCACAGTAAGGTGCAGCACCAAGGGAAAGGTTTTACAATCAATGAGATCAGAGTGAATGGATTTTGGATTCCAGGCATCAACAAGGCCGTAGCAAATTTTATACACCACTGTGTGAAGTGTCGCAAACTCAGAAGAGGCACAGAGGAACAAAAGATGTCTGATCTCCCAACGCAGCGCTTAGATCCATCTCCACCATTTACATTCTGTGGAATGGACTGTTTTGGTCCTTTTCTAACCAAACAAGCTCGCAAAGAGCACAAGCATTATGGACTTCTTTTTACATGCCTTTGCTGCAGAGCAGTGCACATAGAAATGTTGGACAACATGACTACAGACGCCTTTATCAATGCGCTCTGCTGTTTTATAGCCATAAGAGGAGCAGTCAGTGAGATTAGATACGATCAAGGAAGCAACTTTGTCGGAGCCAAAAATGAACTACAAGAAGCTTTAAAACAAGTGGACTCCAACCGCATTACCACATTTCTTGCAGAGAAGCAGTGTGACTTCAAAATGCACACTCCTCATTCAAGTCATACAGGAGGTGTATGGGAAAGACAAATCAGGACAGTTCGAAACATTCTGCGCTCCACAGTTTCACTTTCATCTGGCAGAATGGATGACGCATCGTTAAGGACATTCTTTTATGAGGCAATGGCGATTGTCAACAGCAGGCCTCTAACGGTGGACAACCTAAGTGACCCAAGCAGCCCAGAGCCCTTGACGCCAAATCACCTGCTTACTATGAAATCAAAGATACCCCTGCCCCCTCCAGGCACATTCATCAAAGAGGATATTTACGCACGTAAAAGGTGGCGGCAGGTGCAGTACTTATCAGAACAGTTTTGGTCACGTTGGAAAAGGGAGTATCTATCCAACATCGCAACAAGACAGAAATGGCACACTCCAAGGAGAAACTTGAAAGTTGGAGATGTTGTCATGGAGAAGATGGATGATCTACCCCGCAATGAATGGAGATTAGCACGTGTAATGGACACAGTAACTGACAAAGACGGACTTGTAAGTAAGGATTTGCTTCGGAGAAAGGAAGACTGAGAAGGGACAATGTTCAAGTAAACGTTCTATAGTGGAACGCCCAGTGCAGAAACTGGTTTTGCTATTAGAGACTGTTTAACTGCAGTGTTTTGTAAACTTATGAGTGGCTATTATATTGTTGGAGTGAATGCTTTTATTTTGAAAGTCACAGATCGACAAGGTGCCGTAAATCAAGTGGCGTAAACCATATGGCAGAAGCGCGAGTTTTAATGCACAGAGAGAAGGTGTGCTCTATGGTTAATGGACGGGAATGGGAAAAAGAACGGCTATTAAGGTGCAACAGCAGTTTCTTAGCACCTGGTTGATGAGGGAACAAGGTTTGTAACAAAGTTTGTCCTGTAGATATGTATTTTGTTGTTTTACGGAGCATATAGCTGCTGACCGCTACTAAGCATAAAGGCTAAGTTTTCACCCACTAGAGGGCGCTAACGTACCTCGTCATGTTTAGGCAGCGATGCAACGATTTCCCTGTTATATGCAATAATTTACAAGTTTTAGTGTTATTTGTTATGTAAGGTAAGGAGAATTAATTTGTGATTAATGAATAAGTCAAAAGGTTAAAGGTAACACACTGTTTGATTTACTAATAGTCTTTTATTCTGTATGTTGTAGCTCTTACGGTGTGTTCACATACACGGCTGTTTAATAAAAGGATTGTGAACCATCAGTTTGAGAGACCATCTTTTCAACCGGGGATGCTACAGCCGGGGACTGGTGAGTGTCAGCACCACAGTCCAGGATGAGACAAGGAACATCCACGAATACATCACAAAGATGGACCCAACTGACAGCGTGCTCAGTGAATACCTCAGGCAGCAGAAACCCAAGAAAGTGGAGGAAGGCAAGGAACCATCATGGAAGGACAGGCCCCTGCATAGTTGGTACCACCGGCAGATAGAGGAGGTGGCTGATATCCAGAAATCCTACCAGTGGCTGGACAAAGCTGGACTGAAAGACAGCACGGAAGCACTAATCATGGCAGCACAGGAACAAGCTCTGAGCACAAGTTCCATTG
>NC_140566.1:83287-235787 GCF_057381845.1 Rhamphochromis longiceps
CCTACCCTACCCACCTAACCCTAACCCCTAACCCTAACCCTAACCCTAACCCCCCCTAACCCCTAACCCTAACCCTAACCCTAACCCCCCTAACCCCTAACCCCTAACCCTAACCCTAACCCCCTAACCCTAACCCTAACCCTAACCCTAACCCCTAACCCTAACCCTAACCCTATCTTCCGTTACAGTCTTTCACTGATCCACCTAATAGTTTGCATTTCCAAATTCACACATTACAACATCTGAGTATAAACGGGACTTCAAACCTGTGCGACATGGACGGAGGGCCAGAGGAGGAGATATGAGAGATTGTGGATTTCCAGACTGCGAACTCAATATCCACGGGGCCTGAACGCAGTCTGAATTGCTCCCTTTCAATTGTATTGACAATTATTGCTGTTTTGTGAGACTCTTGACAGGACAATAAAAGCTGGAGAGGTACATGCTGGGGCAAAAAAAAAAAAAAAAAAAAAAAAAAAAAAAAAAAAAAAAAAAAAAAAAAAAAAAAAAAAAAAAAAAAAAAAAAAAAAAAAAAAAGAATATTGTGTCTTTAATTGAATTTTTCTTCTTCTAATGAGAGTGATAATAGACTGGTTTGCCACAAGGGGTGAGACATGAGTGACAGTGACCAGGCAGCTGTTGCCAGTGCACCGGACTCACAACAGTGACTGTATAAGATCAATAGGCCCCTAACCTAACCTAGCCAGATGCCAGAAGCCTGGGCACTCACCCTGTTTCACCTCTAATCATTCTGTCCCCAGAAAAGCCACTTGAGGGAGACATTTAGCTTTTGATCATGTATAAGCACCATGTAAGAGTAACCGAAGGGGGATTATCTTAGACTTCAACATAAAATCATGGATATGAACTTCTGTGTGTGGTGTTTAACCCTGGGAGCTCTAACTGGAATGTATAATGGAAGGAAAACTGACTATAAGTGATGCCATTATTAAAGGAACAGGAAGCAAATAAACTTTATTTTTTGGAAGGAGATACATACACACATGAATTCTTGTTATAGATTTAATTAAAAGGCAGCAAATAAGATAACATCTGGTACATGATAATGCACATATGAGTTGTATATGAAGCATTGAAAAAAGGAAATAGAACCGCTTGTACCTGACTCTCCTGCCCTAAACCTAAAAGGTTTTTGGATTGGCCCTCCCTCCATGTCTCTGGCCTATTTCGACAGCACCATCAGAGGCTCTTTGATGTATGTGAAACACTAATTTGAATTCTGCCAATTGTTTTTTGAAAATAAACTGGTGATTCTCCCTCCCCAGATCTGTTATCCTAATCCTAACCATTTCAATCCCTAACCCTTTTGGTTTATTTCCCCTCCCATCCCACTCCCCTTTTCCTGAGGCTTTGGGGGCGGGACTTGGTTCCCACCCTCAAGACCTCCCACCCTCAAGACCTTAAATCATTGCATCTGTGCATCTCTCTCTGTGTATCCCTCTGAAGAAGCAGCATGTCCTGCGAAACGTAAGGGAGAAAAGACTGAATTGGGCCAAAACTTTAGACCTTAGCCCAGATTTCTAGCTGGAAGTTGCCAAAATTTGGCTTTTGATTTTTTATCTAAATGATTTTAATCCTATACAGTTAAATAAATTGGATTTTAAATATGTCAGTATGAGGCTCTTTATCTCGCCGGCCTGCAAATTCCTCTCAGCCTAACAGAGAAGAAAACCATTCTGAAACAAGTGGATTAGGACGAGAAGGAACAAAAAAACTCTTTTTTGAACTTAAAGAAAGCAATAGAGACTTCTTCCTTGTGGGATTATTTCAAGCACAAATGTGACTGTGAGTGGGAACTAACCTTTTCCATCTGAGGACAGATTTTCCACTCCAGGACTACAGAGGCCCAGAGGTTTCCATACTTCTGGAAGAAGGCGGCTCAGGAACCCTTCAGACACATCCAGGTAGGCCTCCTACTGACTATGGCTTTTTCCAATAGGTCTGGAGCGGCCCACTTCAGCCGGACAGAGAGATTTGACACAGACACACAGACAAATATACACAATAGAAATAGGAACGGGAGGGAGCAGAGGGGAGGGAAAGAATAGAAATGGGATTCGATTTCCTAGACAAATCAAGCAATCTACTAATTATCAACCTTTGGATGTTCAAACCAGGCAGTTGACCAAACAATATTTTAAATTAATACAGGCAATTCACCATAAAGCAATCATAGACTCAGCTATTGCAAACAAAGATCCACCAAGAGGGATGGCAAAACAAGTGACTAAACTCACAAGTTTCATTAAACCAGCCTCACCTTCTGAGGAGGTTTATAGGGCAGTAGAGAGGAACACTAAACAGTGGTTAGAAAACAACTTACTGGCGCTGCAAGAACACTATATTAATGTGATTACAAACTATGCCAACCTTGCCTTTAATGAAAATGCTCTTCGAATCGCAATTGCTTGGGCAGGAAAAAGATATAAGGCCAGACTAACTCAATCTACTGTGGAAACTATACAGAACTTCTTCTCAGGGGAGGGAGAATCACTTGATAGGTCAGTGTATGCAGAATCATTCCCTGATAGGTCACTGGAGGGAAACTCAACATCAGACTTTGACATAGATAGTGAAGGAGACTTTCCACCATTACAAAGACCAGAACGAGAACATCACCGGTCCCTCTACCCTAAAGTGATAGTTGAGAAGCAGATTAGACCAACGGCTGCGGCCTTAGATGATAGAGGGAGGAACAGCCAGGGCCTAGATAGGGTCCAGCCACCCCTACGGGACTCTCAGTCCACTCCGTATGGAGAGGAACTAACAACAGACCCTCATATGAACGGGCCATTAGAGGTGACCCGTAATCGAACCCTCTCCCCTATAATACCAATATCCACAATCAAGGAAAATAATTTGGCTGCACCCACCCAGGTCCATTCAGGGACATGTGAAGCTGATAGAAGCCAAAAGAGGTCTGTCTCTCCACCCCCCATCCTACAGCCTTCACGACAAGGAGTTGTGGAGGAGAGAGATCAACAACATAGGGAGACAGAAAATAGACCTCCCTTTCCAACACTTGATAGTGACTTTACAACAGATATGGGTAATCGGATCGAAACAGCTGGTAAACTCAATAAAAGCGAGGGTAATATAAGACCAAATAAACATCATTCGAGATTCACAAAACTTACTAATGTATCTCTTCACCAGCCTACACAGGTTAGGAGCAATGTGGTGGTCTCTCAGAATGACCCGGATTTACAAATCCATGGCCTTGACCAGGAGAGTGGCACTCACCATCATCTTCTCTCTCATTCTACTGCCACAGCAGTAAAATACAGGTTACAGACTGAAGGGAGTGCCGCTGTAATGGACACAAGAACAGGAGAGCGAGACACCGCTAAAAGAGTAACGGGAAATAACAACATGATGATGCAGGGCCCGGTCAAGGGCAATAATGCCGACTGTGGGACACAAACGACCTCATCTGACCCAAAAATTACTCTTGTTGCGGGCTCCCTAAATGTGTCAGCGGCAACCTTACATCAAAAACTAAATAACTCAAATCAAATGACTGAAAGAGAGAAAGACAAATATGTACATTTTCCGAATACCCATAAGGCCCGAAAAGGGAGAAAGATCATGGATTGGCAATTTAAATGTAACAAACCAATTTGGTTTCTGGGGGATTCTAACCTCTATCGTATGCCACCACATTGCTCAGGAGAGATTCAGGTTGATAGTTATCCAGGCGCGTCGTTCTATCACTTTAATCAGATCCTGGAAAAAACCCCTCCGCATGCACTGGTGGAGCTGGTGGTGCTGTCGGTGGGTATTAACAATAGAGACCAGGACCCACATAAAACATCCATAAAACAACTTAGAATGCTCTACAGGAAGGCTCAGTCTGTTTTCCCCAATGCGAATATTTATTTCCCACTGATTAACTATTCGCACCTTCTACCTCAGGAGCAGAAATACAACTTAGACATTGTTAATGACTTCGCGCTGAAGCGTTTGCCTGTAATAAGCCGTATAGCCGAGGACCAATTCCATACGGTCACAGATAACATCCACTGGACTCAGGAAACGGCGGGGCAAATATTCAAGCATTGGTGCAGTGAATTGAAATTGGATTTTTAACTCCTATTGAGCCTAATATGGGGGATCGCCCTTCAGACCTTACTCGGGATCACTATAGGGAGAAATAGTCTTCCATCTTCCGTTTACAGTCTTTCACTGATCCACCTAATAGTTTGCATTTCCAAATTCACACATTACAACATCTGAGTATAACGGGACTTCAAACCTGTGCGACATGGACGGAGGGCCAGAGGAGGAGATATGAGAGATTGTGGATTTCCAGACTGCGAACTCAATATCCACGGGGCCTGAACGCAGTCTGAATTGCTCCCTTTCAATTGTATTGACAATTATTGCTGTTTTGTGAGACTCTTGACAGGACAATAAAAGCTGGAGAGGTACATGCTGGGGCAAAAAAAAGAATATTGTGTCTTTAATTGAATTTTTCTTCTTCTAATGAGAGTGATAATAGACTGGTTTGCCACAAGGGGTGAGACATGAGTGACAGTGACCAGGCAGCTGTTGCCAGTGCACCGGACTCACAACAGTGACTGTATAAGATCAATAGGCCCCTAACCTAACCTAGCCAGATGCCAGAAGCCTGGGCACCTCACCCTGTTTCACCTCTAATCATTCTGTCCCCAGAAAAGCCACTTGAGGGAGACATTTAGCTTTTGATCATGTATAAGCACCATGTAAGAGTAACCGAAGGGGGATTATCTTAGACTTCAACATAAAATCATGGATATGAACTTCTGTGTGTGGTGTTTAACCCCTGGGAGCTCTAACTGGAATGTATAATGGAAGGAAACTGACTATAAGTGATGCCATTATTAAAGGAACAGGAAGCAAATAAACTTTATTTTTTGGAAGGAGATACATACACACATGAATTCTTGTTATAGATTTAATTAAAAGGCAGCAAATAAGATAACATCTGGTACATGATAATGCACATATGAGTTGTATATGAAGCATTGAAAAAAGGAAAATAGAACCGCTTGTACCTGACTCTCCTGCCCTAAACCTAAAAGGTTTTTGGATTGGCCCTCCCTCCATGTCTCTGGCCTATTTCGACAGCACCATCAGAGGCTCTTTGATGTATGTGAAACACTAATTTGAATTCTGCCAATTGTTTTTTGAAAATAAACTGGTGATTCTCCCTCCCCAGATCTGTTATCCTAATCCTAACCATTTCAATCCCTAACCCTTTTGGTTTATTTCCCCTCCCATCCCACTCCCCTTTTCCTGAGGCTTTGGGGGCGGGACTTGGTTCCCACCCTCAAGACCTCCCACCCTCAAGACCTTAAATCATTGCATCTGTGCATCTCTCTCTGTGTATCCCTCTGAAGAAGCAGCATGTCCTGCGAAACGTAAGGGAGAAAAGACTGAATTGGGCCAAAACTTTAGACCTTAGCCCAGATTTCTAGCTGGAAGTTGCCAAAATTTGGCTTTTGATTTTTTATCTAAATGATTTTAATCCTATACAGTTAAATAAATTGGATTTTAAATATGTCAGTATGAGGCTCTTTATCTCGCCGGCCTGCAAATTCCTCTCAGCCTAACAGAGAAGAAAAACCATTCTGAAAACAAGTGGATTAGGACGAGAAGGAACAAAAAAACTCTTTTTTTGAACTTAAAGAAAGCAATAGAGACTTCTTCCTTGTGGGATTATTTCAAGCACAAATGTGACTGTGAGTGGGAACTAACCTTTTCCATCTGAGGACAGATTTTCCACTCCAGGACTACAGAGGCCCAGAGGTTTCCATACTTCTGGAAGAAGGCGGCTCAGGAACCCTTCAGACACATCCAGGTAGGCCTCCTACTGACTATGGCTTTTTCCAATAGGTCTGGAGCGGCCCACTTCAGCCGGACAGAGAGATTTGACACAGACACACAGACAAATATACACAATAGAAATAGGAACGGGAGGGAGCAGAGGGGGAGGGAAAAGAATAGAAATGGGATTCGATTTCCTAGACAAATCAAGCAATCTACTAATTATCAACCTTTGGATGTTCAAACCAGGCAGTTGACCAAACAATATTTTAAATTAATACAGGCAATTCACCATAAAGCAATCATAGACTCAGCTATTGCAAACAAAGATCCACCAAGAGGGATGGCAAAACAAGTGACTAAACTCACAAGTTTCATTAAACCAGCCTCACCTTCTGAGGAGGTTTATAGGGCAGTAGAGAGGAACACTAAACAGTGGTTAGAAAACAACTTACTGGCGCTGCAAGAACACTATATTAATGTGATTACAAACTATGCCAACCTTGCCTTTAATGAAAATGCTCTTCGAATCGCAATTGCTTGGGCAGGAAAAAGATATAAGGCCAGACTAACTCAATCTACTGTGGAAACTATACAGAACTTCTTCTCAGGGGAGGGAGAATCACTTGATAGGTCAGTGTATGCAGAATCATTCCCTGATAGGTCACTGGAGGGAAACTCAACATCAGACTTTGACATAGATAGTGAAGGAGACTTTCCACCATTACAAAGACCAGAACGAGAACATCACCGGTCCCTCTACCCTAAAGTGATAGTTGAGAAGCAGATTAGACCAACGGCTGCGGCCTTAGATGATAGAGGGAGGAACAGCCAGGGCCTAGATAGGGTCCAGCCACCCCTACGGGACTCTCAGTCCACTCCGTATGGAGAGGAACTAACAACAGACCCTCATATGAACGGGCCATTAGAGGTGACCCGTAATCGAACCCTCTCCCCTATAATACCAATATCCACAATCAAGGAAAATAATTTGGCTGCACCCACCCAGGTCCATTCAGGGACATGTGAAGCTGATAGAAGCCAAAAGAGGTCTGTCTCTCCACCCCCCATCCTACAGCCTTCACGACAAGGAGTTGTGGAGGAGAGAGATCAACAACATAGGGAGACAGAAAATAGACCTCCCTTTCCAACACTTGATAGTGACTTTACAACAGATATGGGTAATCGGATCGAAACAGCTGGTAAACTCAATAAAAGCGAGGGTAATATAAGACCAAATAAACATCATTCGAGATTCACAAAACTTACTAATGTATCTCTTCACCAGCCTACACAGGTTAGGAGCAATGTGGTGGTCTCTCAGAATGACCCGGATTTACAAATCCATGGCCTTGACCAGGAGAGTGGCACTCACCATCATCTTCTCTCTCATTCTACTGCCACAGCAGTAAAATACAGGTTACAGACTGAAGGGAGTGCCGCTGTAATGGACACAAGAACAGGAGAGCGAGACACCGCTAAAAGAGTAACGGGAAATAACAACATGATGATGCAGGGCCCGGTCAAGGGCAATAATGCCGACTGTGGGACACAAACGACCTCATCTGACCCAAAAATTACTCTTGTTGCGGGCTCCCTAAATGTGTCAGCGGCAACCTTACATCAAAAACTAAATAACTCAAATCAAATGACTGAAAGAGAGAAAGACAAATATGTACATTTTCCGAATACCCATAAGGCCCGAAAAGGGAGAAAGATCATGGATTGGCAATTTAAATGTAACAAACCAATTTGGTTTCTGGGGGATTCTAACCTCTATCGTATGCCACCACATTGCTCAGGAGAGATTCAGGTTGATAGTTATCCAGGCGCGTCGTTCTATCACTTTAATCAGATCCTGGAAAAAACCCCTCCGCATGCACTGGTGGAGCTGGTGGTGCTGTCGGTGGGTATTAACAATAGAGACCAGGACCCACATAAAACATCCATAAAACAACTTAGAATGCTCTACAGGAAGGCTCAGTCTGTTTTCCCCAATGCGAATATTTATTTCCCACTGATTAACTATTCGCACCTTCTACCTCAGGAGCAGAAATACAACTTAGACATTGTTAATGACTTCGCGCTGAAGCGTTTGCCTGTAATAAGCCGTATAGCCGAGGACCAATTCCATACGGTCACAGATAACATCCACTGGACTCAGGAAACGGCGGGGCAAATATTCAAGCATTGGTGCAGTGAATTGAAATTGGATTTTTAACTCCTATTGAGCCTAATATGGGGGATCGCCCTTCAGACCTTACTCGGGATCACTATAGGGAGAAATAGTCTTCCATCTTCCGTTTACAGTCTTTCACTGATCCACCTAATAGTTTGCATTTCCAAATTCACACATTACAACATCTGAGTATAACGGGACTTCAAACCTGTGCGACATGGACGGAGGGCCAGAGGAGGAGATATGAGAGATTGTGGATTTCCAGACTGCGAACTCAATATCCACGGGGCCTGAACGCAGTCTGAATTGCTCCCTTTCAATTGTATTGACAATTATTGCTGTTTTGTGAGACTCTTGACAGGACAATAAAAGCTGGAGAGGTACATGCTGGGGCAAAAAAAAGAATATTGTGTCTTTAATTGAATTTTTCTTCTTCTAATGAGAGTGATAATAGACTGGTTTGCCACAAGGGGTGAGACATGAGTGACAGTGACCAGGCAGCTGTTGCCAGTGCACCGGACTCACAACAGTGACTGTATAAGATCAATAGGCCCCTAACCTAACCTAGCCAGATGCCAGAAGCCTGGGCACCTCACCCTGTTTCACCTCTAATCATTCTGTCCCCAGAAAAGCCACTTGAGGGAGACATTTAGCTTTTGATCATGTATAAGCACCATGTAAGAGTAACCGAAGGGGGATTATCTTAGACTTCAACATAAAATCATGGATATGAACTTCTGTGTGTGGTGTTTAACCCCTGGGAGCTCTAACTGGAATGTATAATGGAAGGAAACTGACTATAAGTGATGCCATTATTAAAGGAACAGGAAGCAAATAAACTTTATTTTTTGGAAGGAGATACATACACACATGAATTCTTGTTATAGATTTAATTAAAAGGCAGCAAATAAGATAACATCTGGTACATGATAATGCACATATGAGTTGTATATGAAGCATTGAAAAAAGGAAAATAGAACCGCTTGTACCTGACTCTCCTGCCCTAAACCTAAAAGGTTTTTGGATTGGCCCTCCCTCCATGTCTCTGGCCTATTTCGACAGCACCATCAGAGGCTCTTTGATGTATGTGAAACACTAATTTGAATTCTGCCAATTGTTTTTTGAAAATAAACTGGTGATTCTCCCTCCCCAGATCTGTTATCCTAATCCTAACCATTTCAATCCCTAACCCTTTTGGTTTATTTCCCCTCCCATCCCACTCCCCTTTTCCTGAGGCTTTGGGGGCGGGAC
Source organism: Rhamphochromis longiceps (assembly GCF_057381845.1). Lineage (NCBI taxonomy): Eukaryota > Metazoa > Chordata > Actinopteri > Cichliformes > Cichlidae > Rhamphochromis > Rhamphochromis longiceps. The sequence goes on from NC_140566.1 coordinate 92,547, forward strand.
TTGGTTCCCACCCTCAAGACCTCCCACCCTCAAGACCTTAAATCATTGCATCTGTGCATCTCTCTCTGTGTATCCCTCTGAAGAAGCAGCATGTCCTGCGAAACGTAAGGGAGAAAAGACTGAATTGGGCCAAAACTTTAGACCTTAGCCCAGATTTCTAGCTGGAAGTTGCCAAAATTTGGCTTTTGATTTTTTATCTAAATGATTTTAATCCTATACAGTTAAATAAATTGGATTTTAAATATGTCAGTATGAGGCTCTTTATCTCGCCGGCCTGCAAATTCCTCTCAGCCTAACAGAGAAGAAAAACCATTCTGAAAACAAGTGGATTAGGACGAGAAGGAACAAAAAAACTCTTTTTTTGAACTTAAAGAAAGCAATAGAGACTTCTTCCTTGTGGGATTATTTCAAGCACAAATGTGACTGTGAGTGGGAACTAACCTTTTCCATCTGAGGACAGATTTTCCACTCCAGGACTACAGAGGCCCAGAGGTTTCCATACTTCTGGAAGAAGGCGGCTCAGGAACCCTTCAGACACATCCAGGTAGGCCTCCTACTGACTATGGCTTTTTCCAATAGGTCTGGAGCGGCCCACTTCAGCCGGACAGAGAGATTTGACACAGACACACAGACAAATATACACAATAGAAATAGGAACGGGAGGGAGCAGAGGGGGAGGGAAAAGAATAGAAATGGGATTCGATTTCCTAGACAAATCAAGCAATCTACTAATTATCAACCTTTGGATGTTCAAACCAGGCAGTTGACCAAACAATATTTTAAATTAATACAGGCAATTCACCATAAAGCAATCATAGACTCAGCTATTGCAAACAAAGATCCACCAAGAGGGATGGCAAAACAAGTGACTAAACTCACAAGTTTCATTAAACCAGCCTCACCTTCTGAGGAGGTTTATAGGGCAGTAGAGAGGAACACTAAACAGTGGTTAGAAAACAACTTACTGGCGCTGCAAGAACACTATATTAATGTGATTACAAACTATGCCAACCTTGCCTTTAATGAAAATGCTCTTCGAATCGCAATTGCTTGGGCAGGAAAAAGATATAAGGCCAGACTAACTCAATCTACTGTGGAAACTATACAGAACTTCTTCTCAGGGGAGGGAGAATCACTTGATAGGTCAGTGTATGCAGAATCATTCCCTGATAGGTCACTGGAGGGAAACTCAACATCAGACTTTGACATAGATAGTGAAGGAGACTTTCCACCATTACAAAGACCAGAACGAGAACATCACCGGTCCCTCTACCCTAAAGTGATAGTTGAGAAGCAGATTAGACCAACGGCTGCGGCCTTAGATGATAGAGGGAGGAACAGCCAGGGCCTAGATAGGGTCCAGCCACCCCTACGGGACTCTCAGTCCACTCCGTATGGAGAGGAACTAACAACAGACCCTCATATGAACGGGCCATTAGAGGTGACCCGTAATCGAACCCTCTCCCCTATAATACCAATATCCACAATCAAGGAAAATAATTTGGCTGCACCCACCCAGGTCCATTCAGGGACATGTGAAGCTGATAGAAGCCAAAAGAGGTCTGTCTCTCCACCCCCCATCCTACAGCCTTCACGACAAGGAGTTGTGGAGGAGAGAGATCAACAACATAGGGAGACAGAAAATAGACCTCCCTTTCCAACACTTGATAGTGACTTTACAACAGATATGGGTAATCGGATCGAAACAGCTGGTAAACTCAATAAAAGCGAGGGTAATATAAGACCAAATAAACATCATTCGAGATTCACAAAACTTACTAATGTATCTCTTCACCAGCCTACACAGGTTAGGAGCAATGTGGTGGTCTCTCAGAATGACCCGGATTTACAAATCCATGGCCTTGACCAGGAGAGTGGCACTCACCATCATCTTCTCTCTCATTCTACTGCCACAGCAGTAAAATACAGGTTACAGACTGAAGGGAGTGCCGCTGTAATGGACACAAGAACAGGAGAGCGAGACACCGCTAAAAGAGTAACGGGAAATAACAACATGATGATGCAGGGCCCGGTCAAGGGCAATAATGCCGACTGTGGGACACAAACGACCTCATCTGACCCAAAAATTACTCTTGTTGCGGGCTCCCTAAATGTGTCAGCGGCAACCTTACATCAAAAACTAAATAACTCAAATCAAATGACTGAAAGAGAGAAAGACAAATATGTACATTTTCCGAATACCCATAAGGCCCGAAAAGGGAGAAAGATCATGGATTGGCAATTTAAATGTAACAAACCAATTTGGTTTCTGGGGGATTCTAACCTCTATCGTATGCCACCACATTGCTCAGGAGAGATTCAGGTTGATAGTTATCCAGGCGCGTCGTTCTATCACTTTAATCAGATCCTGGAAAAAACCCCTCCGCATGCACTGGTGGAGCTGGTGGTGCTGTCGGTGGGTATTAACAATAGAGACCAGGACCCACATAAAACATCCATAAAACAACTTAGAATGCTCTACAGGAAGGCTCAGTCTGTTTTCCCCAATGCGAATATTTATTTCCCACTGATTAACTATTCGCACCTTCTACCTCAGGAGCAGAAATACAACTTAGACATTGTTAATGACTTCGCGCTGAAGCGTTTGCCTGTAATAAGCCGTATAGCCGAGGACCAATTCCATACGGTCACAGATAACATCCACTGGACTCAGGAAACGGCGGGGCAAATATTCAAGCATTGGTGCAGTGAATTGAAATTGGATTTTTAACTCCTATTGAGCCTAATATGGGGGATCGCCCTTCAGACCTTACTCGGGATCACTATAGGGAGAAATAGTCTTCCATCTTCCGTTTACAGTCTTTCACTGATCCACCTAATAGTTTGCATTTCCAAATTCACACATTACAACATCTGAGTATAACGGGACTTCAAACCTGTGCGACATGGACGGAGGGCCAGAGGAGGAGATATGAGAGATTGTGGATTTCCAGACTGCGAACTCAATATCCACGGGGCCTGAACGCAGTCTGAATTGCTCCCTTTCAATTGTATTGACAATTATTGCTGTTTTGTGAGACTCTTGACAGGACAATAAAAGCTGGAGAGGTACATGCTGGGGCAAAAAAAAGAATATTGTGTCTTTAATTGAATTTTTCTTCTTCTAATGAGAGTGATAATAGACTGGTTTGCCACAAGGGGTGAGACATGAGTGACAGTGACCAGGCAGCTGTTGCCAGTGCACCGGACTCACAACAGTGACTGTATAAGATCAATAGGCCCCTAACCTAACCCTAACCCTAACCCTAACCCCTAACCCTAACCCTAACCCTAACCCCCTAACCCTAACCCTAACCCCAGAAAAAACAGAAAAAAAAGCCTAAAAAAATGGAAAAACAAAAAACAGAAAAAGAAGCCTAAATAGAGTGGTTACTAAGGATGGGGGTGCCAGAAAAACCAGATGATAGACAGAGTGGACTAAGGAATAGGGGGTGCCATAAAGAAAAAGGATAGAAAGAAAGCTCCCCAAGTAGGGTTGAGAAAAAAAGAGAGAGAGTAAGAAAGCTCCCCAAGTAGGGTTGAGAGGAAAAGAGGAAAGTACAGAGAGAAACATAGAAAAAACTAAGTAAAGAAAAAATTAAAAAGCCAAGAAAAAACCTAAGTAAGAAGGAACAGAAAAAAGTAAAGACAAAAAAGTCAGAAAGAAAAGCTAAGAAAAGAAAAAGTATAAATAGAGGACAAACCAGTCCCTACCCTCATTGAGCCCAGCCTGATGAAGGCGAAGTAACGCCGAAACGTCGCGACGGGCTCAATAGAACAACTAATGGCCACTACTACCCAATGATGGGCAATTTTTTGATCCGGGGGCATCAGTGCCTACCCCAGTCGAGTGAGCGTGCATCAGGGGACCCAGACTTCTGCCTGGGACCCCTTTCTTTCCCCAAACCCTTACCAGCCAGGTCCCGGTGGAGTGGGCGATGCCCCTACCCACATCTCCTACCCTAACCCTAACCTATCCCCCCCTCCCTGTCCCAACCCCAGAAAAAACAGAAAAAAAAGCCTAAAAAAATGGAAAAACAAAAAACAGAAAAAGAAGCCTAAATAGAGTGGTTACTAAGGATGGGGGTGCCAGAAAAACCAGATGATAGACAGAGTGGACTAAGGAATAGGGGGTGCCATAAAGAAAAAGGATAGAAAGAAAGCTCCCCAAGTAGGGTTGAGAAAAAAAGAGAGAGAGTAAGAAAGCTCCCCAAGTAGGGTTGAGAGGAAAAGAGGAAAGTACAGAGAGAAACATAGAAAAAACTAAGTAAAGAAAAAATTAAAAAGCCAAGAAAAAACCTAAGTAAGAAGGAACAGAAAAAAGTAAAGACAAAAAAGTCAGAAAGAAAAGCTAAGAAAAGAAAAAGTATAAATAGAGGACAAACCAGTCCCTACCCTCATTGAGCCCAGCCTGATGAAGGCGAAGTAACGCCGAAACGTCGCGACGGGCTCAATAGAACAACTAATGGCCACTACTACCCAATGATGGGCAATTTTTTGATCCGGGGGCATCAGTGCCTACCCCAGTCGAGTGAGCGTGCATCAGGGGACCCAGACTTCTGCCTGGGACCCCTTTCTTTCCCCAAACCCTTACCAGCCAGGTCCCGGTGGAGTGGGCGATGCCCCTACCCACATCTCCTACCCTAACCCTAACCTATCCCCCCCTCCCTGTCCCAACCCCAGAAAAAACAGAAAAAAAAGCCTAAAAAAATGGAAAAACAAAAAACAGAAAAAGAAGCCTAAATAGAGTGGTTACTAAGGATGGGGGTGCCAGAAAAACCAGATGATAGACAGAGTGGACTAAGGAATAGGGGGTGCCATAAAGAAAAAGGATAGAAAGAAAGCTCCCCAAGTAGGGTTGAGAAAAAAAGAGAGAGAGTAAGAAAGCTCCCCAAGTAGGGTTGAGAGGAAAAGAGGAAAGTACAGAGAGAAACATAGAAAAAACTAAGTAAAGAAAAAATTAAAAAGCCAAGAAAAAACCTAAGTAAGAAGGAACAGAAAAAAGTAAAGACAAAAAAGTCAGAAAGAAAAGCTAAGAAAAGAAAAAGTATAAATAGAGGACAAACCAGTCCCTACCCTCATTGAGCCCAGCCTGATGAAGGCGAAGTAACGCCGAAACGTCGCGACGGGCTCAATAGAACAACTAATGGCCACTACTACCCAATGATGGGCAATTTTTTGATCCGGGGGCATCAGTGCCTACCCCAGTCGAGTGAGCGTGCATCAGGGGACCCAGACTTCTGCCTGGGACCCCTTTCTTTCCCCAAACCCTTACCAGCCAGGTCCCGGTGGAGTGGGCGATGCCCCTACCCACATCTCCTACCCTAACCCTAACCTATCCCCCCCTCCCTGTCCCAACCCCAGAAAAAACAGGGAAAAAAAAGCCTAAAAAAATGGAAAAACAAAAAACAGAAAAAGAAGCCTAAATAGAGTGGTTACTAAGGATGGGGGTGCCAGAAAAACCAGATGATAGACAGAGTGGACTAAGGAATAGGGGGTGCCATAAAGAAAAAGGATAGAAAGAAAGCTCCCCAAGTAGGGTTGAGAAAAAAAGAGAGAGAGTAAGAAAGCTCCCCAAGTAGGGTTGAGAGGAAAAGAGGAAAGTACAGAGAGAAACATAGAAAAAACTAAGTAAAGAAAAAATTAAAAAGCCAAGAAAAAACCTAAGTAAGAAGGAACAGAAAAAAGTAAAGACAAAAAAGTCAGAAAGAAAAGCTAAGAAAAGAAAAAGTATAAATAGAGGACAAACCAGTCCCTACCCTCATTGAGCCCAGCCTGATGAAGGCGAAGTAACGCCGAAACGTCGCGACGGGCTCAATAGAACAACTAATGGCCACTACTACCCAATGATGGGCAATTTTTTGATCCGGGGGCATCAGTGCCTACCCCAGTCGAGTGAGCGTGCATCAGGGGACCCAGACTTCTGCCTGGGACCCCTTTCTTTCCCCAAACCCTTACCAGCCAGGTCCCGGTGGAGTGGGCGATGCCCCTACCCACATCTCCTACCCTAACCCTAACCTATCCCCCCCTCCCTGTCCCAACCCCAGAAAAAACAGAAAAAAAAGCCTAAAAAAATGGAAAAACAAAAAACAGAAAAAGAAGCCTAAATAGAGTGGTTACTAAGGATGGGGGTGCCAGAAAAACCAGATGATAGACAGAGTGGACTAAGGAATAGGGGGTGCCATAAAGAAAAAGGATAGAAAGAAAGCTCCCCAAGTAGGGTTGAGAAAAAAAGAGAGAGAGTAAGAAAGCTCCCCAAGTAGGGTTGAGAGGAAAAGAGGAAAGTACAGAGAGAAACATAGAAAAAACTAAGTAAAGAAAAAATTAAAAAGCCAAGAAAAAACCTAAGTAAGAAGGAACAGAAAAAAGTAAAGACAAAAAAGTCAGAAAGAAAAGCTAAGAAAAGAAAAAGTATAAATAGAGGACAAACCAGTCCCTACCCTCATTGAGCCCAGCCTGATGAAGGCGAAGTAACGCCGAAACGTCGCGACGGGCTCAATAGAACAACTAATGGCCACTACTACCCAATGATGGGCAATTTTTTGATCCGGGGGCATCAGTGCCTACCCCAGTCGAGTGAGCGTGCATCAGGGGACCCAGACTTCTGCCTGGGACCCCTTTCTTTCCCCAAACCCTTACCAGCCAGGTCCCGGTGGAGTGGGCGATGCCCCTACCCACATCTCCTACCCTAACCCTAACCTATCCCCCCCTCCCTGTCCCAACCCCAGAAAAAACAGAAAAAAAAGCCTAAAAAAATGGAAAAACAAAAAACAGAAAAAGAAGCCTAAATAGAGTGGTTACTAAGGATGGGGGTGCCAGAAAAACCAGATGATAGACAGAGTGGACTAAGGAATAGGGGGTGCCATAAAGAAAAAGGATAGAAAGAAAGCTCCCCAAGTAGGGTTGAGAAAAAAAGAGAGAGAGTAAGAAAGCTCCCCAAGTAGGGTTGAGAGGAAAAGAGGAAAGTACAGAGAGAAACATAGAAAAAACTAAGTAAAGAAAAAATTAAAAAGCCAAGAAAAAACCTAAGTAAGAAGGAACAGAAAAAAGTAAAGACAAAAAAGTCAGAAAGAAAAGCTAAGAAAAGAAAAAGTATAAATAGAGGACAAACCAGTCCCTACCCTCATTGAGCCCAGCCTGATGAAGGCGAAGTAACGCCGAAACGTCGCGACGGGCTCAATAGAACAACTAATGGCCACTACTACCCAATGATGGGCAATTTTTTGATCCGGGGGCATCAGTGCCTACCCCAGTCGAGTGAGCGTGCATCAGGGGACCCAGACTTCTGCCTGGGACCCCTTTCTTTCCCCAAACCCTTACCAGCCAGGTCCCGGTGGAGTGGGCGATGCCCCTACCCACATCTCCTACCCTAACCCTAACCTATCCCCCCCTCCCTGTCCCAACCCCAGAAAAAACAGAAAAAAAAGCCTAAAAAAATGGAAAAACAAAAAACAGAAAAAGAAGCCTAAATAGAGTGGTTACTAAGGATGGGGGTGCCAGAAAAACCAGATGATAGACAGAGTGGACTAAGGAATAGGGGGTGCCATAAAGAAAAAGGATAGAAAGAAAGCTCCCCAAGTAGGGTTGAGAAAAAAAGAGAGAGAGTAAGAAAGCTCCCCAAGTAGGGTTGAGAGGAAAAGAGGAAAGTACAGAGAGAAACATAGAAAAAACTAAGTAAAGAAAAAATTAAAAAGCCAAGAAAAAACCTAAGTAAGAAGGAACAGAAAAAAGTAAAGACAAAAAAGTCAGAAAGAAAAGCTAAGAAAAGAAAAAGTATAAATAGAGGACAAACCAGTCCCTACCCTCATTGAGCCCAGCCTGATGAAGGCGAAGTAACGCCGAAACGTCGCGACGGGCTCAATAGAACAACTAATGGCCACTACTACCCAATGATGGGCAATTTTTTGATCCGGGGGCATCAGTGCCTACCCCAGTCGAGTGAGCGTGCATCAGGGGACCCAGACTTCTGCCTGGGACCCCTTTCTTTCCCCAAACCCTTACCAGCCAGGTCCCGGTGGAGTGGGCGATGCCCCTACCCACATCTCCTACCCTAACCCTAACCTATCCCCCCCTCCCTGTCCCAACCCCAGAAAAAACAGAAAAAAAAGCCTAAAAAAATGGAAAAACAAAAAACAGAAAAAGAAGCCTAAATAGAGTGGTTACTAAGGATGGGGGTGCCAGAAAAACCAGATGATAGACAGAGTGGACTAAGGAATAGGGGGTGCCATAAAGAAAAAGGATAGAAAGAAAGCTCCCCAAGTAGGGTTGAGAAAAAAAGAGAGAGAGTAAGAAAGCTCCCCAAGTAGGGTTGAGAGGAAAAGAGGAAAGTACAGAGAGAAACATAGAAAAAACTAAGTAAAGAAAAAATTAAAAAGCCAAGAAAAAACCTAAGTAAGAAGGAACAGAAAAAAGTAAAGACAAAAAAGTCAGAAAGAAAAGCTAAGAAAAGAAAAAGTATAAATAGAGGACAAACCAGTCCCTACCCTCATTGAGCCCAGCCTGATGAAGGCGAAGTAACGCCGAAACGTCGCGACGGGCTCAATAGAACAACTAATGGCCACTACTACCCAATGATGGGCAATTTTTTGATCCGGGGGCATCAGTGCCTACCCCAGTCGAGTGAGCGTGCATCAGGGGACCCAGACTTCTGCCTGGGACCCCTTTCTTTCCCCAAACCCTTACCAGCCAGGTCCCGGTGGAGTGGGCGATGCCCCTACCCACATCTCCTACCCTAACCCTAACCTATCCCCCCCTCCCTGTCCCAACCCCAGAAAAAACAGAAAAAAAAGCCTAAAAAAATGGAAAAACAAAAAACAGAAAAAGAAGCCTAAATAGAGTGGTTACTAAGGATGGGGGTGCCAGAAAAACCAGATGATAGACAGAGTGGACTAAGGAATAGGGGGTGCCATAAAGAAAAAGGATAGAAAGAAAGCTCCCCAAGTAGGGTTGAGAAAAAAAGAGAGAGAGTAAGAAAGCTCCCCAAGTAGGGTTGAGAGGAAAAGAGGAAAGTACAGAGAGAAACATAGAAAAAACTAAGTAAAGAAAAAATTAAAAAGCCAAGAAAAAACCTAAGTAAGAAGGAACAGAAAAAAGTAAAGACAAAAAAGTCAGAAAGAAAAGCTAAGAAAAGAAAAAGTATAAATAGAGGACAAACCAGTCCCTACCCTCATTGAGCCCAGCCTGATGAAGGCGAAGTAACGCCGAAACGTCGCGACGGGCTCAATAGAACAACTAATGGCCACTACTACCCAATGATGGGCAATTTTTTGATCCGGGGGCATCAGTGCCTACCCCAGTCGAGTGAGCGTGCATCAGGGGACCCAGACTTCTGCCTGGGACCCCTTTCTTTCCCCAAACCCTTACCAGCCAGGTCCCGGTGGAGTGGGCGATGCCCCTACCCACATCTCCTACCCTAACCCTAACCTATCCCCCCCTCCCTGTCCCAACCCCAGAAAAAACAGAAAAAAAAGCCTAAAAAAATGGAAAAACAAAAAACAGAAAAAGAAGCCTAAATGGAGTGGTTACTAAGGATGGGGGTGCCAGAAAAACCAGATGATAGACAGAGTGGACTAAGGAATAGGGGGTGCCATAAAGAAAAAGGATAGAAAGAAAGCTCCCCAAGTAGGGTTGAGAAAAAAAGAGAGAGAGTAAGAAAGCTCCCCAAGTAGGGTTGAGAGGAAAAGAGGAAAGTACAGGGAGAAACATAGAAAAAACTAAGTAAAGAAAAAATTAAAAAGCCAAGAAAAAACCTAAGTAAGAAGGAACAGAAAAAAGTAAAGACAAAAAAGTCAGAAAGAAAAGCTAAGAAAAGAAAAAGTATAAATAGAGGACAAACCAGTCCCTACCCTCATTGAGCCCAGCCTGATGAAGGCGAAGTAACGCCGAAACGTCGCGACGGGCTCAATAGAACAACTAATGGCCACTACTACCCAATGATGGGCAATTTTTTGATCCGGGGGCATCAGTGCCTACCCCAGTCGAGTGAGCGTGCATCAGGGGACCCAGACTTCTGCCTGGGACCCCTTTCTTTCCCCAAACCCTTACCAGCCAGGTCCCGGTGGAGTGGGCGATGCCCCTACCCACATCTCCTACCCTAACCCTAACCTATCCCCCCCTCCCTGTCCCAACCCCAGAAAAAACAGAAAAAAAAGCCTAAAAAAATGGAAAAACAAAAAACAGAAAAAGAAGCCTAAATAGAGTGGTTACTAAGGATGGGGGTGCCAGAAAAACCAGATGATAGACAGAGTGGACTAAGGAATAGGGGGTGCCATAAAGAAAAAGGATAGAAAGAAAGCTCCCCAAGTAGGGTTGAGAAAAAAAGAGAGAGAGTAAGAAAGCTCCCCAAGTAGGGTTGAGAGGAAAAGAGGAAAGTACAGAGAGAAACATAGAAAAAACTAAGTAAAGAAAAAATTAAAAAGCCAAGAAAAAACCTAAGTAAGAAGGAACAGAAAAAAGTAAAGACAAAAAAGTCAGAAAGAAAAGCTAAGAAAAGAAAAAGTATAAATAGAGGACAAACCAGTCCCTACCCTCATTGAGCCCAGCCTGATGAAGGCGAAGTAACGCCGAAACGTCGCGACGGGCTCAATAGAACAACTAATGGCCACTACTACCCAATGATGGGCAATTTTTTGATCCGGGGGCATCAGTGCCTACCCCAGTCGAGTGAGCGTGCATCAGGGGACCCAGACTTCTGCCTGGGACCCCTTTCTTTCCCCAAACCCTTACCAGCCAGGTCCCGGTGGAGTGGGCGATGCCCCTACCCACATCTCCTACCCTAACCCTAACCTATCCCCCCCTCCCTGTCCCAACCCCAGAAAAAACAGAAAAAAAAGCCTAAAAAAATGGAAAAACAAAAAACAGAAAAAGAAGCCTAAATAGAGTGGTTACTAAGGATGGGGGTGCCAGAAAAACCAGATGATAGACAGAGTGGACTAAGGAATAGGGGGTGCCATAAAGAAAAAGGATAGAAAGAAAGCTCCCCAAGTAGGGTTGAGAAAAAAAGAGAGAGAGTAAGAAAGCTCCCCAAGTAGGGTTGAGAGGAAAAGAGGAAAGTACAGAGAGAAACATAGAAAAAACTAAGTAAAGAAAAAATTAAAAAGCCAAGAAAAAACCTAAGTAAGAAGGAACAGAAAAAAGTAAAGACAAAAAAGTCAGAAAGAAAAGCTAAGAAAAGAAAAAGTATAAATAGAGGACAAACCAGTCCCTACCCTCATTGAGCCCAGCCTGATGAAGGCGAAGTAACGCCGAAACGTCGCGACGGGCTCAATAGAACAACTAATGGCCACTACTACCCAATGATGGGCAATTTTTTGATCCGGGGGCATCAGTGCCTACCCCAGTCGAGTGAGCGTGCATCAGGGGACCCAGACTTCTGCCTGGGACCCCTTTCTTTCCCCAAACCCTTACCAGCCAGGTCCCGGTGGAGTGGGCGATGCCCCTACCCACATCTCCTACCCTAACCCTAACCTATCCCCCCCTCCCTGTCCCAACCCCAGAAAAAACAGAAAAAAAAGCCTAAAAAAATGGAAAAACAAAAAACAGAAAAAGAAGCCTAAATAGAGTGGTTACTAAGGATGGGGGTGCCAGAAAAACCAGAGGATAGACAGAGTGGACTAAGGAATAGGGGGTGCCATAAAGAAAAAGGATAGAAAGAAAGCTCCCCAAGTAGGGTTGAGAAAAAAAGAGAGAGAGTAAGAAAGCTCCCCAAGTAGGGTTGAGAGGAAAAGAGGAAAGTACAGAGAGAAACATAGAAAAAACTAAGTAAAGAAAAAATTAAAAAGCCAAGAAAAAACCTAAGTAAGAAGGAACAGAAAAAAGTAAAGACAAAAAAGTCAGAAAGAAAAGCTAAGAAAAGAAAAAGTATAAATAGAGGACAAACCAGTCCCTACCCTCATTGAGCCCAGCCTGATGAAGGCGAAGTAACGCCGAAACGTCGCGACGGGCTCAATAGAACAACTAATGGCCACTACTACCCAATGATGGGCAATTTTTTGATCCGGGGGCATCAGTGCCTACCCCAGTCGAGTGAGCGTGCATCAGGGGACCCAGACTTCTGCCTGGGACCCCTTTCTTTCCCCAAACCCTTACCAGCCAGGTCCCGGTGGAGTGGGCGATGCCCCTACCCACATCTCCTACCCTAACCCTAACCTATCCCCCCCTCCCTGTCCCAACCCCAGAAAAAACAGAAAAAAAAGCCTAAAAAAATGGAAAAACAAAAAACAGAAAAAGAAGCCTAAATAGAGTGGTTACTAAGGATGGGGGTGCCAGAAAAACCAGATGATAGACAGAGTGGACTAAGGAATAGGGGGTGCCATAAAGAAAAAGGATAGAAAGAAAGCTCCCCAAGTAGGGTTGAGAAAAAAAGAGAGAGAGTAAGAAAGCTCCCCAAGTAGGGTTGAGAGGAAAAGAGGAAAGTACAGAGAGAAACATAGAAAAAACTAAGTAAAGAAAAAATTAAAAAGCCAAGAAAAAACCTAAGTAAGAAGGAACAGAAAAAAGTAAAGACAAAAAAGTCAGAAAGAAAAGCTAAGAAAAGAAAAAGTATAAATAGAGGACAAACCAGTCCCTACCCTCATTGAGCCCAGCCTGATGAAGGCGAAGTAACGCCGAAACGTCGCGACGGGCTCAATAGAACAACTAATGGCCACTACTACCCAATGATGGGCAATTTTTTGATCCGGGGGCATCAGTGCCTACCCCAGTCGAGTGAGCGTGCATCAGGGGACCCAGACTTCTGCCTGGGACCCCTTTCTTTCCCCAAACCCTTACCAGCCAGGTCCCGGTGGAGTGGGCGATGCCCCTACCCACATCTCCTACCCTAACCCTAACCTATCCCCCCCTCCCTGTCCCAACCCCAGAAAAAACAGAAAAAAAAGCCTAAAAAAATGGAAAAACAAAAAACAGAAAAAGAAGCCTAAATAGAGTGGTTACTAAGGATGGGGGTGCCAGAAAAACCAGATGATAGACAGAGTGGACTAAGGAATAGGGGGTGCCATAAAGAAAAAGGATAGAAAGAAAGCTCCCCAAGTAGGGTTGAGAAAAAAAGAGAGAGAGTAAGAAAGCTCCCCAAGTAGGGTTGAGAGGAAAAGAGGAAAGTACAGAGAGAAACATAGAAAAAACTAAGTAAAGAAAAAATTAAAAAGCCAAGAAAAAACCTAAGTAAGAAGGAACAGAAAAAAGTAAAGACAAAAAAGTCAGAAAGAAAAGCTAAGAAAAGAAAAAGTATAAATAGAGGACAAACCAGTCCCTACCCTCATTGAGCCCAGCCTGATGAAGGCGAAGTAACGCCGAAACGTCGCGACGGGCTCAATAGAACAACTAATGGCCACTACTACCCAATGATGGGCAATTTTTTGATCCGGGGGCATCAGTGCCTACCCCAGTCGAGTGAGCGTGCATCAGGGGACCCAGACTTCTGCCTGGGACCCCTTTCTTTCCCCAAACCCTTACCAGCCAGGTCCCGGTGGAGTGGGCGATGCCCCTACCCACATCTCCTACCCTAACCCTAACCTATCCCCCCCTCCCTGTCCCAACCCCAGAAAAAACAGAAAAAAAAGCCTAAAAAAATGGAAAAACAAAAAACAGAAAAAGAAGCCTAAATAGAGTGGTTACTAAGGATGGGGGTGCCAGAAAAACCAGATGATAGACAGAGTGGACTAAGGAATAGGGGGTGCCATAAAGAAAAAGGATAGAAAGAAAGCTCCCCAAGTAGGGTTGAGAAAAAAAGAGAGAGAGTAAGAAAGCTCCCCAAGTAGGGTTGAGAGGAAAAGAGGAAAGTACAGAGAGAAACATAGAAAAAACTAAGTAAAGAAAAAATTAAAAAGCCAAGAAAAAACCTAAGTAAGAAGGAACAGAAAAAAGTAAAGACAAAAAAGTCAGAAAGAAAAGCTAAGAAAAGAAAAAGTATAAATAGAGGACAAACCAGTCCCTACCCTCATTGAGCCCAGCCTGATGAAGGCGAAGTAACGCCGAAACGTCGCGACGGGCTCAATAGAACAACTAATGGCCACTACTACCCAATGATGGGCAATTTTTTGATCCGGGGGCATCAGTGCCTACCCCAGTCGAGTGAGCGTGCATCAGGGGACCCAGACTTCTGCCTGGGACCCCTTTCTTTCCCCAAACCCTTACCAGCCAGGTCCCGGTGGAGTGGGCGATGCCCCTACCCACATCTCCTACCCTAACCCTAACCTATCCCCCCCTCCCTGTCCCAACCCCAGAAAAAACAGAAAAAAAAGCCTAAAAAAATGGAAAAACAAAAAACAGAAAAAGAAGCCTAAATAGAGTGGTTACTAAGGATGGGGGTGCCAGAAAAACCAGATGATAGACAGAGTGGACTAAGGAATAGGGGGTGCCATAAAGAAAAAGGATAGAAAGAAAGCTCCCCAAGTAGGGTTGAGAAAAAAAGAGAGAGAGTAAGAAAGCTCCCCAAGTAGGGTTGAGAGGAAAAGAGGAAAGTACAGAGAGAAACATAGAAAAAACTAAGTAAAGAAAAAATTAAAAAGCCAAGAAAAAACCTAAGTAAGAAGGAACAGAAAAAAGTAAAGACAAAAAAGTCAGAAAGAAAAGCTAAGAAAAGAAAAAGTATAAATAGAGGACAAACCAGTCCCTACCCTCATTGAGCCCAGCCTGATGAAGGCGAAGTAACGCCGAAACGTCGCGACGGGCTCAATAGAACAACTAATGGCCACTACTACCCAATGATGGGCAATTTTTTGATCCGGGGGCATCAGTGCCTACCCCAGTCGAGTGAGCGTGCATCAGGGGACCCAGACTTCTGCCTGGGACCCCTTTCTTTCCCCAAACCCTTACCAGCCAGGTCCCGGTGGAGTGGGCGATGCCCCTACCCACATCTCCTACCCTAACCCTAACCTATCCCCCCCTCCCTGTCCCAACCCCAGAAAAAACAGAAAAAAAAGCCTAAAAAAATGGAAAAACAAAAAACAGAAAAAGAAGCCTAAATAGAGTGGTTACTAAGGATGGGGGTGCCAGAAAAACCAGATGATAGACAGAGTGGACTAAGGAATAGGGGGTGCCATAAAGAAAAAGGATAGAAAGAAAGCTCCCCAAGTAGGGTTGAGAAAAAAAGAGAGAGAGTAAGAAAGCTCCCCAAGTAGGGTTGAGAGGAAAAGAGGAAAGTACAGAGAGAAACATAGAAAAAACTAAGTAAAGAAAAAATTAAAAAGCCAAGAAAAAACCTAAGTAAGAAGGAACAGAAAAAAGTAAAGACAAAAAAGTCAGAAAGAAAAGCTAAGAAAAGAAAAAGTATAAATAGAGGACAAACCAGTCCCTACCCTCATTGAGCCCAGCCTGATGAAGGCGAAGTAACGCCGAAACGTCGCGACGGGCTCAATAGAACAACTAATGGCCACTACTACCCAATGATGGGCAATTTTTTGATCCGGGGGCATCAGTGCCTACCCCAGTCGAGTGAGCGTGCATCAGGGGACCCAGACTTCTGCCTGGGACCCCTTTCTTTCCCCAAACCCTTACCAGCCAGGTCCCGGTGGAGTGGGCGATGCCCCTACCCACATCTCCTACCCTAACCCTAACCTATCCCCCCCTCCCTGTCCCAACCCCAGAAAAAACAGAAAAAAAAGCCTAAAAAAATGGAAAAACAAAAAACAGAAAAAGAAGCCTAAATAGAGTGGTTACTAAGGATGGGGGTGCCAGAAAAACCAGATGATAGACAGAGTGGACTAAGGAATAGGGGGTGCCATAAAGAAAAAGGATAGAAAGAAAGCTCCCCAAGTAGGGTTGAGAAAAAAAGAGAGAGAGTAAGAAAGCTCCCCAAGTAGGGTTGAGAGGAAAAGAGGAAAGTACAGAGAGAAACATAGAAAAAACTAAGTAAAGAAAAAATTAAAAAGCCAAGAAAAAACCTAAGTAAGAAGGAACAGAAAAAAGTAAAGACAAAAAAGTCAGAAAGAAAAGCTAAGAAAAGAAAAAGTATAAATAGAGGACAAACCAGTCCCTACCCTCATTGAGCCCAGCCTGATGAAGGCGAAGTAACGCCGAAACGTCGCGACGGGCTCAATAGAACAACTAATGGCCACTACTACCCAATGATGGGCAATTTTTTGATCCGGGGGCATCAGTGCCTACCCCAGTCGAGTGAGCGTGCATCAGGGGACCCAGACTTCTGCCTGGGACCCCTTTCTTTCCCCAAACCCTTACCAGCCAGGTCCCGGTGGAGTGGGCGATGCCCCTACCCACATCTCCTACCCTAACCCTAACCTATCCCCCCCTCCCTGTCCCAACCCCAGAAAAAACAGAAAAAAAAGCCTAAAAAAATGGAAAAACAAAAAACAGAAAAAGAAGCCTAAATAGAGTGGTTACTAAGGATGGGGGTGCCAGAAAAACCAGATGATAGACAGAGTGGACTAAGGAATAGGGGGTGCCATAAAGAAAAAGGATAGAAAGAAAGCTCCCCAAGTAGGGTTGAGAAAAAAAGAGAGAGAGTAAGAAAGCTCCCCAAGTAGGGTTGAGAGGAAAAGAGGAAAGTACAGAGAGAAACATAGAAAAAACTAAGTAAAGAAAAAATTAAAAAGCCAAGAAAAAACCTAAGTAAGAAGGAACAGAAAAAAGTAAAGACAAAAAAGTCAGAAAGAAAAGCTAAGAAAAGAAAAAGTATAAATAGAGGACAAACCAGTCCCTACCCTCATTGAGCCCAGCCTGATGAAGGCGAAGTAACGCCGAAACGTCGCGACGGGCTCAATAGAACAACTAATGGCCACTACTACCCAATGATGGGCAATTTTTTGATCCGGGGGCATCAGTGCCTACCCCAGTCGAGTGAGCGTGCATCAGGGGACCCAGACTTCTGCCTGGGACCCCTTTCTTTCCCCAAACCCTTACCAGCCAGGTCCCGGTGGAGTGGGCGATGCCCCTACCCACATCTCCTACCCTAACCCTAACCTATCCCCCCCTCCCTGTCCCAACCCCAGAAAAAACAGAAAAAAAAGCCTAAAAAAATGGAAAAACAAAAAACAGAAAAAGAAGCCTAAATAGAGTGGTTACTAAGGATGGGGGTGCCAGAAAAACCAGATGATAGACAGAGTGGACTAAGGAATAGGGGGTGCCATAAAGAAAAAGGATAGAAAGAAAGCTCCCCAAGTAGGGTTGAGAAAAAAAGAGAGAGAGTAAGAAAGCTCCCCAAGTAGGGTTGAGAGGAAAAGAGGAAAGTACAGAGAGAAACATAGAAAAAACTAAGTAAAGAAAAAATTAAAAAGCCAAGAAAAAACCTAAGTAAGAAGGAACAGAAAAAAGTAAAGACAAAAAAGTCAGAAAGAAAAGCTAAGAAAAGAAAAAGTATAAATAGAGGACAAACCAGTCCCTACCCTCATTGAGCCCAGCCTGATGAAGGCGAAGTAACGCCGAAACGTCGCGACGGGCTCAATAGAACAACTAATGGCCACTACTACCCAATGATGGGCAATTTTTTGATCCGGGGGCATCAGTGCCTACCCCAGTCGAGTGAGCGTGCATCAGGGGACCCAGACTTCTGCCTGGGACCCCTTTCTTTCCCCAAACCCTTACCAGCCAGGTCCCGGTGGAGTGGGCGATGCCCCTACCCACATCTCCTACCCTAACCCTAACCTATCCCCCCCTCCCTGTCCCAACCCCAGAAAAAACAGAAAAAAAAGCCTAAAAAAATGGAAAAACAAAAAACAGAAAAAGAAGCCTAAATAGAGTGGTTACTAAGGATGGGGGTGCCAGAAAAACCAGATGATAGACAGAGTGGACTAAGGAATAGGGGGTGCCATAAAGAAAAAGGATAGAAAGAAAGCTCCCCAAGTAGGGTTGAGAAAAAAAGAGAGAGAGTAAGAAAGCTCCCCAAGTAGGGTTGAGAGGAAAAGAGGAAAGTACAGAGAGAAACATAGAAAAAACTAAGTAAAGAAAAAATTAAAAAGCCAAGAAAAAACCTAAGTAAGAAGGAACAGAAAAAAGTAAAGACAAAAAAGTCAGAAAGAAAAGCTAAGAAAAGAAAAAGTATAAATAGAGGACAAACCAGTCCCTACCCTCATTGAGCCCAGCCTGATGAAGGCGAAGTAACGCCGAAACGTCGCGACGGGCTCAATAGAACAACTAATGGCCACTACTACCCAATGATGGGCAATTTTTTGATCCGGGGGCATCAGTGCCTACCCCAGTCGAGTGAGCGTGCATCAGGGGACCCAGACTTCTGCCTGGGACCCCTTTCTTTCCCCAAACCCTTACCAGCCAGGTCCCGGTGGAGTGGGCGATGCCCCTACCCACATCTCCTACCCTAACCCTAACCTATCCCCCCCTCCCTGTCCCAACCCCAGAAAAAACAGAAAAAAAAGCCTAAAAAAATGGAAAAACAAAAAACAGAAAAAGAAGCCTAAATAGAGTGGTTACTAAGGATGGGGGTGCCAGAAAAACCAGATGATAGACAGAGTGGACTAAGGAATAGGGGGTGCCATAAAGAAAAAGGATAGAAAGAAAGCTCCCCAAGTAGGGTTGAGAAAAAAAGAGAGAGAGTAAGAAAGCTCCCCAAGTAGGGTTGAGAGGAAAAGAGGAAAGTACAGAGAGAAACATAGAAAAAACTAAGTAAAGAAAAAATTAAAAAGCCAAGAAAAAACCTAAGTAAGAAGGAACAGAAAAAAGTAAAGACAAAAAAGTCAGAAAGAAAAGCTAAGAAAAGAAAAAGTATAAATAGAGGACAAACCAGTCCCTACCCTCATTGAGCCCAGCCTGATGAAGGCGAAGTAACGCCGAAACGTCGCGACGGGCTCAATAGAACAACTAATGGCCACTACTACCCAATGATGGGCAATTTTTTGATCCGGGGGCATCAGTGCCTACCCCAGTCGAGTGAGCGTGCATCAGGGGACCCAGACTTCTGCCTGGGACCCCTTTCTTTCCCCAAACCCTTACCAGCCAGGTCCCGGTGGAGTGGGCGATGCCCCTACCCACATCTCCTACCCTAACCCTAACCTATCCCCCCCTCCCTGTCCCAACCCCAGAAAAAACAGAAAAAAAAGCCTAAAAAAATGGAAAAACAAAAAACAGAAAAAGAAGCCTAAATAGAGTGGTTACTAAGGATGGGGGTGCCAGAAAAACCAGATGATAGACAGAGTGGACTAAGGAATAGGGGGTGCCATAAAGAAAAAGGATAGAAAGAAAGCTCCCCAAGTAGGGTTGAGAAAAAAAGAGAGAGAGTAAGAAAGCTCCCCAAGTAGGGTTGAGAGGAAAAGAGGAAAGTACAGAGAGAAACATAGAAAAAACTAAGTAAAGAAAAAATTAAAAAGCCAAGAAAAAACCTAAGTAAGAAGGAACAGAAAAAAGTAAAGACAAAAAAGTCAGAAAGAAAAGCTAAGAAAAGAAAAAGTATAAATAGAGGACAAACCAGTCCCTACCCTCATTGAGCCCAGCCTGATGAAGGCGAAGTAACGCCGAAACGTCGCGACGGGCTCAATAGAACAACTAATGGCCACTACTACCCAATGATGGGCAATTTTTTGATCCGGGGGCATCAGTGCCTACCCCAGTCGAGTGAGCGTGCATCAGGGGACCCAGACTTCTGCCTGGGACCCCTTTCTTTCCCCAAACCCTTACCAGCCAGGTCCCGGTGGAGTGGGCGATGCCCCTACCCACATCTCCTACCCTAACCCTAACCTATCCCCCCCTCCCTGTCCCAACCCCAGAAAAAACAGAAAAAAAAGCCTAAAAAAATGGAAAAACAAAAAACAGAAAAAGAAGCCTAAATAGAGTGGTTACTAAGGATGGGGGTGCCAGAAAAACCAGATGATAGACAGAGTGGACTAAGGAATAGGGGGTGCCATAAAGAAAAAGGATAGAAAGAAAGCTCCCCAAGTAGGGTTGAGAAAAAAAGAGAGAGAGTAAGAAAGCTCCCCAAGTAGGGTTGAGAGGAAAAGAGGAAAGTACAGAGAGAAACATAGAAAAAACTAAGTAAAGAAAAAATTAAAAAGCCAAGAAAAAACCTAAGTAAGAAGGAACAGAAAAAAGTAAAGACAAAAAAGTCAGAAAGAAAAGCTAAGAAAAGAAAAAGTATAAATAGAGGACAAACCAGTCCCTACCCTCATTGAGCCCAGCCTGATGAAGGCGAAGTAACGCCGAAACGTCGCGACGGGCTCAATAGAACAACTAATGGCCACTACTACCCAATGATGGGCAATTTTTTGATCCGGGGGCATCAGTGCCTACCCCAGTCGAGTGAGCGTGCATCAGGGGACCCAGACTTCTGCCTGGGACCCCTTTCTTTCCCCAAACCCTAACCCCCCTAACCCTAACCCTAACCCTACCCTAACCCTAACCCTAACCCTAACCCTAACCCCCTAACCCTAACCCTAACCCTAACCCTAACCCTGACCCCTAACCCTAACCCCTAACCCCTAACCCTAACCCTAACCCTAACCCCTAACCCCTAACCCCTAACCCTAACCCCAGCCTTTTCACAACCAACAAACACTGGACATTAAGGTATATTTCAAAACAACAGACACACACTCATTGCTGTTTAAATCCAGCTATCACCCCCGGCACACCTATAAAGGTCTCGTCAAATCACAACTCATTAGGTTTCATCGGATCTGCACTCAAAGGGCAGACTTTTTCGAAGCAGTCAGAACCCTTTTCCGGGCTCTTAGGAAGAGGGGATACTCAAGGTCGTTCCTAAGACATTGTCTGAAGACCTTCCACATACAAAGACCTAGTATCAATAAAGAATGGATTCCGCTGATCACCACCTTTTCACCTAGGAGCAGGTTACTGAATTGCAAATTCAAAAATAACTACAGGATGATCATGGAAAACCAGGGTCTCCTGAGTAGTTATCAAGTCATCTCGGCATTCAGGAGAAATAGCAACCTCAAGGACCACCTGGTGAGGGCAAGTCTTGCTCCCTTACAGCCATTGCAGAAAACCACAGTCTTGGCCGGTACATTCATTAGATTGGACTTTGTGCAAAATAGGCTCAATAAAACTATATTTAAGATCCCACAGACTTTTACACCACGGACTGTGAATTGTGTGTACATGATTTTCTGCTCCAGATGTGACACACAATACATTGGAGAAACCGGAAACTCAATATCCACCAGGATGATGCAACACAGGTATAACATCAAACACAAAAAGGAAACACACACACTTTTGGTAAAACATTTCATTTCACATGGGTATCATTCGCTAAGGGTAGCAGGACTGCAAAGTAATTCAAGTTGGACGGAAGGAGAGAGGAAGAAAATGGAGAGGAAATGGATACGATTATTGGACACAAGAGAACCGGGGGGACTGAATATGAAATGTAATTAGGCACTTCTTTCTAAAACCAATGGTTAACCCAAAATATGGGCCAAATTAAAATTTGGGCTCAAAATTTGGTTGGAGTCCCTGTCCCAGCCCGTACCCTAACTCCAACCTATTCGGGTTGGTTTGATTTAACCCCATCCCAATATCCTACCCTAACCTTAACCATCACGATTTAATTTTAACCCAACCCCCATATTTTGCCCTAACCCTAACCACTACGATTTAATTTTAACCCAACCCCCATATTTTGCCCTAACCCTAACCACTATGATTGTGGCCCCAACCCAATTATTTACCCTAACCCTAACCCATGTTATTAAATCAAAATTTATTAAAACCCCTAAAAATACATGTTGATTAAATACACAACTCCAAGAAGCATAAAAACACAATTTGGCTAAAAACACAAATACAATTTTCAAATCATAAACTCATTTCTCTATATAACTCACCAAAATTCATAAAAACACGATTGGATTTAACACATAAAAATGCAAATTTAAAATCTAATATACGTCACTTAAAAATTCATAAAAACACGATTGGATTTAAAACATAAAAATGCAAATTTAAAATCTCATATACATCACTTAAAAATACAGTTTTTTGAAAATTCACATAATATACAAAATAAAAATACATTTCATGCAATTTTATTACAAAGGTTAAAAAACACATTCATTTTAGTCTAAAACCATCCCAGCCATTTCAAAATACATTGCCTAACCTAAAATTCGAAAAAAACTCACGTTGGAAACCAAGCCTATAAAAGGCTGCACAGTAGAGAGGAGCTCATTTGGGAGCTGACCGTTGAAGAGGCAACATCTCTCTCTCTCTGTGCATTCCCAGCTTATTCATTGTGCCCCAGCCTGAGGAAGACCTATCTTGGGTCGAAACGTCGCGGCAGTGGGCACATTAATTCATTGGTTTTCACTTATTAAAAATTAAACAATTTTATTAATTTCATCTATTTTGGTTTAAAAACAAATTTCATTTACTTTTTTTACTTTTTCTTTTTTTCTCGCCTTGTTTGTGATTGTAAATTCATATACACATAATTTACATATCTAACTGGAATAAATAGCACATTAAAACAATTATTAAATAAAGATAACAAAGGCGACATCAAGACATAGAAAAAAATCCATGGGGTCCCGGATGGACTCAGAAGGCTGGACGGTGGTGCGTCACGGGAGAGGGCGGCTGCCTTCCCGTAGACGTGTCCAGCGGGGGACAAGTGGCAGGGGTGGAGGGATGGACCGAGCACCGTCTGGACCCTTTCGGGACCGGACTCAATTCCACATCCCTAACCAGCCAGTGCCTCCCTTCACTTCTAGCCGCTACCTTGGACCACAATCTCGTTCGTATGCGGCAGTGACACGTGGGATGAATGCCAGATTTGGATCGAGGGACCAACAAGGGCAGCCTAGATTTGGGGACCGCTTTAGGCAGCAACCCACAGACCCTGCTTTTGGAAAGCTGGTGCGAAAGTTGCACGCAGTGATCAAGATGGTTCACCATCTGCAAAATGTTTCCCCCAAACCGGGGAAAGCTAATCCACGGATGATTGCTCGGATGGTGGAGGTTTTGGCCTCAATGATTAAGCCTGCATCTCCCACACCAAATACGGTGGATCTCATTTGGGGGAATGCAACAAATTGGGGTTATAACACTTTGTTGATTCTTGAGGAACACTACATGGCGGGCCTTGAGAAACTGTTAGTGGACTTGGAAGGGGACTTGGTCCCGGACTGGAAGACGGCCTTTGAAGTGGCCACGCGCTGGGCCCGCAGGAACCTGCCCCGCATAACTCAAGATGTCTTGGACCATGCGGAGGCCCTGATTTCTTCCAGGAGGGAGAGAGAAGGAGACGTGCCTGCACAGCATGGAGCACAAGGTCCTGGAGATGGCCTGTTGGTTGAGTCCACCAGGGTGGAAAGGCAAGATGCCAAACAGCAGACATCAATGGTGCAAACTGCACACCCACAGACCTTGTGCGGTGCACAACGACCCTCACCTCACCGGACGATTGGTACCATGACGGAGGTGATGGTACATGCAGTACCTCCTTCTCCTGTTTCACAACACGAGCAACCCTTAGAGCAAAGACCGAGACGTGGAGGGTTTCAAAATGCTTGTGTGATTCCACAAGAGGATGATCTCCTACAGATTGAGGAGGTCCAGCAAGACTCCCCAGGTGAGGGGGGCCGTGGAGAGCCAGCGCCAGCCGAAGTGAGCTGGCCGCTGGATGTAGCAATCCAGGTGCACATTGGGGAAGGTGAAATGTTGACACCGGTTAGTGCACACACTCGTTCCAGGGAGCAATCCCAAGGGATGGAACAACAAATGGGCCAGATGAGTACAGTAGGAGCAATTTCTCCGCAAAACACGTCTGAAGACTTGTTCAGTTCCACGCCGAAACCGCAAATCTTGAGAGTGACAAAACATGTCAGAACCGAACGGAAGATGATAGATTGGGGCCTTAGTGTAAGGAAGAAGTGGCTCATCATAGGGGACTCCAATCTGGCTAGGATTCCGGGACACAGTATCCCTGACCTGCAGATGGACAGTTACCCGGGGGCTAACTTCAGGCATGCCCAGGCCTTGATGGCAAAATCCACGAGTGACGTGGTTGTGGAAAAGGTAGTCTTGTCGTTTGGCCTTAACTGCAAAGGGCAGAGGGCCAAAGAGACTGCAATCAAGCAGTTGCAAGGGGCGATCAGAGCTGCAAAAAAGCATTTCCCATATTCCGAAATTTGGGTCCCGGTGATCAATTATTCTCCTTTGCTTTCGTGGGCTGAACGCACTACTTTGCACATTCTGAACGCTCACATCATGAGGAACCAGCCCTTCATCCCGGCTCTTCCCAGTTCGTCCTTTCAGACTGAAGGTGACCACCTGCATTGGACTAGACAAACAGGGAGAGCAATGCTGGAACACTGGGTTTCCCATTTAAACTTAAAATCCCCTTAAGCCTCGTGGAGGGGGGGACCGGGGTGGACAGGCCCCGTCTGTTACAGAATGTAATGGTGGTAGCAGAGAACTTCAGCTTATCCAAAGCGCAACTGGATCTGCTGAACCGTGGGTTAACGTTCATCCCTACGGTGGGAGACAATAGGAAACAAAGAACACAATTGTTATTGGATATACAAAATTATCACAGAAAGATAAAATTGGCCACATATTTTGGAAATAAGGGGAAACGGGAGAAACCACGATTTACACCACCATCAAATTGGACACCACCACCACACAAACTACCACCGGAAGTTCATTTTTTGATCAAACAGGATAATAAGGAAATTCATAAACATGACAATATACACAAAGACAAGGGAAATCTAACGGAAGATGAAAATCAGGCGCTCACAGAATTAAAACAAAACAAACACATAGTAATTAAGCCCGCAGACAAGGGAAGTGCGGTTGTCATTTTAAGTAGAGAGCAATATATTTTCGAAGCCATGCGTCAGTTGGAGGATACACATTATTATAGGAAATTAGACAGCCCAATTTACCTGCACACTGTGCCTATGGTGCAACACGTGATAGATCGATTGTACAGTAAGAAACTCATCAACACCAGGCAGAAACAATATTTACGGGGGGAAGTGGAACCCAGGATAAGACGATTTTACATCTTACCCAAGATACACAAGGATCCCGACAAGTGGACAATACCATTCAGGATACCGGCTGGGAGACCAATTGTCTCTGATTGTGGCAGTGAGACCTACGCCACAGCCGAGTACATCGATCACTTTCTGAATCCACTCTCAACAAAACATCCATCCTACATAAAAGACACTTATCATTTCATTTCAATAGTTAAAGGGTTAAAAATTCCTCCAAATTCATTCTTCTTTTCCATTGATATAGACAGTTTATACACCAACATTGAAACAGAAGCTGGTTTAAGAGCAGTGAGGAAGATTTTTGGCAAATACCCGGACCATCAAAGACCTGATACGGAACTTGTGACTCTATTGGAAATAAATCTGGGACGAAATGATTTTGAATTCAACAATCAGTACTTCCTCCAGGTCAAAGGTGTTGCGATGGGCAAAAAATTCGCCCCCGCATATGCAAATATTTTCATGGCGGATTGGGAGGAAGCAGCCCTCAACAAGTGTGAGAAGAAACCATTCACATATCTCAGGTATTTAGACGATATTTTTGGCATTTGGAACCACTCAGAGGATGACTTTAAGAAATTTATTAATACACTGGACACTCATGACCCCTCAATTAGGCTTAAATACGAATTTGATCATCAGTCAATTGATTTCTTAGACACTACTGTGTACAAGGGACAGCCTTTTCACAACCAACAAACACTGGACATTAAGGTATATTTCAAAACAACAGACACACACTCATTGCTGTTTAAATCCAGCTATCACCCCCGGCACACCTATAAAGGTCTCGTCAAATCACAACTCATTAGGTTTCATCGGATCTGCACTCAAAGGGCAGACTTTTTCGAAGCAGTCAGAACCCTTTTCCGGGCTCTTAGGAAGAGGGGATACTCAAGGTCGTTCCTAAGACATTGTCTGAAGACCTTCCACATACAAAGACCTAGTATCAATAAAGAATGGATTCCGCTGATCACCACCTTTTCACCTAGGAGCAGGTTACTGAATTGCAAATTCAAAAATAACTACAGGATGATCATGGAAAACCAGGGTCTCCTGAGTAGTTATCAAGTCATCTCGGCATTCAGGAGAAATAGCAACCTCAAGGACCACCTGGTGAGGGCAAGTCTTGCTCCCTTACAGCCATTGCAGAAAACCACAGTCTTGGCCGGTACATTCATTAGATTGGACTTTGTGCAAAATAGGCTCAATAAAACTATATTTAAGATCCCACAGACTTTTACACCACGGACTGTGAATTGTGTGTACATGATTTTCTGCTCCAGATGTGACACACAATACATTGGAGAAACCGGAAACTCAATATCCACCAGGATGATGCAACACAGGTATAACATCAAACACAAAAAGGAAACACACACACTTTTGGTAAAACATTTCATTTCACATGGGTATCATTCGCTAAGGGTAGCAGGACTGCAAAGTAATTCAAGTTGGACGGAAGGAGAGAGGAAGAAAATGGAGAGGAAATGGATACGATTATTGGACACAAGAGAACCGGGGGGACTGAATATGAAATGTAATTAGGCACTTCTTTCTAAAACCAATGGTTAACCCAAAATATGGGCCAAATTAAAATTTGGGCTCAAAATTTGGTTGGAGTCCCTGTCCCAGCCCGTACCCTAACTCCAACCTATTCGGGTTGGTTTGATTTAACCCCATCCCAATATCCTACCCTAACCTTAACCATCACGATTTAATTTTAACCCAACCCCCATATTTTGCCCTAACCCTAACCACTACGATTTAATTTTAACCCAACCCCCATATTTTGCCCTAACCCTAACCACTATGATTGTGGCCCCAACCCAATTATTTACCCTAACCCTAACCCATGTTATTAAATCAAAATTTATTAAAACCCCTAAAAATACATGTTGATTAAATACACAACTCCAAGAAGCATAAAAACACAATTTGGCTAAAAACACAAATACAATTTTCAAATCATAAACTCATTTCTCTATATAACTCACCAAAATTCATAAAAACACGATTGGATTTAACACATAAAAATGCAAATTTAAAATCTAATATACGTCACTTAAAAATTCATAAAAACACGATTGGATTTAAAACATAAAAATGCAAATTTAAAATCTCATATACATCACTTAAAAATACAGTTTTTTGAAAATTCACATAATATACAAAATAAAAATACATTTCATGCAATTTTATTACAAAGGTTAAAAAACACATTCATTTTAGTCTAAAACCATCCCAGCCATTTCAAAATACATTGCCTAACCTAAAATTCGAAAAAAACTCACGTTGGAAACCAAGCCTATAAAAGGCTGCACAGTAGAGAGGAGCTCATTTGGGAGCTGACCGTTGAAGAGGCAACATCTCTCTCTCTCTGTGCATTCCCAGCTTATTCATTGTGCCCCAGCCTGAGGAAGACCTATCTTGGGTCGAAACGTCGCGGCAGTGGGCACATTAATTCATTGGTTTTCACTTATTAAAAATTAAACAATTTTATTAATTTCATCTATTTTGGTTTAAAAACAAATTTCATTTACTTTTTTTACTTTTTCTTTTTTTCTCGCCTTGTTTGTGATTGTAAATTCATATACACATAATTTACATATCTAACTGGAATAAATAGCACATTAAAACAATTATTAAATAAAGATAACAAAGGCGACATCAAGACATAGAAAAAAATCCATGGGGTCCCGGATGGACTCAGAAGGCTGGACGGTGGTGCGTCACGGGAGAGGGCGGCTGCCTTCCCGTAGACGTGTCCAGCGGGGGACAAGTGGCAGGGGTGGAGGGATGGACCGAGCACCGTCTGGACCCTTTCGGGACCGGACTCAATTCCACATCCCTAACCCCCCCAGAACCGTTGGTGCTATCGACATGGGGTCTTCACCAGGGTGTCCGGAGCACCCCGAAACCCCCCCGTAGACACCACTTTCATCCCTCTACGACACTTACTTTCCCAGTTATTCCATTTTATTCCGTCAAATTCTGGCTATTACCCCCTAACCTATCCCTAAGCCTCCTGCAAAGGTACTCTGAACCATGCCATGTTGGGCACCTGCGGATGCGCCCGCACACGGGCAACGCAATGCCAGTGGAACCAGGCCCTCTGCACCTTCCTTTCTCCGACTGGGACCCTTTTGTCCCATCCTTTTTGGTCCGATTCGCCATATCTCCAGAACCGAAGAAGCCATCGGCGTGGCCTCTTCGCCACAGCGTCCGGCACCCACCAAAACCCCCACCTAGACACCAACATCAGCCCTCTACACCTCTTACTTTTTCAGTTATTCCACTTTTGTCCCATCCTCTCCTGGCTTTTTCCCCATAACCTATCCTATCATTTAAGCCTCATCATACCTGCCGTGGGCCACTGGAGGGAGACAAATCACCATGCACTAAAATTCAAATTTTGCACTGCAAACCTCACAGTGTCTGTGTGTGTGTGTGTGTGTGTGTGTGTGTGTGCTTTGGTGTGTGTGTGTGTGTGTGTGTGTGTGTGTGTGTGTGTGTGTGTGTGTGTGTGTGACAGACAGAGAGAGAGAGAGAGAGAGAGAGAGAGTGACACTTGCTGTGTATTTAAGAAACAAACGCTCAAAGAAACCAAACAGAATGACACAGGCAGAAAGACACTGTTTTATTTTGGTAACCAATGATGCATTTCTTCTCCCCTTGTACAGGGCCTTTTATGACAGGAACAGGAACCACAGAGCGTCAGCGGCAGACATCCAAGCTGCACAGGGCACACGCAGCACCAGGCAGAATTAATGACGTCCCTGATCCACAGCTCAAGCCCAGCCACCCGCTGCCTCCTCGCCGCCTCCTCCCGGGACCTTCAAGGACCACCCACCAGCCACTGGTACACATTCCAATCTTACACAATGGCCCCAGCATCACAGGGCATCTCCTGACATTAAAATCTATCCTGATTTCTGTTGTTTTTCCCTCATCTCTGAGCCGCTGAGTGTGAGTGTGTGTGTGTGTGTGTGTGTGTGTGTGTCTCTCTCTCTCTTTTACACAAAAAACACATGTCAGTTGTTAAGGAAAATGTTATAAAACACTTCTTCAGTAAAGACTCAGAGAAGAGAAACACACAGAACTTCTTGCTAGCAAGGGCAGCCTCCACTCTAAGAGACTCCAGTGAGAGAACTGCCCCGGTCTTTATTTTATACTCCATTGAGCGTGTGTGTGTGCGTGTGTGTGTGTGTGTGTGTGTGTGTGTGTGTGTGTGTGTGTGTGTGTGTGTGACAGAGAGACAGACAGACAGAGAGAGAGAGAGACACTTGCTGTGGATTTAAAAATTTAAAAAAACACACAGAAAACCCAAAGAGAAAAAGAGGCACACAAGTCGATTTGTACCGCATTGAGTTGCAAAGCAGCTGACCAGCTTGTGTGTGTGTGTGTGTGTGTGTGTGTGTGTGTGTGTGTGTGTGTGTGTGTGTGTGTGTGTGTTGACAGAGAGAGAGAGAGAGAGAGAGAGAGACAGAGAGAGAGAGAGACAGAGAGGGAGAGATACAAAGGAATGTAATTCAAATTTTGCACTTCAGACCTTACAGTGTGTGTGTGTGTGTGTGTGTGTGTGTGTGTGTGTGTGTGTCTGTCTTTTACACAAAAAATGCACTTGCAACAACTTTAATATGGAATGTACTGGACTTGCCAGCTAGGCGCCCTCCTGTGGACCAAACATGCAATTGAAAGATGTTATTTTCGCCGGTATAACTCCTTCAGACACTTTGTACCGCATTGAGCCAGCAGAGGGAGCCCCCCTGGTTCAATCCCAGTTGCACAGCAGTTGTGACCAGCTTCTGTCTGTGTGCTTTGGTGTGTGTGTGTGTGTGTGTGTGTGTGTGTGTGTGTGTGTGTGTGTGTGTGTGTGTGTGTGTGTTGACAGAGAGAGAGAGAGAGAGAGAGAGAGACAGAGAGAGAGAGAGAGACAGAGAGGGAGAGATACAAAGGAATGTAATTCAAATTTTGCACTTCAGACCTTACAGTGTGTGTGTGTGTGTGTGTGTGTGTGTGTGTGTGTGTGTGTGTGTGTGTGTGTTGACAGAGAGAGAGAGAGAGAGAGAGAGAGAGAGAGGGAGAGATACAAAGGAATGTAATTCAAATTTTGCACTTCAGACCTTACAGTGTGTGTGTGTGTGTGTGTGTGTGTGTGTGTGTGTGTGTGTTGACAGAGAGAGAGAGAGAGAGAGACAGAGAGAGAGAGAGAGAGAGAGAGAGAGAGGGAGAGATACAAAGGAATGTAATTCAAATTTTGCACTTCAGACCTTACAGTGTGTGTGTGTGTGTGTGTGTGTGTGTGTGTGTGTGTCTGTCTGTCTGTCTTTTACACAAAAAATGCACTTGCAACAACTTTAATATGGAATGTACTGGACTTCCCAGCTAGGCGCCCTCCTGTGGACGACAGGTGCAATCCCAGTTGCACAGCACTTGACCAGCTTCTGTGTGTGTGTGTGTGTGACAGACAGACAGACAGACAGAGAGGGAGATTCAAAGCATCAGGACCAGGAGATGACACAGTGCTCCAAAGGCCTGGTTCTGCTGCCTCCTCCTCCACCCACCTGCTGCAGACGCTTCTGTGAAGGGAAACTGCTACATGTTATGTCACCGATCCCTGCCATGCTGCGTGTCTAACGACCCGGCAGGGCCTGCTGAGTACAGTGGTGGTGGAATCGGCCCGATCGGACACTCCTATCTGCCACTTTGACCTTTTTATTCCGTCAAATTTGGACCCATTTACACCAAGTCCAGAACCGTTGGTGCTATCGACATGGGGTCTTCACCAGGGTGTCCGGAGCACCCCGAAACCCCCCCGTAGACACAACTTTCATCCCTCTACGACACTTACTTTCCCAGTTATTCCATTTTATTCCGTCAAATTCTGGCTATTACCCCCTAACCTATCCCTAAGCCTCCTGCAAAGGTACTCTGAACCATGCCATGTTGGGCACCTGCGGATGCGCCCGCACACGGGCAACGCAATGCCAGTGGAACCAGGCCCTCTGCACCTTCCTTTCTCCGACTGGGACCCTTTTGTCCCATCCTTTTTGGTCCGATTCGCCATATCTCCAGAACCGAAGAAGCCATCGGCGTGGCCTCTTCGCCACAGCGTCCGGCACCCACCAAAACCCCCACCTAGACACCAACATCAGCCCTCTACACCTCTTACTTTTTCAGTTATTCCACTTTTGTCCCATCCTCTCCTGGCTTTTTCCCCATAACCTAACCCCTAACCCTACCCTAACCCTAACCCTAACCCTAACCCTAACCCTAACCCCCCCTAACCCCCTAACCCCCTAACCCTACCCTAACCCCTAACCCTAACCCCTAACCCTAACCCCCTAACCCCTAACCCTAACCCTAACCCTAACCCTAACCCTAACCCTAACCCCTAACCCTAACCCTAACCCTAACCCTAACCCCTAACCCCCCCTAACCCTGCTGTGAACCCGCTGGTTTACCAGATTGACCAAGGCCTACTGCCAAAGCCACTTACGGGCCCTGTTTGGTTGCCCCCCACCCTCAATTACCTCTGACCCCAAATCTGAACCCAAAATTTTAACCCCTATGCCAATTCGGACCTAACACCACTATCCCCATCCCAAATCCTGATCCTAACCCTAACCACAGCCACAATCCTGGCCCTAATCCTAGCCCCATCCATGGTGACGCCCTAACCTTAATCTCAGTGAACGAAACCCCAAGTAAAATTTAAATTAAAGGCCAAGACACAAAGTCCAAGCAAAAATGAAGGCCATGTATATAATTAGGAAAGGAGGGTAGGTAAGCCAAAGGAAAGGAAGCAGGAATTAGGAGCAAGAGGAAACAGAAGGCAAAGTAAGGGTAGGAAAGGAGAAAGAAAAGGAAATTGATAGTGTTAAGCAAAAGAAAGCAAAGGAAAAAAGGAAAAACGGAAAGTCACGTATATCCGGCACTTTGGATGCTATGCAGTGGGGAGGAGCCAAAAGCCTATAAAAGGAGGGGGCAGAGAGGAGTCTCCTTTATTTGAATTTGGCCACTGATGCATGAGCACAGCCTGAAGAAGGCACAACACCGCCGAAAGCTAGCGCAGGCCATGCATCACTATAAAAAATGTTTTGTTTATTGTTTTAGTTTGTTGTTTTAGTTTGTTGTTTTTGGGGGAGGTTTATTTAAATTTTATTCATTTTCATGTTTATTAATGGCCTAAAAAACTAATTTAAAAACCTAAGATTGGGAATTCATAAAAACAACACGGAGACAAAAATAATTTGGTAAATGGAAAATTTATTACAAACACAGTAAAAACAGTTAAAAACAATTGAAAACCTGTAAGAAAAATGAAAATTAGAACAATTTGATTAAAAAACAATTAAAATGTGGTACTTACCTGGAAGCCTAAATAAGGAAGGTACTTACCTGATTCGGAACCGGAGAGTAACGGACACGGAAGACGGAGTGGCAGACGTAGTGGGTCTTGGGAAGGGTCAGTAAAGTATGGCCCGTGCACTGCTCCCGCCCTCCTCGTGCAGGGGGGAGCTTCATTTTCCCCAACCCTAACCAGCCAGTGCCTGCTGTGAACCCGCTGGTTTACCAGATTGACCAAGGCCTACTGCCAAAGCCACTTACGGGCCCTGTTTGGTTGCCCCCCACCCTCAATTACCTCTGACCCCAAATCTGAACCCAAAATTTTAACCCCTATGCCAATTCGGACCTAACACCACTATCCCCATCCCAAATCCTGATCCTAACCCTAACCACAGCCACAATCCTGGCCCTAATCCTAGCCCCATCCATGGTGACGCCCTAACCTTAATCTCAGTGAACGAAACCCCAAGTAAAATTTAAATTAAAGGCCAAGACACAAAGTCCAAGCAAAAATGAAGGCCATGTATATAATTAGGAAAGGAGGGTAGGTAAGCCAAAGGAAAGGAAGCAGGAATTAGGAGCAAGAGGAAACAGAAGGCAAAGTAAGGGTAGGAAAGGAGAAAGAAAAGGAAATTGATAGTGTTAAGCAAAAGAAAGCAAAGGAAAAAAGGAAAAACGGAAAGTCACGTATATCCGGCACTTTGGATGCTATGCAGTGGGGAGGAGCCAAAAGCCTATAAAAGGAGGGGGCAGAGAGGAGTCTCCTTTATTTGAATTTGGCCACTGATGCATGAGCACAGCCTGAAGAAGGCACAACACCGCCGAAAGCTAGCGCAGGCCATGCATCACTATAAAAAATGTTTTGTTTATTGTTTTAGTTTGTTGTTTTAGTTTGTTGTTTTTGGGGGAGGTTTATTTAAATTTTATTCATTTTCATGTTTATTAATGGCCTAAAAAACTAATTTAAAAACCTAAGATTGGGAATTCATAAAAACAACACGGAGACAAAAATAATTTGGTAAATGGAAAATTTATTACAAACACAGTAAAAACAGTTAAAAACAATTGAAAACCTGTAAGAAAAATGAAAATTAGAACAATTTGATTAAAAAACAATTAAAATGTGGTACTTACCTGGAAGCCTAAATAAGGAAGGTACTTACCTGATTCGGAACCGGAGAGTAACGGACACGGAAGACGGAGTGGCAGACGTAGTGGGTCTTGGGAAGGGTCAGTAAAGTATGGCCCGTGCACTGCTCCCGCCCTCCTCGTGCAGGGGGGAGCTTCATTTTCCCCAACCCTAACCAGCCAGTGCCTGCTGTGAACCCGCTGGTTTACCAGATTGACCAAGGCCTACTGCCAAAGCCACTTACGGGCCCTGTTTGGTTGCCCCCCACCCTCAATTACCTCTGACCCCAAATCTGAACCCAAAATTTTAACCCCTATGCCAATTCGGACCTAACACCACTATCCCCATCCCAAATCCTGATCCTAACCCTAACCACAGCCACAATCCTGGCCCTAATCCTAGCCCCATCCATGGTGACGCCCTAACCTTAATCTCAGTGAACGAAACCCCAAGTAAAATTTAAATTAAAGGCCAAGACACAAAGTCCAAGCAAAAATGAAGGCCATGTATATAATTAGGAAAGGAGGGTAGGTAAGCCAAAGGAAAGGAAGGAGGAATTAGGAGCAAGAGGAAACAGAAGGCAAAGTAAGGGTAGGAAAGGAGAAAGAAAAGGAAATTGATAGTGTTAAGCAAAAGAAAGCAAAGGAAAAAAGGAAAAACGGAAAGTCACGTATATCCGGCACTTTGGATGCTATGCAGTGGGGAGGAGCCAAAAGCCTATAAAAGGAGGGGGCAGAGAGGAGTCTCCTTTATTTGAATTTGGCCACTGATGCATGAGCACAGCCTGAAGAAGGCACAACACCGCCGAAAGCTAGCGCAGGCCATGCATCACTATAAAAAATGTTTTGTTTATTGTTTTAGTTTGTTGTTTTAGTTTGTTGTTTTTGGGGGAGGTTTATTTAAATTTTATTCATTTTCATGTTTATTAATGGCCTAAAAAACTAATTTAAAAACCTAAGATTGGGAATTCATAAAAACAACACGGAGACAAAAATAATTTGGTAAATGGAAAATTTATTACAAACACAGTAAAAACAGTTAAAAACAATTGAAAACCTGTAAGAAAAATGAAAATTAGAACAATTTGATTAAAAAACAATTAAAATGTGGTACTTACCTGGAAGCCTAAATAAGGAAGGTACTTACCTGATTCGGAACCGGAGAGTAACGGACACGGAAGACGGAGTGGCAGACGTAGTGGGTCTTGGGAAGGGTCAGTAAAGTATGGCCCGTGCACTGCTCCCGCCCTCCTCGTGCAGGGGGGAGCTTCATTTTCCCCAACCCTAACCCTAACCCTAACCCTAACCCCTCCACCTCCCGGCAAGAACCCTCGGCCCCCACGATGGACAGTGCACGCCAGGCTCATTGTTGGCCTGTTTTCTTCAACCCCTAACCCTAACCCTAACCCCTAACCCTAACCCCTAACCCTAACCCTAACCCTAACCCTACCTTTGCTGGTCTAATTAAGTCCCAATTATTGCGATTCCACAGAATCTGCACCCAGCGGAGTGATTTCAGAGCAGCGACCAAAATTCTATTTGCAGCTCTCGCCACTAGGGGGTACTGTCGTTCTTTCCTTAGGAAATGTTTTAAATCATTCCTACAGACCAAACCTATTGATCTGACCCCTATCCTACCAGTGATTGTGACATATGCCCCATCAACATGTAAACTGATCAGAGTGATTAAGAACAACTTTCAAGATCTTGTCCAGAAAACCCAATTACTGGGTGATCATAAGGTGATAGCGGCCTTTAAGAGGAATAAAAACCTGAGGGATTTCCTCATTAAGGCAAAACTTTCACCTCTCTCTGAGCCCAAACTCAGAGACCAGGGGCAATTTTTTAAGCACCAAACATGGCTGCGCAGCTTCTCAAATGGAAATGTATTCCACTCACAATGTAACGGTACTCCACGCTCCAGGAACTGTATTTATGTGATTACTTGCAGCCAATGTGGCATCCAATATGTTGGTGAGACAGGCAACACACTTCTGACCAGATTCACCCAGCACAGGTACAATGTGTTAAGGAAAAGGAACACACACACACATTTGGTGAAACACTTCCTGTCACACGGCTGGAAATCGGTCAAAGCAACAGTGATACAGGCAAACCCCAGATGGACAGCTCAGCAGAGGAGGAAGGCTGAAAGAGGCTGGATTGCCAAATTAGACACTGTACACCCTAAGGGGTTAAATGAAAAAAGTTTTTAAAGGGACATAAAATCCACACAGTGTACATAATTGTTGTTTATTAGTGTCTTGTTGTTGCTATGCTTGTTGCCATGCTTGTTATACTCATCATCATTATTGCTGTTATCATCATTCCACCGGTCTCTGTATATATTTGCTGAAGCACCCTGACCATGAGGTTTTATCCTAACCTTAACCGGCTCGAAACCTGCGCTGGATTTAACCTCATCTTTGATGCCCAGCCCTGAATTCAATCCTGACCCTAACCACCTTGAACCCCATATTGGTTTGACCCTTGACCCCAAAAACCCTCCTCTCCTTCCCCCCCCCCCCCCCCCCCCCCCCTCCCTCCCCGTTCTCCCTCTCCCTCACCCTTTTCTCTCGCTCTCCCTCCCTCCCTCCTCCCCTCCCTCCCCATCTGGAGGCCTCATGCTCAGGATGCTAAAACAATCCCTTTTCAGGGCACCAAATCGGGGACATGGTTCCTTGAGCCGGGAGCAAGGATGGCCTGTGCATTGGGACCCAATCGGGCCCCCACCTTACCCTCTCCTAACCGGCCTGCGCCCCTTGTCCACCCACTCCTGGAGCCCTCTGTCCTTACACAAAGCACTGTATATATGTGTGTATATTCAATAACTGTACATATTATCAACATAATTCGAATTGTGATACTGTTCTTTTAACTCTCATATGGAGAAAGACTTTATGTGGAAACTGTATATCTCTATACACAGATTACTGTCATCCGGTGTACATATTGTTTGATTGTATATATCATCAACGCCATTTTGTTTGTGATGATTTTTATTTAACTCTCATATGGAGAGTAATGTTTTGTGAAAACTGTATTCCTCTTCACAAATTACGGTGGGCCAAAATGCTCCTGAACACTGCAAACAAGTAAGCATCCAATCAATTTAAACTTTAAAGGGACCTCTGACTCATGGAGCAGATACTCTTCTCATTGGTCGAGGAGACCCGCAAAGTTTGAATTTGGACTTGCGCAGTGTACACACAGAACATAACTGAGATTTTGTTATGCTGTATTCATTCTTCTAGTAAGCCAGCCTGAAGAAGGTTCATGCGAACCGAAACGTCGCGTTATTGGCTTACTTTTATGTATATTTGTTCACTTTTGAACTTTTGTACTGAGCGAAAATAAAGCTCCTAGTTGATGTACTAAGTTAAACGTGAGTGTCATCAGTTTGCGCACAGCTGCTTAACATTGCTAGCACAGTCACAAGTGACCAGTTAGTTAAGTTAAAGCCACGAGTGAGACCGCAAACATGCCCACGTTTACAGCAGAGGACCGGTGGACCACCGTCCGACGACGTGGAAACCGGAGAGGAGATCGCGGCTTTGCGAGCGACCGGAGATCACCCCGGCGTACCAGCTACCCGTCCCGCAACAGACGCCGGACCTACGCATCGGTGGTGAGAGGACGTGACTACCGGGATGAGAGAGAAATCCCGCACGTATGGCAGCACAACCAGCGGAGAGAACGGCCGACTGAGGATCGCTATGCTGCCCAACACAGAGATCGGACTGAACGAGAGCAGCGGTTTGAACGGGGGCGAGCCCAGGACACACGGGGAGATCGCTACTTCACGAGCGACCGGAGGTCACCCCGACGGACCAGCTACCCGTCCCGCAATGGGCGCCGGACCTACGCATCGGTAGTGAGAGGACGGGACCACCGGGAGGTGAGAGAAATCCCGCACACATGGCAGCCAAACCAGCAGAGATGGCGAACGACTGCGGACCACCATACTGCCCGTCACCGAGAGCGGCGTTTTGAACAGAGACCAGCCCAGAATAGACGGTATGTGAAACACGCCAGATCCGAGCGATCTGAGCCTCCCACGAACAAAATACCGTCTGATGACCCAGACTTTTCTATCAAAGTGCGTATTATTCATAGACTCATTAAATCAGTCCACCACCTTAAAAATGTCTCAAGGGATGCATACCCGCCCTCTTTGAATAAAATAACCCAGAACTTGATGACTGTTGTTAAGCCGGCCGTCCCAAATGAACGGACACAGGCGCTGATTGAGGGTAATGCTCAAAACTGGGCGCACAACACTGTTTCAATCCTCCGTGAACATTATTCTGAGGCGATGGAGGAGGAATTAAAAAGCCTTTTTGAGTTCCCTAAGCAGGACTGGAGGGGACCCTTTGAAGTGGCGACATCCTGGGCCAAACGCAACCTGGGCCGCCGCCTCCAGCCTGAGTCGCTAGAACAGACCGAGGCAGTCATCGTAGCTAGGCTGGCAGACACCAGATCGGCAGAGCGGGGCCATACAGCCGGCAAGCCGAGACGACAACCAGAGGCGAGGGAGGACCTGATACAACCCGACCCTGTCGAACCTCCGGTGGAGGTGTTGCAGCCAGCCTCCTCCCACACGCGACCTGCCACACCACAGCCCAGCACCAGCCGGGCCATTAAAGTTACTGCGCAGACCCATGCTCCGCCTGTAGCGAGCGCTGTAACCATGGTGACAGCGACGACCATGACTGACCCCATCAGAGGTGACT
Source organism: Rhamphochromis longiceps (assembly GCF_057381845.1). Lineage (NCBI taxonomy): Eukaryota > Metazoa > Chordata > Actinopteri > Cichliformes > Cichlidae > Rhamphochromis > Rhamphochromis longiceps. Next base: position 130,690 of record NC_140566.1, read on the forward strand.
GGTCACCCCTCACAGAGGGACTGGTGGAGGAGAACGGTGACCTGAGGCCCACCACCACCCCTCAGGAAGATCCTCCTGAACCAGAGCCTGAACCAATGTCATCTAAAGACCAGAGAGTGAGAAGGGTCCTCGATGCTCTCCACGTGACCCCCACTGGGGAGAAGTCACCTCCACCCACTCAGCCTCCACAGCCTTCTGAGAACATGGAGATCGAGGTAATGGACCTCACACAGGGGGAATCCACCCCCACCAAATCCAAGGGAGGCAGAAGAACAGCGCCCAAATCCCCGACAGCTTCACGCTCCAGCCTGCCACGCACCACTCAGGATAAACTGAAATCCTGCGTGCAGACCCGCCTCCAAACGAGGAGAATTGAGGAATCCTCCTTGTCTCCTCCCTCTTCACCAGGTACACCCATTCAGCAAACGCACCCTCCAACAAGACACCCGAACACGCAGAAGAAACTGGAAGACTGGAGTCTTCACATCAGAGAAACATCACTCATCATGGGTGACTCAAATGTGTGTAAACTCCCATCCTTTTCAGCACCAGGAATACAAATTGACAGTTTTCCCGGGGCGAAATGGTGCCACGCACAAGCCCTTTTGGAAAAAGCGACCTGCGACGAAGATTTGGAAACACTGGTGTTATCTTTTGGCCTAAACAATAGGTCACAAAGAGACAAAGACACACCGGTCACAGAGCTGAAAAAGGCACTGCAGACAGCCCAGGAAAGATTTCCTGAGGCCGACATCTACATTCCAGCTATTAACTTTTCCTCAACTCTGCCCCGGAATGAGCAGGAAACACTGCTACATTTGAACACTTTTATTGCAGGTCTGGACGAACACATACCCACTCTTCCTGATTCAATGTTCCACACAGAAAAGGACAATATCCACTGGACTGATAAGACAGCGATGTGTATGTTGGAGCATTGGAGCAACTATGTAAATGTTGTATCCCCGTGAACCCAGCTAACAGGGAGGGGGTAAGTGATGTCAATTGCAACAGTGTCATCAATTTATCTAAACACTTTCAGCCTTCCACTGCTCAGCGGACCCTTTTAAGTAGGGGCCTTAATTTTATTCCCACAAAGGGCCACAATAAAAATTTCCTATTACAATGTAGATACGACATTCAACAATATCACAGAAGGGTCAAATTGGCTATACATTATGGAGATAAATCTGACACAGAAATCCAACCCTTCACTCCCAAATCTAATTGGTCTCCTCCCTTGGGTCAGCTTCCACATGAGGTGTCCACCTTGGTGAAAGCTGATTATGAATATTTTGATAATCATTTCCACATTGACCGCATCAAACCTAACTTAAAGGGAGAAGAAACCAAAGCTCTAAAAGAACTAAGAGAAAATAAACAAATAATTATAAAACCGGCAGACAAAGGAAGTGCTGTGGTCATCCTGGACAGAGATCAATATTTACAGGAGGGCTACAGACAACTAAATGATACAACATACTACTCAAAATTGAAGAAACCCATCTATTTGGACACACTGCCTATTGTGGAGAAAATAATTAATAATCTTTATCAAAAGAAATTCATTAATATGAAACAGAAAAACTATTTATTGGGCTCCTCTGAGCCAAGAGGAAGGCTGTTTTATTTGCTTCCCAAAATCCACAAAGACCCGGCAAAGTGGTCTGTACCATTCCAGGTGCCTCCCGGGCGTCCCATTGTATCTGATTGTGAAAGTGAAACATACTACACAGCAGAATATCTGGACTTTTTCCTGAACCCCTTGTCCACAAAGCATGACAGTTATATTAAAGACACATATGACTTTGTGGAGAAGGTGAAACAGGCAGAGGTACCCCCAAACTCATTTCTTTTCTCGATTGACATTGACAGCCTTTATACCAATATTGATATTAAGGAGGGAATGAACTCCATTAGGAATATTTTCCACAAATATCCAGAAAAGAAAAGGCCAGAAAAAGAATTATTGCAATTATTGGAAATCAATCTGACAAGAAATGACTTTGAGTTCAACGGGGACTACTTCTTACAAATAAAAGGGACAGCCATGGGTAAGAAATTTGCCCCAGCATACGCCAACATATTCATGGCTGAATGGGAAACTGCAGCCCTGACAAAATGTAATAAAAAACCGCTGTATTATTACAGGTTTCTTGATGACATCTGGGGAGTATGGCCTCATTCTGAACAAGACTTTGAAACGTTTCTAACCACTCTGAATGATCACAATGACTCAATTAAACTTAAATCCACAATTAGCGACTCTACAATTGACTTCTTGGACACAACCACCTTTAAAGGCCCAAATTTTTCACAGACCCACAAATTGGACATTAAAGTGTTTTTCAAACCCACGGACACGCATGCATTGTTATATAAAACAAGCTTCCACCCGAAACATACCTTTGCTGGTCTAATTAAGTCCCAATTATTGCGATTCCACAGAATCTGCACCCAGCGGAGTGATTTCAGAGCAGCGACCAAAATTCTATTTGCAGCTCTCGCCACTAGGGGGTACTGTCGTTCTTTCCTTAGGAAATGTTTTAAATCATTCCTACAGACCAAACCTATTGATCTGACCCCTATCCTACCAGTGATTGTGACATATGCCCCATCAACATGTAAACTGATCAGAGTGATTAAGAACAACTTTCAAGATCTTGTCCAGAAAACCCAATTACTGGGTGATCATAAGGTGATAGCGGCCTTTAAGAGGAATAAAAACCTGAGGGATTTCCTCATTAAGGCAAAACTTTCACCTCTCTCTGAGCCCAAACTCAGAGACCAGGGGCAATTTTTTAAGCACCAAACATGGCTGCGCAGCTTCTCAAATGGAAATGTATTCCACTCACAATGTAACGGTACTCCACGCTCCAGGAACTGTATTTATGTGATTACTTGCAGCCAATGTGGCATCCAATATGTTGGTGAGACAGGCAACACACTTCTGACCAGATTCACCCAGCACAGGTACAATGTGTTAAGGAAAAGGAACACACACACACATTTGGTGAAACACTTCCTGTCACACGGCTGGAAATCGGTCAAAGCAACAGTGATACAGGCAAACCCCAGATGGACAGCTCAGCAGAGGAGGAAGGCTGAAAGAGGCTGGATTGCCAAATTAGACACTGTACACCCTAAGGGGTTAAATGAAAAAGGTTTTTAAAGGGACATAAAATCCACACAGTGTACATAATTGTTGTTTATTAGTGTCTTGTTGTTGCTATGCTTGTTGCCATGCTTGTTATACTCATCATCATTATTGCTGTTATCATCATTCCACCGGTCTCTGTATATATTTGCTGAAGCACCCTGACCATGAGGTTTTATCCTAACCTTAACCGGCTCGAAACCTGCGCTGGATTTAACCTCATCTTTGATGCCCAGCCCTGAATTCAATCCTGACCCTAACCACCTTGAACCCCATATTGGTTTGACCCTTGACCCCAAAAACCCTCCTCTCCTTCCCCCCCCCCCCCCCCCCCCCTCCCTCCCCGTTCTCCCTCTCCCTCACCCTTTTCTCTCGCTCTCCCTCCCTCCCTCCTCCCCTCCCTCCCCATCTGGAGGCCTCATGCTCAGGATGCTAAAACAATCCCTTTTCAGGGCACCAAATCGGGGACATGGTTCCTTGAGCCGGGAGCAAGGATGGCCTGTGCATTGGGACCCAATCGGGCCCCCACCTTACCCTCTCCTAACCGGCCTGCGCCCCTTGTCCACCCACTCCTGGAGCCCTCTGTCCTTACACAAAGCACTGTATATATGTGTGTATATTCAATAACTGTACATATTATCAACATAATTCGAATTGTGATACTGTTCTTTTAACTCTCATATGGAGAAAGACTTTATGTGGAAACTGTATATCTCTATACACAGATTACTGTCATCCGGTGTACATATTGTTTGATTGTATATATCATCAACGCCATTTTGTTTGTGATGATTTTTATTTAACTCTCATATGGAGAGTAATGTTTTGTGAAAACTGTATTCCTCTTCACAAATTACGGTGGGCCAAAATGCTCCTGAACACTGCAAACAAGTAAGCATCCAATCAATTTAAACTTTAAAGGGACCTCTGACTCATGGAGCAGATACTCTTCTCATTGGTCGAGGAGACCCGCAAAGTTTGAATTTGGACTTGCGCAGTGTACACACAGAACATAACTGAGATTTTGTTATGCTGTATTCATTCTTCTAGTAAGCCAGCCTGAAGAAGGTTCATGCGAACCGAAACGTCGCGTTATTGGCTTACTTTTATGTATATTTGTTCACTTTTGAACTTTTGTACTGAGCGAAAATAAAGCTCCTAGTTGATGTACTAAGTTAAACGTGAGTGTCATCAGTTTGCGCACAGCTGCTTAACATTGCTAGCACAGTCACAAGTGACCAGTTAGTTAAGTTAAAGCCACGAGTGAGACCGCAAACATGCCCACGTTTACAGCAGAGGACCGGTGGACCACCGTCCGACGACGTGGAAACCGGAGAGGAGATCGCGGCTTTGCGAGCGACCGGAGATCACCCCGGCGTACCAGCTACCCGTCCCGCAACAGACGCCGGACCTACGCATCGGTGGTGAGAGGACGTGACTACCGGGATGAGAGAGAAATCCCGCACGTATGGCAGCACAACCAGCGGAGAGAACGGCCGACTGAGGATCGCTATGCTGCCCAACACAGAGATCGGACTGAACGAGAGCAGCGGTTTGAACGGGGGCGAGCCCAGGACACACGGGGAGATCGCTACTTCACGAGCGACCGGAGGTCACCCCGACGGACCAGCTACCCGTCCCGCAATGGGCGCCGGACCTACGCATCGGTAGTGAGAGGACGGGACCACCGGGAGGTGAGAGAAATCCCGCACACATGGCAGCCAAACCAGCAGAGATGGCGAACGACTGCGGACCACCATACTGCCCGTCACCGAGAGCGGCGTTTTGAACAGAGACCAGCCCAGAATAGACGGTATGTGAAACACGCCAGATCCGAGCGATCTGAGCCTCCCACGAACAAAATACCGTCTGATGACCCAGACTTTTCTATCAAAGTGCGTATTATTCATAGACTCATTAAATCAGTCCACCACCTTAAAAATGTCTCAAGGGATGCATACCCGCCCTCTTTGAATAAAATAACCCAGAACTTGATGACTGTTGTTAAGCCGGCCGTCCCAAATGAACGGACACAGGCGCTGATTGAGGGTAATGCTCAAAACTGGGCGCACAACACTGTTTCAATCCTCCGTGAACATTATTCTGAGGCGATGGAGGAGGAATTAAAAAGCCTTTTTGAGTTCCCTAAGCAGGACTGGAGGGGACCCTTTGAAGTGGCGACATCCTGGGCCAAACGCAACCTGGGCCGCCGCCTCCAGCCTGAGTCGCTAGAACAGACCGAGGCAGTCATCGTAGCTAGGCTGGCAGACACCAGATCGGCAGAGCGGGGCCATACAGCCGGCAAGCCGAGACGACAACCAGAGGCGAGGGAGGACCTGATACAACCCGACCCTGTCGAACCTCCGGTGGAGGTGTTGCAGCCAGCCTCCTCCCACACGCGACCTGCCACACCACAGCCCAGCACCAGCCGGGCCATTAAAGTTACTGCGCAGACCCATGCTCCGCCTGTAGCGAGCGCTGTAACCATGGTGACAGCGACGACCATGACTGACCCCATCAGAGGTGACTGGTCACCCCTCACAGAGGGACTGGTGGAGGAGAACGGTGACCTGAGGCCCACCACCACCCCTCAGGAAGATCCTCCTGAACCAGAGCCTGAACCAATGTCATCTAAAGACCAGAGAGTGAGAAGGGTCCTCGATGCTCTCCACGTGACCCCCACTGGGGAGAAGTCACCTCCACCCACTCAGCCTCCACAGCCTTCTGAGAACATGGAGATCGAGGTAATGGACCTCACACAGGGGGAATCCACCCCCACCAAATCCAAGGGAGGCAGAAGAACAGCGCCCAAATCCCCGACAGCTTCACGCTCCAGCCTGCCACGCACCACTCAGGATAAACTGAAATCCTGCGTGCAGACCCGCCTCCAAACGAGGAGAATTGAGGAATCCTCCTTGTCTCCTCCCTCTTCACCAGGTACACCCATTCAGCAAACGCACCCTCCAACAAGACACCCGAACACGCAGAAGAAACTGGAAGACTGGAGTCTTCACATCAGAGAAACATCACTCATCATGGGTGACTCAAATGTGTGTAAACTCCCATCCTTTTCAGCACCAGGAATACAAATTGACAGTTTTCCCGGGGCGAAATGGTGCCACGCACAAGCCCTTTTGGAAAAAGCGACCTGCGACGAAGATTTGGAAACACTGGTGTTATCTTTTGGCCTAAACAATAGGTCACAAAGAGACAAAGACACACCGGTCACAGAGCTGAAAAAGGCACTGCAGACAGCCCAGGAAAGATTTCCTGAGGCCGACATCTACATTCCAGCTATTAACTTTTCCTCAACTCTGCCCCGGAATGAGCAGGAAACACTGCTACATTTGAACACTTTTATTGCAGGTCTGGACGAACACATACCCACTCTTCCTGATTCAATGTTCCACACAGAAAAGGACAATATCCACTGGACTGATAAGACAGCGATGTGTATGTTGGAGCATTGGAGCAACTATGTAAATGTTGTATCCCCGTGAACCCAGCTAACAGGGAGGGGGTAAGTGATGTCAATTGCAACAGTGTCATCAATTTATCTAAACACTTTCAGCCTTCCACTGCTCAGCGGACCCTTTTAAGTAGGGGCCTTAATTTTATTCCCACAAAGGGCCACAATAAAAATTTCCTATTACAATGTAGATACGACATTCAACAATATCACAGAAGGGTCAAATTGGCTATACATTATGGAGATAAATCTGACACAGAAATCCAACCCTTCACTCCCAAATCTAATTGGTCTCCTCCCTTGGGTCAGCTTCCACATGAGGTGTCCACCTTGGTGAAAGCTGATTATGAATATTTTGATAATCATTTCCACATTGACCGCATCAAACCTAACTTAAAGGGAGAAGAAACCAAAGCTCTAAAAGAACTAAGAGAAAATAAACAAATAATTATAAAACCGGCAGACAAAGGAAGTGCTGTGGTCATCCTGGACAGAGATCAATATTTACAGGAGGGCTACAGACAACTAAATGATACAACATACTACTCAAAATTGAAGAAACCCATCTATTTGGACACACTGCCTATTGTGGAGAAAATAATTAATAATCTTTATCAAAAGAAATTCATTAATATGAAACAGAAAAACTATTTATTGGGCTCCTCTGAGCCAAGAGGAAGGCTGTTTTATTTGCTTCCCAAAATCCACAAAGACCCGGCAAAGTGGTCTGTACCATTCCAGGTGCCTCCCGGGCGTCCCATTGTATCTGATTGTGAAAGTGAAACATACTACACAGCAGAATATCTGGACTTTTTCCTGAACCCCTTGTCCACAAAGCATGACAGTTATATTAAAGACACATATGACTTTGTGGAGAAGGTGAAACAGGCAGAGGTACCCCCAAACTCATTTCTTTTCTCGATTGACATTGACAGCCTTTATACCAATATTGATATTAAGGAGGGAATGAACTCCATTAGGAATATTTTCCACAAATATCCAGAAAAGAAAAGGCCAGAAAAAGAATTATTGCAATTATTGGAAATCAATCTGACAAGAAATGACTTTGAGTTCAACGGGGACTACTTCTTACAAATAAAAGGGACAGCCATGGGTAAGAAATTTGCCCCAGCATACGCCAACATATTCATGGCTGAATGGGAAACTGCAGCCCTGACAAAATGTAATAAAAAACCGCTGTATTATTACAGGTTTCTTGATGACATCTGGGGAGTATGGCCTCATTCTGAACAAGACTTTGAAACGTTTCTAACCACTCTGAATGATCACAATGACTCAATTAAACTTAAATCCACAATTAGCGACTCTACAATTGACTTCTTGGACACAACCACCTTTAAAGGCCCAAATTTTTCACAGACCCACAAATTGGACATTAAAGTGTTTTTCAAACCCACGGACACGCATGCATTGTTATATAAAACAAGCTTCCACCCGAAACATACCTTTGCTGGTCTAATTAAGTCCCAATTATTGCGATTCCACAGAATCTGCACCCAGCGGAGTGATTTCAGAGCAGCGACCAAAATTCTATTTGCAGCTCTCGCCACTAGGGGGTACTGTCGTTCTTTCCTTAGGAAATGTTTTAAATCATTCCTACAGACCAAACCTATTGATCTGACCCCTATCCTACCAGTGATTGTGACATATGCCCCATCAACATGTAAACTGATCAGAGTGATTAAGAACAACTTTCAAGATCTTGTCCAGAAAACCCAATTACTGGGTGATCATAAGGTGATAGCGGCCTTTAAGAGGAATAAAAACCTGAGGGATTTCCTCATTAAGGCAAAACTTTCACCTCTCTCTGAGCCCAAACTCAGAGACCAGGGGCAATTTTTTAAGCACCAAACATGGCTGCGCAGCTTCTCAAATGGAAATGTATTCCACTCACAATGTAACGGTACTCCACGCTCCAGGAACTGTATTTATGTGATTACTTGCAGCCAATGTGGCATCCAATATGTTGGTGAGACAGGCAACACACTTCTGACCAGATTCACCCAGCACAGGTACAATGTGTTAAGGAAAAGGAACACACACACACATTTGGTGAAACACTTCCTGTCACACGGCTGGAAATCGGTCAAAGCAACAGTGATACAGGCAAACCCCAGATGGACAGCTCAGCAGAGGAGGAAGGCTGAAAGAGGCTGGATTGCCAAATTAGACACTGTACACCCTAAGGGGTTAAATGAAAAAAGTTTTTAAAGGGACATAAAATCCACACAGTGTACATAATTGTTGTTTATTAGTGTCTTGTTGTTGCTATGCTTGTTGCCATGCTTGTTATACTCATCATCATTATTGCTGTTATCATCATTCCACCGGTCTCTGTATATATTTGCTGAAGCACCCTGACCATGAGGTTTTATCCTAACCTTAACCGGCTCGAAACCTGCGCTGGATTTAACCTCATCTTTGATGCCCAGCCCTGAATTCAATCCTGACCCTAACCACCTTGAACCCCATATTGGTTTGACCCTTGACCCCAAAAACCCTCCTCTCCTTCCCCCCCCCCCCCCCCCCCCCTCCCTCCCCGTTCTCCCTCTCCCTCACCCTTTTCTCTCGCTCTCCCTCCCTCCCTCCTCCCCTCCCTCCCCATCTGGAGGCCTCATGCTCAGGATGCTAAAACAATCCCTTTTCAGGGCACCAAATCGGGGACATGGTTCCTTGAGCCGGGAGCAAGGATGGCCTGTGCATTGGGACCCAATCGGGCCCCCACCTTACCCTCTCCTAACCGGCCTGCGCCCCTTGTCCACCCACTCCTGGAGCCCTCTGTCCTTACACAAAGCACTGTATATATGTGTGTATATTCAATAACTGTACATATTATCAACATAATTCGAATTGTGATACTGTTCTTTTAACTCTCATATGGAGAAAGACTTTATGTGGAAACTGTATATCTCTATACACAGATTACTGTCATCCGGTGTACATATTGTTTGATTGTATATATCATCAACGCCATTTTGTTTGTGATGATTTTTATTTAACTCTCATATGGAGAGTAATGTTTTGTGAAAACTGTATTCCTCTTCACAAATTACGGTGGGCCAAAATGCTCCTGAACACTGCAAACAAGTAAGCATCCAATCAATTTAAACTTTAAAGGGACCTCTGACTCATGGAGCAGATACTCTTCTCATTGGTCGAGGAGACCCGCAAAGTTTGAATTTGGACTTGCGCAGTGTACACACAGAACATAACTGAGATTTTGTTATGCTGTATTCATTCTTCTAGTAAGCCAGCCTGAAGAAGGTTCATGCGAACCGAAACGTCGCGTTATTGGCTTACTTTTATGTATATTTGTTCACTTTTGAACTTTTGTACTGAGCGAAAATAAAGCTCCTAGTTGATGTACTAAGTTAAACGTGAGTGTCATCAGTTTGCGCACAGCTGCTTAACATTGCTAGCACAGTCACAAGTGACCAGTTAGTTAAGTTAAAGCCACGAGTGAGACCGCAAACATGCCCACGTTTACAGCAGAGGACCGGTGGACCACCGTCCGACGACGTGGAAACCGGAGAGGAGATCGCGGCTTTGCGAGCGACCGGAGATCACCCCGGCGTACCAGCTACCCGTCCCGCAACAGACGCCGGACCTACGCATCGGTGGTGAGAGGACGTGACTACCGGGATGAGAGAGAAATCCCGCACGTATGGCAGCACAACCAGCGGAGAGAACGGCCGACTGAGGATCGCTATGCTGCCCAACACAGAGATCGGACTGAACGAGAGCAGCGGTTTGAACGGGGGCGAGCCCAGGACACACGGGGAGATCGCTACTTCACGAGCGACCGGAGGTCACCCCGACGGACCAGCTACCCGTCCCGCAATGGGCGCCGGACCTACGCATCGGTAGTGAGAGGACGGGACCACCGGGAGGTGAGAGAAATCCCGCACACATGGCAGCCAAACCAGCAGAGATGGCGAACGACTGCGGACCACCATACTGCCCGTCACCGAGAGCGGCGTTTTGAACAGAGACCAGCCCAGAATAGACGGTATGTGAAACACGCCAGATCCGAGCGATCTGAGCCTCCCACGAACAAAATACCGTCTGATGACCCAGACTTTTCTATCAAAGTGCGTATTATTCATAGACTCATTAAATCAGTCCACCACCTTAAAAATGTCTCAAGGGATGCATACCCGCCCTCTTTGAATAAAATAACCCAGAACTTGATGACTGTTGTTAAGCCGGCCGTCCCAAATGAACGGACACAGGCGCTGATTGAGGGTAATGCTCAAAACTGGGCGCACAACACTGTTTCAATCCTCCGTGAACATTATTCTGAGGCGATGGAGGAGGAATTAAAAAGCCTTTTTGAGTTCCCTAAGCAGGACTGGAGGGGACCCTTTGAAGTGGCGACATCCTGGGCCAAACGCAACCTGGGCCGCCGCCTCCAGCCTGAGTCGCTAGAACAGACCGAGGCAGTCATCGTAGCTAGGCTGGCAGACACCAGATCGGCAGAGCGGGGCCATACAGCCGGCAAGCCGAGACGACAACCAGAGGCGAGGGAGGACCTGATACAACCCGACCCTGTCGAACCTCCGGTGGAGGTGTTGCAGCCAGCCTCCTCCCACACGCGACCTGCCACACCACAGCCCAGCACCAGCCGGGCCATTAAAGTTACTGCGCAGACCCATGCTCCGCCTGTAGCGAGCGCTGTAACCATGGTGACAGCGACGACCATGACTGACCCCATCAGAGGTGACTGGTCACCCCTCACAGAGGGACTGGTGGAGGAGAACGGTGACCTGAGGCCCACCACCACCCCTCAGGAAGATCCTCCTGAACCAGAGCCTGAACCAATGTCATCTAAAGACCAGAGAGTGAGAAGGGTCCTCGATGCTCTCCACGTGACCCCCACTGGGGAGAAGTCACCTCCACCCACTCAGCCTCCACAGCCTTCTGAGAACATGGAGATCGAGGTAATGGACCTCACACAGGGGGAATCCACCCCCACCAAATCCAAGGGAGGCAGAAGAACAGCGCCCAAATCCCCGACAGCTTCACGCTCCAGCCTGCCACGCACCACTCAGGATAAACTGAAATCCTGCGTGCAGACCCGCCTCCAAACGAGGAGAATTGAGGAATCCTCCTTGTCTCCTCCCTCTTCACCAGGTACACCCATTCAGCAAACGCACCCTCCAACAAGACACCCGAACACGCAGAAGAAACTGGAAGACTGGAGTCTTCACATCAGAGAAACATCACTCATCATGGGTGACTCAAATGTGTGTAAACTCCCATCCTTTTCAGCACCAGGAATACAAATTGACAGTTTTCCCGGGGCGAAATGGTGCCACGCACAAGCCCTTTTGGAAAAAGCGACCTGCGACGAAGATTTGGAAACACTGGTGTTATCTTTTGGCCTAAACAATAGGTCACAAAGAGACAAAGACACACCGGTCACAGAGCTGAAAAAGGCACTGCAGACAGCCCAGGAAAGATTTCCTGAGGCCGACATCTACATTCCAGCTATTAACTTTTCCTCAACTCTGCCCCGGAATGAGCAGGAAACACTGCTACATTTGAACACTTTTATTGCAGGTCTGGACGAACACATACCCACTCTTCCTGATTCAATGTTCCACACAGAAAAGGACAATATCCACTGGACTGATAAGACAGCGATGTGTATGTTGGAGCATTGGAGCAACTATGTAAATGTTGTATCCCCGTGAACCCAGCTAACAGGGAGGGGGTAAGTGATGTCAATTGCAACAGTGTCATCAATTTATCTAAACACTTTCAGCCTTCCACTGCTCAGCGGACCCTTTTAAGTAGGGGCCTTAATTTTATTCCCACAAAGGGCCACAATAAAAATTTCCTATTACAATGTAGATACGACATTCAACAATATCACAGAAGGGTCAAATTGGCTATACATTATGGAGATAAATCTGACACAGAAATCCAACCCTTCACTCCCAAATCTAATTGGTCTCCTCCCTTGGGTCAGCTTCCACATGAGGTGTCCACCTTGGTGAAAGCTGATTATGAATATTTTGATAATCATTTCCACATTGACCGCATCAAACCTAACTTAAAGGGAGAAGAAACCAAAGCTCTAAAAGAACTAAGAGAAAATAAACAAATAATTATAAAACCGGCAGACAAAGGAAGTGCTGTGGTCATCCTGGACAGAGATCAATATTTACAGGAGGGCTACAGACAACTAAATGATACAACATACTACTCAAAATTGAAGAAACCCATCTATTTGGACACACTGCCTATTGTGGAGAAAATAATTAATAATCTTTATCAAAAGAAATTCATTAATATGAAACAGAAAAACTATTTATTGGGCTCCTCTGAGCCAAGAGGAAGGCTGTTTTATTTGCTTCCCAAAATCCACAAAGACCCGGCAAAGTGGTCTGTACCATTCCAGGTGCCTCCCGGGCGTCCCATTGTATCTGATTGTGAAAGTGAAACATACTACACAGCAGAATATCTGGACTTTTTCCTGAACCCCTTGTCCACAAAGCATGACAGTTATATTAAAGACACATATGACTTTGTGGAGAAGGTGAAACAGGCAGAGGTACCCCCAAACTCATTTCTTTTCTCGATTGACATTGACAGCCTTTATACCAATATTGATATTAAGGAGGGAATGAACTCCATTAGGAATATTTTCCACAAATATCCAGAAAAGAAAAGGCCAGAAAAAGAATTATTGCAATTATTGGAAATCAATCTGACAAGAAATGACTTTGAGTTCAACGGGGACTACTTCTTACAAATAAAAGGGACAGCCATGGGTAAGAAATTTGCCCCAGCATACGCCAACATATTCATGGCTGAATGGGAAACTGCAGCCCTGACAAAATGTAATAAAAAACCGCTGTATTATTACAGGTTTCTTGATGACATCTGGGGAGTATGGCCTCATTCTGAACAAGACTTTGAAACGTTTCTAACCACTCTGAATGATCACAATGACTCAATTAAACTTAAATCCACAATTAGCGACTCTACAATTGACTTCTTGGACACAACCACCTTTAAAGGCCCAAATTTTTCACAGACCCACAAATTGGACATTAAAGTGTTTTTCAAACCCACGGACACGCATGCATTGTTATATAAAACAAGCTTCCACCCGAAACATACCTTTGCTGGTCTAATTAAGTCCCAATTATTGCGATTCCACAGAATCTGCACCCAGCGGAGTGATTTCAGAGCAGCGACCAAAATTCTATTTGCAGCTCTCGCCACTAGGGGGTACTGTCGTTCTTTCCTTAGGAAATGTTTTAAATCATTCCTACAGACCAAACCTATTGATCTGACCCCTATCCTACCAGTGATTGTGACATATGCCCCATCAACATGTAAACTGATCAGAGTGATTAAGAACAACTTTCAAGATCTTGTCCAGAAAACCCAATTACTGGGTGATCATAAGGTGATAGCGGCCTTTAAGAGGAATAAAAACCTGAGGGATTTCCTCATTAAGGCAAAACTTTCACCTCTCTCTGAGCCCAAACTCAGAGACCAGGGGCAATTTTTTAAGCACCAAACATGGCTGCGCAGCTTCTCAAATGGAAATGTATTCCACTCACAATGTAACGGTACTCCACGCTCCAGGAACTGTATTTATGTGATTACTTGCAGCCAATGTGGCATCCAATATGTTGGTGAGACAGGCAACACACTTCTGACCAGATTCACCCAGCACAGGTACAATGTGTTAAGGAAAAGGAACACACACACACATTTGGTGAAACACTTCCTGTCACACGGCTGGAAATCGGTCAAAGCAACAGTGATACAGGCAAACCCCAGATGGACAGCTCAGCAGAGGAGGAAGGCTGAAAGAGGCTGGATTGCCAAATTAGACACTGTACACCCTAAGGGGTTAAATGAAAAAAGTTTTTAAAGGGACATAAAATCCACACAGTGTACATAATTGTTGTTTATTAGTGTCTTGTTGTTGCTATGCTTGTTGCCATGCTTGTTATACTCATCATCATTATTGCTGTTATCATCATTCCACCGGTCTCTGTATATATTTGCTGAAGCACCCTGACCATGAGGTTTTATCCTAACCTTAACCGGCTCGAAACCTGCGCTGGATTTAACCTCATCTTTGATGCCCAGCCCTGAATTCAATCCTGACCCTAACCACCTTGAACCCCATATTGGTTTGACCCTTGACCCCAAAAACCCTCCTCTCCTTCCCCCCCCCCCCCCCCCCCCCCTCCCTCCCCGTTCTCCCTCTCCCTCACCCTTTTCTCTCGCTCTCCCTCCCTCCCTCCTCCCCTCCCTCCCCATCTGGAGGCCTCATGCTCAGGATGCTAAAACAATCCCTTTTCAGGGCACCAAATCGGGGACATGGTTCCTTGAGCCGGGAGCAAGGATGGCCTGTGCATTGGGACCCAATCGGGCCCCCACCTTACCCTCTCCTAACCGGCCTGCGCCCCTTGTCCACCCACTCCTGGAGCCCTCTGTCCTTACACAAAGCACTGTATATATGTGTGTATATTCAATAACTGTACATATTATCAACATAATTCGAATTGTGATACTGTTCTTTTAACTCTCATATGGAGAAAGACTTTATGTGGAAACTGTATATCTCTATACACAGATTACTGTCATCCGGTGTACATATTGTTTGATTGTATATATCATCAACGCCATTTTGTTTGTGATGATTTTTATTTAACTCTCATATGGAGAGTAATGTTTTGTGAAAACTGTATTCCTCTTCACAAATTACGGTGGGCCAAAATGCTCCTGAACACTGCAAACAAGTAAGCATCCAATCAATTTAAACTTTAAAGGGACCTCTGACTCATGGAGCAGATACTCTTCTCATTGGTCGAGGAGACCCGCAAAGTTTGAATTTGGACTTGCGCAGTGTACACACAGAACATAACTGAGATTTTGTTATGCTGTATTCATTCTTCTAGTAAGCCAGCCTGAAGAAGGTTCATGCGAACCGAAACGTCGCGTTATTGGCTTACTTTTATGTATATTTGTTCACTTTTGAACTTTTGTACTGAGCGAAAATAAAGCTCCTAGTTGATGTACTAAGTTAAACGTGAGTGTCATCAGTTTGCGCACAGCTGCTTAACATTGCTAGCACAGTCACAAGTGACCAGTTAGTTAAGTTAAAGCCACGAGTGAGACCGCAAACATGCCCACGTTTACAGCAGAGGACCGGTGGACCACCGTCCGACGACGTGGAAACCGGAGAGGAGATCGCGGCTTTGCGAGCGACCGGAGATCACCCCGGCGTACCAGCTACCCGTCCCGCAACAGACGCCGGACCTACGCATCGGTGGTGAGAGGACGTGACTACCGGGATGAGAGAGAAATCCCGCACGTATGGCAGCACAACCAGCGGAGAGAACGGCCGACTGAGGATCGCTATGCTGCCCAACACAGAGATCGGACTGAACGAGAGCAGCGGTTTGAACGGGGGCGAGCCCAGGACACACGGGGAGATCGCTACTTCACGAGCGACCGGAGGTCACCCCGACGGACCAGCTACCCGTCCCGCAATGGGCGCCGGACCTACGCATCGGTAGTGAGAGGACGGGACCACCGGGAGGTGAGAGAAATCCCGCACACATGGCAGCCAAACCAGCAGAGATGGCGAACGACTGCGGACCACCATACTGCCCGTCACCGAGAGCGGCGTTTTGAACAGAGACCAGCCCAGAATAGACGGTATGTGAAACACGCCAGATCCGAGCGATCTGAGCCTCCCACGAACAAAATACCGTCTGATGACCCAGACTTTTCTATCAAAGTGCGTATTATTCATAGACTCATTAAATCAGTCCACCACCTTAAAAATGTCTCAAGGGATGCATACCCGCCCTCTTTGAATAAAATAACCCAGAACTTGATGACTGTTGTTAAGCCGGCCGTCCCAAATGAACGGACACAGGCGCTGATTGAGGGTAATGCTCAAAACTGGGCGCACAACACTGTTTCAATCCTCCGTGAACATTATTCTGAGGCGATGGAGGAGGAATTAAAAAGCCTTTTTGAGTTCCCTAAGCAGGACTGGAGGGGACCCTTTGAAGTGGCGACATCCTGGGCCAAACGCAACCTGGGCCGCCGCCTCCAGCCTGAGTCGCTAGAACAGACCGAGGCAGTCATCGTAGCTAGGCTGGCAGACACCAGATCGGCAGAGCGGGGCCATACAGCCGGCAAGCCGAGACGACAACCAGAGGCGAGGGAGGACCTGATACAACCCGACCCTGTCGAACCTCCGGTGGAGGTGTTGCAGCCAGCCTCCTCCCACACGCGACCTGCCACACCACAGCCCAGCACCAGCCGGGCCATTAAAGTTACTGCGCAGACCCATGCTCCGCCTGTAGCGAGCGCTGTAACCATGGTGACAGCGACGACCATGACTGACCCCATCAGAGGTGACTGGTCACCCCTCACAGAGGGACTGGTGGAGGAGAACGGTGACCTGAGGCCCACCACCACCCCTCAGGAAGATCCTCCTGAACCAGAGCCTGAACCAATGTCATCTAAAGACCAGAGAGTGAGAAGGGTCCTCGATGCTCTCCACGTGACCCCCACTGGGGAGAAGTCACCTCCACCCACTCAGCCTCCACAGCCTTCTGAGAACATGGAGATCGAGGTAATGGACCTCACACAGGGGGAATCCACCCCCACCAAATCCAAGGGAGGCAGAAGAACAGCGCCCAAATCCCCGACAGCTTCACGCTCCAGCCTGCCACGCACCACTCAGGATAAACTGAAATCCTGCGTGCAGACCCGCCTCCAAACGAGGAGAATTGAGGAATCCTCCTTGTCTCCTCCCTCTTCACCAGGTACACCCATTCAGCAAACGCACCCTCCAACAAGACACCCGAACACGCAGAAGAAACTGGAAGACTGGAGTCTTCACATCAGAGAAACATCACTCATCATGGGTGACTCAAATGTGTGTAAACTCCCATCCTTTTCAGCACCAGGAATACAAATTGACAGTTTTCCCGGGGCGAAATGGTGCCACGCACAAGCCCTTTTGGAAAAAGCGACCTGCGACGAAGATTTGGAAACACTGGTGTTATCTTTTGGCCTAAACAATAGGTCACAAAGAGACAAAGACACACCGGTCACAGAGCTGAAAAAGGCACTGCAGACAGCCCAGGAAAGATTTCCTGAGGCCGACATCTACATTCCAGCTATTAACTTTTCCTCAACTCTGCCCCGGAATGAGCAGGAAACACTGCTACATTTGAACACTTTTATTGCAGGTCTGGACGAACACATACCCACTCTTCCTGATTCAATGTTCCACACAGAAAAGGACAATATCCACTGGACTGATAAGACAGCGATGTGTATGTTGGAGCATTGGAGCAACTATGTAAATGTTGTATCCCCGTGAACCCAGCTAACAGGGAGGGGGTAAGTGATGTCAATTGCAACAGTGTCATCAATTTATCTAAACACTTTCAGCCTTCCACTGCTCAGCGGACCCTTTTAAGTAGGGGCCTTAATTTTATTCCCACAAAGGGCCACAATAAAAATTTCCTATTACAATGTAGATACGACATTCAACAATATCACAGAAGGGTCAAATTGGCTATACATTATGGAGATAAATCTGACACAGAAATCCAACCCTTCACTCCCAAATCTAATTGGTCTCCTCCCTTGGGTCAGCTTCCACATGAGGTGTCCACCTTGGTGAAAGCTGATTATGAATATTTTGATAATCATTTCCACATTGACCGCATCAAACCTAACTTAAAGGGAGAAGAAACCAAAGCTCTAAAAGAACTAAGAGAAAATAAACAAATAATTATAAAACCGGCAGACAAAGGAAGTGCTGTGGTCATCCTGGACAGAGATCAATATTTACAGGAGGGCTACAGACAACTAAATGATACAACATACTACTCAAAATTGAAGAAACCCATCTATTTGGACACACTGCCTATTGTGGAGAAAATAATTAATAATCTTTATCAAAAGAAATTCATTAATATGAAACAGAAAAACTATTTATTGGGCTCCTCTGAGCCAAGAGGAAGGCTGTTTTATTTGCTTCCCAAAATCCACAAAGACCCGGCAAAGTGGTCTGTACCATTCCAGGTGCCTCCCGGGCGTCCCATTGTATCTGATTGTGAAAGTGAAACATACTACACAGCAGAATATCTGGACTTTTTCCTGAACCCCTTGTCCACAAAGCATGACAGTTATATTAAAGACACATATGACTTTGTGGAGAAGGTGAAACAGGCAGAGGTACCCCCAAACTCATTTCTTTTCTCGATTGACATTGACAGCCTTTATACCAATATTGATATTAAGGAGGGAATGAACTCCATTAGGAATATTTTCCACAAATATCCAGAAAAGAAAAGGCCAGAAAAAGAATTATTGCAATTATTGGAAATCAATCTGACAAGAAATGACTTTGAGTTCAACGGGGACTACTTCTTACAAATAAAAGGGACAGCCATGGGTAAGAAATTTGCCCCAGCATACGCCAACATATTCATGGCTGAATGGGAAACTGCAGCCCTGACAAAATGTAATAAAAAACCGCTGTATTATTACAGGTTTCTTGATGACATCTGGGGAGTATGGCCTCATTCTGAACAAGACTTTGAAACGTTTCTAACCACTCTGAATGATCACAATGACTCAATTAAACTTAAATCCACAATTAGCGACTCTACAATTGACTTCTTGGACACAACCACCTTTAAAGGCCCAAATTTTTCACAGACCCACAAATTGGACATTAAAGTGTTTTTCAAACCCACGGACACGCATGCATTGTTATATAAAACAAGCTTCCACCCGAAACATACCTTTGCTGGTCTAATTAAGTCCCAATTATTGCGATTCCACAGAATCTGCACCCAGCGGAGTGATTTCAGAGCAGCGACCAAAATTCTATTTGCAGCTCTCGCCACTAGGGGGTACTGTCGTTCTTTCCTTAGGAAATGTTTTAAATCATTCCTACAGACCAAACCTATTGATCTGACCCCTATCCTACCAGTGATTGTGACATATGCCCCATCAACATGTAAACTGATCAGAGTGATTAAGAACAACTTTCAAGATCTTGTCCAGAAAACCCAATTACTGGGTGATCATAAGGTGATAGCGGCCTTTAAGAGGAATAAAAACCTGAGGGATTTCCTCATTAAGGCAAAACTTTCACCTCTCTCTGAGCCCAAACTCAGAGACCAGGGGCAATTTTTTAAGCACCAAACATGGCTGCGCAGCTTCTCAAATGGAAATGTATTCCACTCACAATGTAACGGTACTCCACGCTCCAGGAACTGTATTTATGTGATTACTTGCAGCCAATGTGGCATCCAATATGTTGGTGAGACAGGCAACACACTTCTGACCAGATTCACCCAGCACAGGTACAATGTGTTAAGGAAAAGGAACACACACACACATTTGGTGAAACACTTCCTGTCACACGGCTGGAAATCGGTCAAAGCAACAGTGATACAGGCAAACCCCAGATGGACAGCTCAGCAGAGGAGGAAGGCTGAAAGAGGCTGGATTGCCAAATTAGACACTGTACACCCTAAGGGGTTAAATGAAAAAAGTTTTTAAAGGGACATAAAATCCACACAGTGTACATAATTGTTGTTTATTAGTGTCTTGTTGTTGCTATGCTTGTTGCCATGCTTGTTATACTCATCATCATTATTGCTGTTATCATCATTCCACCGGTCTCTGTATATATTTGCTGAAGCACCCTGACCATGAGGTTTTATCCTAACCTTAACCGGCTCGAAACCTGCGCTGGATTTAACCTCATCTTTGATGCCCAGCCCTGAATTCAATCCTGACCCTAACCACCTTGAACCCCATATTGGTTTGACCCTTGACCCCAAAAACCCTCCTCTCCTTTTCCCCCCCCCCCCCCCCCCCCTCCCTCCCCGTTCTCCCTCTCCCTCACCCTTTTCTCTCGCTCTCCCTCCCTCCCTCCTCCCCTCCCTCCCCATCTGGAGGCCTCATGCTCAGGATGCTAAAACAATCCCTTTTCAGGGCACCAAATCGGGGACATGGTTCCTTGAGCCGGGAGCAAGGATGGCCTGTGCATTGGGACCCAATCGGGCCCCCACCTTACCCTCTCCTAACCAGGGGGGGGTCTAATTCAACTTTGAAAAAATGAAAAAACCTAAAAAAAGAGGGAAAGAGAAAAAACCTAAATAAAGAAAGGGAAAAAGGAAAAATACTTACCTGAAAGAAAACCTAAATAAAGGAAAAAATACTTACCTGAAAAAAACCTATAAAAAGGACGAAAGCAAATGATCTGGGCTAGTCTGAAGAAGGCACAACGAAGCCGAAACGTCGCGACAGCCCACTAGCTATATTAACCCAAGATGGGTAATTTTTGGAACCACCGGGCAGGGTCTCCACCTCCCGGCAAGAACCCTCGGCCCCCACGATGGACAGTGCACGCCAGGCTCATTGTTGGCCTGTTTTCTTCAACCCCTAACTCAGCCCGTGCCTCGTGGGGGTGGGAGATGCCCCTGCCTGGTTCAAGACCCTAACCCTAACCAGGGGGGGGTCTAATTCAACTTTGAAAAAATGAAAAAACCTAAAAAAAGAGGGAAAGAGAAAAAACCTAAATAAAGAAAGGGAAAAAGGAAAAATACTTACCTGAAAGAAAACCTAAATAAAGGAAAAAATACTTACCTGAAAAAAACCTATAAAAAGGACGAAAGCAAATGATCTGGGCTAGTCTGAAGAAGGCACAACGAAGCCGAAACGTCGCGACAGCCCACTAGCTATATTAACCCAAGATGGGTAATTTTTGGAACCACCGGGCAGGGTCTCCACCTCCCGGCAAGAACCCTCGGCCCCCACGATGGACAGTGCACGCCAGGCTCATTGTTGGCCTGTTTTCTTCAACCCCTAACTCAGCCCGTGCCTCGTGGGGGTGGGAGATGCCCCTGCCTGGTTCAAGACCCTAACCCTAACCAGGGGGGGGTCTAATTCAACTTTGAAAAAATGAAAAAACCTAAAAAAAGAGGGAAAGAGAAAAAACCTAAATAAAGAAAGGGAAAAAGGAAAAATACTTACCTGAAAGAAAACCTAAATAAAGGAAAAAATACTTACCTGAAAAAAACCTATAAAAAGGACGAAAGCAAATGATCTGGGCTAGTCTGAAGAAGGCACAACGAAGCCGAAACGTCGCGACAGCCCACTAGCTATATTAACCCAAGATGGGTAATTTTTGGAACCACCGGGCAGGGTCTCCACCTCCCGGCAAGAACCCTCGGCCCCCACGATGGACAGTGCACGCCAGGCTCATTGTTGGCCTGTTTTCTTCAACCCCTAACTCAGCCCGTGCCTCGTGGGGGTGGGAGATGCCCCTGCCTGGTTCAAGACCCTAACCCTAACCAGGGGGGGGTCTAATTCAACTTTGAAAAAATGAAAAAACCTAAAAAAAGAGGGAAAGAGAAAAAACCTAAATAAAGAAAGGGAAAAAGGAAAAATACTTACCTGAAAGAAAACCTAAATAAAGGAAAAAATACTTACCTGAAAAAAACCTATAAAAAGGACGAAAGCAAATGATCTGGGCTAGTCTGAAGAAGGCACAACGAAGCCGAAACGTCGCGACAGCCCACTAGCTATATTAACCCAAGATGGGTAATTTTTGGAACCACCGGGCAGGGTCTCCACCTCCCGGCAAGAACCCTCGGCCCCCACGATGGACAGTGCACGCCAGGCTCATTGTTGGCCTGTTTTCTTCAACCCCTAACTCAGCCCGTGCCTCGTGGGGGTGGGAGATGCCCCTGCCTGGTTCAAGACCCTAACCCTAACCAGGGGGGGGTCTAATTCAACTTTGAAAAAATGAAAAAACCTAAAAAAAGAGGGAAAGAGAAAAAACCTAAATAAAGAAAGGGAAAAAGGAAAAATACTTACCTGAAAGAAAACCTAAATAAAGGAAAAAATACTTACCTGAAAAAAACCTATAAAAAGGACGAAAGCAAATGATCTGGGCTAGTCTGAAGAAGGCACAACGAAGCCGAAACGTCGCGACAGCCCACTAGCTATATTAACCCAAGATGGGTAATTTTTGGAACCACCGGGCAGGGTCTCCACCTCCCGGCAAGAACCCTCGGCCCCCACGATGGACAGTGCACGCCAGGCTCATTGTTGGCCTGTTTTCTTCAACCCCTAACTCAGCCCGTGCCTCGTGGGGGTGGGAGATGCCCCTGCCTGGTTCAAGACCCTAACCCTAACCAGGGGGGGGTCTAATTCAACTTTGAAAAAATGAAAAAACCTAAAAAAAGAGGGAAAGAGAAAAAACCTAAATAAAGAAAGGGAAAAAGGAAAAATACTTACCTGAAAGAAAACCTAAATAAAGGAAAAAATACTTACCTGAAAAAAACCTATAAAAAGGACGAAAGCAAATGATCTGGGCTAGTCTGAAGAAGGCACAACGAAGCCGAAACGTCGCGACAGCCCACTAGCTATATTAACCCAAGATGGGTAATTTTTGGAACCACCGGGCAGGGTCTCCACCTCCCGGCAAGAACCCTCGGCCCCCACGATGGACAGTGCACGCCAGGCTCATTGTTGGCCTGTTTTCTTCAACCCCTAACCCTAACCCTAACCCCTAACCCTAACCCCCTAACCCTAACCCTTTTATCCTAACCTTAACCGGCTCGAAACCTGCGCTGGATTTAACCTCATCTTTGATGCCCAGCCCTGAATTCAATCCTGACCCTAACCACCTTGAACCCCATATTGGTTTGACCCTTGACCCCAAAAACCCTCCTCTCCTTCCCCCCCCCCCCCCCCCCCCCTCCCTCCCCGTTCTCCCTCTCCCTCACCCTTTTCTCTCGCTCTCCCTCCCTCCCTCCTCCCCTCCCTCCCCATCTGGAGGCCTCATGCTCAGGATGCTAAAACAATCCCTTTTCAGGGCACCAAATCGGGGACATGGTTCCTTGAGCCGGGAGCAAGGATGGCCTGTGCATTGGGACCCAATCGGGCCCCCACCTTACCCTCTCCTAACCGGCCTGCGCCCCTTGTCCACCCACTCCTGGAGCCCTCTGTCCTTACACAAAGCACTGTATATATGTGTGTATATTCAATAACTGTACATATTATCAACATAATTCGAATTGTGATACTGTTCTTTTAACTCTCATATGGAGAAAGACTTTATGTGGAAACTGTATATCTCTATACACAGATTACTGTCATCCGGTGTACATATTGTTTGATTGTATATATCATCAACGCCATTTTGTTTGTGATGATTTTTATTTAACTCTCATATGGAGAGTAATGTTTTGTGAAAACTGTATTCCTCTTCACAAATTACGGTGGGCCAAAATGCTCCTGAACACTGCAAACAAGTAAGCATCCAATCAATTTAAACTTTAAAGGGACCTCTGACTCATGGAGCAGATACTCTTCTCATTGGTCGAGGAGACCCGCAAAGTTTGAATTTGGACTTGCGCAGTGTACACACAGAACATAACTGAGATTTTGTTATGCTGTATTCATTCTTCTAGTAAGCCAGCCTGAAGAAGGTTCATGCGAACCGAAACGTCGCGTTATTGGCTTACTTTTATGTATATTTGTTCACTTTTGAACTTTTGTACTGAGCGAAAATAAAGCTCCTAGTTGATGTACTAAGTTAAACGTGAGTGTCATCAGTTTGCGCACAGCTGCTTAACATTGCTAGCACAGTCACAAGTGACCAGTTAGTTAAGTTAAAGCCACGAGTGAGACCGCAAACATGCCCACGTTTACAGCAGAGGACCGGTGGACCACCGTCCGACGACGTGGAAACCGGAGAGGAGATCGCGGCTTTGCGAGCGACCGGAGATCACCCCGGCGTACCAGCTACCCGTCCCGCAACAGACGCCGGACCTACGCATCGGTGGTGAGAGGACGTGACTACCGGGATGAGAGAGAAATCCCGCACGTATGGCAGCACAACCAGCGGAGAGAACGGCCGACTGAGGATCGCTATGCTGCCCAACACAGAGATCGGACTGAACGAGAGCAGCGGTTTGAACGGGGGCGAGCCCAGGACACACGGGGAGATCGCTACTTCACGAGCGACCGGAGGTCACCCCGACGGACCAGCTACCCGTCCCGCAATGGGCGCCGGACCTACGCATCGGTAGTGAGAGGACGGGACCACCGGGAGGTGAGAGAAATCCCGCACACATGGCAGCCAAACCAGCAGAGATGGCGAACGACTGCGGACCACCATACTGCCCGTCACCGAGAGCGGCGTTTTGAACAGAGACCAGCCCAGAATAGACGGTATGTGAAACACGCCAGATCCGAGCGATCTGAGCCTCCCACGAACAAAATACCGTCTGATGACCCAGACTTTTCTATCAAAGTGCGTATTATTCATAGACTCATTAAATCAGTCCACCACCTTAAAAATGTCTCAAGGGATGCATACCCGCCCTCTTTGAATAAAATAACCCAGAACTTGATGACTGTTGTTAAGCCGGCCGTCCCAAATGAACGGACACAGGCGCTGATTGAGGGTAATGCTCAAAACTGGGCGCACAACACTGTTTCAATCCTCCGTGAACATTATTCTGAGGCGATGGAGGAGGAATTAAAAAGCCTTTTTGAGTTCCCTAAGCAGGACTGGAGGGGACCCTTTGAAGTGGCGACATCCTGGGCCAAACGCAACCTGGGCCGCCGCCTCCAGCCTGAGTCGCTAGAACAGACCGAGGCAGTCATCGTAGCTAGGCTGGCAGACACCAGATCGGCAGAGCGGGGCCATACAGCCGGCAAGCCGAGACGACAACCAGAGGCGAGGGAGGACCTGATACAACCCGACCCTGTCGAACCTCCGGTGGAGGTGTTGCAGCCAGCCTCCTCCCACACGCGACCTGCCACACCACAGCCCAGCACCAGCCGGGCCATTAAAGTTACTGCGCAGACCCATGCTCCGCCTGTAGCGAGCGCTGTAACCATGGTGACAGCGACGACCATGACTGACCCCATCAGAGGTGACTGGTCACCCCTCACAGAGGGACTGGTGGAGGAGAACGGTGACCTGAGGCCCACCACCACCCCTCAGGAAGATCCTCCTGAACCAGAGCCTGAACCAATGTCATCTAAAGACCAGAGAGTGAGAAGGGTCCTCGATGCTCTCCACGTGACCCCCACTGGGGAGAAGTCACCTCCACCCACTCAGCCTCCACAGCCTTCTGAGAACATGGAGATCGAGGTAATGGACCTCACACAGGGGGAATCCACCCCCACCAAATCCAAGGGAGGCAGAAGAACAGCGCCCAAATCCCCGACAGCTTCACGCTCCAGCCTGCCACGCACCACTCAGGATAAACTGAAATCCTGCGTGCAGACCCGCCTCCAAACGAGGAGAATTGAGGAATCCTCCTTGTCTCCTCCCTCTTCACCAGGTACACCCATTCAGCAAACGCACCCTCCAACAAGACACCCGAACACGCAGAAGAAACTGGAAGACTGGAGTCTTCACATCAGAGAAACATCACTCATCATGGGTGACTCAAATGTGTGTAAACTCCCATCCTTTTCAGCACCAGGAATACAAATTGACAGTTTTCCCGGGGCGAAATGGTGCCACGCACAAGCCCTTTTGGAAAAAGCGACCTGCGACGAAGATTTGGAAACACTGGTGTTATCTTTTGGCCTAAACAATAGGTCACAAAGAGACAAAGACACACCGGTCACAGAGCTGAAAAAGGCACTGCAGACAGCCCAGGAAAGATTTCCTGAGGCCGACATCTACATTCCAGCTATTAACTTTTCCTCAACTCTGCCCCGGAATGAGCAGGAAACACTGCTACATTTGAACACTTTTATTGCAGGTCTGGACGAACACATACCCACTCTTCCTGATTCAATGTTCCACACAGAAAAGGACAATATCCACTGGACTGATAAGACAGCGATGTGTATGTTGGAGCATTGGAGCAACTATGTAAATGTTGTATCCCCGTGAACCCAGCTAACAGGGAGGGGGTAAGTGATGTCAATTGCAACAGTGTCATCAATTTATCTAAACACTTTCAGCCTTCCACTGCTCAGCGGACCCTTTTAAGTAGGGGCCTTAATTTTATTCCCACAAAGGGCCACAATAAAAATTTCCTATTACAATGTAGATACGACATTCAACAATATCACAGAAGGGTCAAATTGGCTATACATTATGGAGATAAATCTGACACAGAAATCCAACCCTTCACTCCCAAATCTAATTGGTCTCCTCCCTTGGGTCAGCTTCCACATGAGGTGTCCACCTTGGTGAAAGCTGATTATGAATATTTTGATAATCATTTCCACATTGACCGCATCAAACCTAACTTAAAGGGAGAAGAAACCAAAGCTCTAAAAGAACTAAGAGAAAATAAACAAATAATTATAAAACCGGCAGACAAAGGAAGTGCTGTGGTCATCCTGGACAGAGATCAATATTTACAGGAGGGCTACAGACAACTAAATGATACAACATACTACTCAAAATTGAAGAAACCCATCTATTTGGACACACTGCCTATTGTGGAGAAAATAATTAATAATCTTTATCAAAAGAAATTCATTAATATGAAACAGAAAAACTATTTATTGGGCTCCTCTGAGCCAAGAGGAAGGCTGTTTTATTTGCTTCCCAAAATCCACAAAGACCCGGCAAAGTGGTCTGTACCATTCCAGGTGCCTCCCGGGCGTCCCATTGTATCTGATTGTGAAAGTGAAACATACTACACAGCAGAATATCTGGACTTTTTCCTGAACCCCTTGTCCACAAAGCATGACAGTTATATTAAAGACACATATGACTTTGTGGAGAAGGTGAAACAGGCAGAGGTACCCCCAAACTCATTTCTTTTCTCGATTGACATTGACAGCCTTTATACCAATATTGATATTAAGGAGGGAATGAACTCCATTAGGAATATTTTCCACAAATATCCAGAAAAGAAAAGGCCAGAAAAAGAATTATTGCAATTATTGGAAATCAATCTGACAAGAAATGACTTTGAGTTCAACGGGGACTACTTCTTACAAATAAAAGGGACAGCCATGGGTAAGAAATTTGCCCCAGCATACGCCAACATATTCATGGCTGAATGGGAAACTGCAGCCCTGACAAAATGTAATAAAAAACCGCTGTATTATTACAGGTTTCTTGATGACATCTGGGGAGTATGGCCTCATTCTGAACAAGACTTTGAAACGTTTCTAACCACTCTGAATGATCACAATGACTCAATTAAACTTAAATCCACAATTAGCGACTCTACAATTGACTTCTTGGACACAACCACCTTTAAAGGCCCAAATTTTTCACAGACCCACAAATTGGACATTAAAGTGTTTTTCAAACCCACGGACACGCATGCATTGTTATATAAAACAAGCTTCCACCCGAAACATACCTTTGCTGGTCTAATTAAGTCCCAATTATTGCGATTCCACAGAATCTGCACCCAGCGGAGTGATTTCAGAGCAGCGACCAAAATTCTATTTGCAGCTCTCGCCACTAGGGGGTACTGTCGTTCTTTCCTTAGGAAATGTTTTAAATCATTCCTACAGACCAAACCTATTGATCTGACCCCTATCCTACCAGTGATTGTGACATATGCCCCATCAACATGTAAACTGATCAGAGTGATTAAGAACAACTTTCAAGATCTTGTCCAGAAAACCCAATTACTGGGTGATCATAAGGTGATAGCGGCCTTTAAGAGGAATAAAAACCTGAGGGATTTCCTCATTAAGGCAAAACTTTCACCTCTCTCTGAGCCCAAACTCAGAGACCAGGGGCAATTTTTTAAGCACCAAACATGGCTGCGCAGCTTCTCAAATGGAAATGTATTCCACTCACAATGTAACGGTACTCCACGCTCCAGGAACTGTATTTATGTGATTACTTGCAGCCAATGTGGCATCCAATATGTTGGTGAGACAGGCAACACACTTCTGACCAGATTCACCCAGCACAGGTACAATGTGTTAAGGAAAAGGAACACACACACACATTTGGTGAAACACTTCCTGTCACACGGCTGGAAATCGGTCAAAGCAACAGTGATACAGGCAAACCCCAGATGGACAGCTCAGCAGAGGAGGAAGGCTGAAAGAGGCTGGATTGCCAAATTAGACACTGTACACCCTAAGGGGTTAAATGAAAAAAGTTTTTAAAGGGACATAAAATCCACACAGTGTACATAATTGTTGTTTATTAGTGTCTTGTTGTTGCTATGCTTGTTGCCATGCTTGTTATACTCATCATCATTATTGCTGTTATCATCATTCCACCGGTCTCTGTATATATTTGCTGAAGCACCCTGACCATGAGGTTTTATCCTAACCTTAACCGGCTCGAAACCTGCGCTGGATTTAACCTCATCTTTGATGCCCAGCCCTGAATTCAATCCTGACCCTAACCACCTTGAACCCCATATTGGTTTGACCCTTGACCCCAAAAACCCTCCTCTCCTTCCCCCCCCCCCCCCCCCCCCCTCCCTCCCCGTTCTCCCTCTCCCTCACCCTTTTCTCTCGCTCTCCCTCCCTCCCTCCTCCCCTCCCTCCCCATCTGGAGGCCTCATGCTCAGGATGCTAAAACAATCCCTTTTCAGGGCACCAAATCGGGGACATGGTTCCTTGAGCCGGGAGCAAGGATGGCCTGTGCATTGGGACCCAATCGGGCCCCCACCTTACCCTCTCCTAACCGGCCTGCGCCCCTTGTCCACCCACTCCTGGAGCCCTCTGTCCTTACACAAAGCACTGTATATATGTGTGTATATTCAATAACTGTACATATTATCAACATAATTCGAATTGTGATACTGTTCTTTTAACTCTCATATGGAGAAAGACTTTATGTGGAAACTGTATATCTCTATACACAGATTACTGTCATCCGGTGTACATATTGTTTGATTGTATATATCATCAACGCCATTTTGTTTGTGATGATTTTTATTTAACTCTCATATGGAGAGTAATGTTTTGTGAAAACTGTATTCCTCTTCACAAATTACGGTGGGCCAAAATGCTCCTGAACACTGCAAACAAGTAAGCATCCAATCAATTTAAACTTTAAAGGGACCTCTGACTCATGGAGCAGATACTCTTCTCATTGGTCGAGGAGACCCGCAAAGTTTGAATTTGGACTTGCGCAGTGTACACACAGAACATAACTGAGATTTTGTTATGCTGTATTCATTCTTCTAGTAAGCCAGCCTGAAGAAGGTTCATGCGAACCGAAACGTCGCGTTATTGGCTTACTTTTATGTATATTTGTTCACTTTTGAACTTTTGTACTGAGCGAAAATAAAGCTCCTAGTTGATGTACTAAGTTAAACGTGAGTGTCATCAGTTTGCGCACAGCTGCTTAACATTGCTAGCACAGTCACAAGTGACCAGTTAGTTAAGTTAAAGCCACGAGTGAGACCGCAAACATGCCCACGTTTACAGCAGAGGACCGGTGGACCACCGTCCGACGACGTGGAAACCGGAGAGGAGATCGCGGCTTTGCGAGCGACCGGAGATCACCCCGGCGTACCAGCTACCCGTCCCGCAACAGACGCCGGACCTACGCATCGGTGGTGAGAGGACGTGACTACCGGGATGAGAGAGAAATCCCGCACGTATGGCAGCACAACCAGCGGAGAGAACGGCCGACTGAGGATCGCTATGCTGCCCAACACAGAGATCGGACTGAACGAGAGCAGCGGTTTGAACGGGGGCGAGCCCAGGACACACGGGGAGATCGCTACTTCACGAGCGACCGGAGGTCACCCCGACGGACCAGCTACCCGTCCCGCAATGGGCGCCGGACCTACGCATCGGTAGTGAGAGGACGGGACCACCGGGAGGTGAGAGAAATCCCGCACACATGGCAGCCAAACCAGCAGAGATGGCGAACGACTGCGGACCACCATACTGCCCGTCACCGAGAGCGGCGTTTTGAACAGAGACCAGCCCAGAATAGACGGTATGTGAAACACGCCAGATCCGAGCGATCTGAGCCTCCCACGAACAAAATACCGTCTGATGACCCAGACTTTTCTATCAAAGTGCGTATTATTCATAGACTCATTAAATCAGTCCACCACCTTAAAAATGTCTCAAGGGATGCATACCCGCCCTCTTTGAATAAAATAACCCAGAACTTGATGACTGTTGTTAAGCCGGCCGTCCCAAATGAACGGACACAGGCGCTGATTGAGGGTAATGCTCAAAACTGGGCGCACAACACTGTTTC
The DNA here is from genome assembly GCF_057381845.1 of Rhamphochromis longiceps. Classification (NCBI taxonomy): domain Eukaryota; kingdom Metazoa; phylum Chordata; class Actinopteri; order Cichliformes; family Cichlidae; genus Rhamphochromis; species Rhamphochromis longiceps. Next base: position 161,566 of record NC_140566.1, read on the forward strand.
AATCCTCCGTGAACATTATTCTGAGGCGATGGAGGAGGAATTAAAAAGCCTTTTTGAGTTCCCTAAGCAGGACTGGAGGGGACCCTTTGAAGTGGCGACATCCTGGGCCAAACGCAACCTGGGCCGCCGCCTCCAGCCTGAGTCGCTAGAACAGACCGAGGCAGTCATCGTAGCTAGGCTGGCAGACACCAGATCGGCAGAGCGGGGCCATACAGCCGGCAAGCCGAGACGACAACCAGAGGCGAGGGAGGACCTGATACAACCCGACCCTGTCGAACCTCCGGTGGAGGTGTTGCAGCCAGCCTCCTCCCACACGCGACCTGCCACACCACAGCCCAGCACCAGCCGGGCCATTAAAGTTACTGCGCAGACCCATGCTCCGCCTGTAGCGAGCGCTGTAACCATGGTGACAGCGACGACCATGACTGACCCCATCAGAGGTGACTGGTCACCCCTCACAGAGGGACTGGTGGAGGAGAACGGTGACCTGAGGCCCACCACCACCCCTCAGGAAGATCCTCCTGAACCAGAGCCTGAACCAATGTCATCTAAAGACCAGAGAGTGAGAAGGGTCCTCGATGCTCTCCACGTGACCCCCACTGGGGAGAAGTCACCTCCACCCACTCAGCCTCCACAGCCTTCTGAGAACATGGAGATCGAGGTAATGGACCTCACACAGGGGGAATCCACCCCCACCAAATCCAAGGGAGGCAGAAGAACAGCGCCCAAATCCCCGACAGCTTCACGCTCCAGCCTGCCACGCACCACTCAGGATAAACTGAAATCCTGCGTGCAGACCCGCCTCCAAACGAGGAGAATTGAGGAATCCTCCTTGTCTCCTCCCTCTTCACCAGGTACACCCATTCAGCAAACGCACCCTCCAACAAGACACCCGAACACGCAGAAGAAACTGGAAGACTGGAGTCTTCACATCAGAGAAACATCACTCATCATGGGTGACTCAAATGTGTGTAAACTCCCATCCTTTTCAGCACCAGGAATACAAATTGACAGTTTTCCCGGGGCGAAATGGTGCCACGCACAAGCCCTTTTGGAAAAAGCGACCTGCGACGAAGATTTGGAAACACTGGTGTTATCTTTTGGCCTAAACAATAGGTCACAAAGAGACAAAGACACACCGGTCACAGAGCTGAAAAAGGCACTGCAGACAGCCCAGGAAAGATTTCCTGAGGCCGACATCTACATTCCAGCTATTAACTTTTCCTCAACTCTGCCCCGGAATGAGCAGGAAACACTGCTACATTTGAACACTTTTATTGCAGGTCTGGACGAACACATACCCACTCTTCCTGATTCAATGTTCCACACAGAAAAGGACAATATCCACTGGACTGATAAGACAGCGATGTGTATGTTGGAGCATTGGAGCAACTATGTAAATGTTGTATCCCCGTGAACCCAGCTAACAGGGAGGGGGTAAGTGATGTCAATTGCAACAGTGTCATCAATTTATCTAAACACTTTCAGCCTTCCACTGCTCAGCGGACCCTTTTAAGTAGGGGCCTTAATTTTATTCCCACAAAGGGCCACAATAAAAATTTCCTATTACAATGTAGATACGACATTCAACAATATCACAGAAGGGTCAAATTGGCTATACATTATGGAGATAAATCTGACACAGAAATCCAACCCTTCACTCCCAAATCTAATTGGTCTCCTCCCTTGGGTCAGCTTCCACATGAGGTGTCCACCTTGGTGAAAGCTGATTATGAATATTTTGATAATCATTTCCACATTGACCGCATCAAACCTAACTTAAAGGGAGAAGAAACCAAAGCTCTAAAAGAACTAAGAGAAAATAAACAAATAATTATAAAACCGGCAGACAAAGGAAGTGCTGTGGTCATCCTGGACAGAGATCAATATTTACAGGAGGGCTACAGACAACTAAATGATACAACATACTACTCAAAATTGAAGAAACCCATCTATTTGGACACACTGCCTATTGTGGAGAAAATAATTAATAATCTTTATCAAAAGAAATTCATTAATATGAAACAGAAAAACTATTTATTGGGCTCCTCTGAGCCAAGAGGAAGGCTGTTTTATTTGCTTCCCAAAATCCACAAAGACCCGGCAAAGTGGTCTGTACCATTCCAGGTGCCTCCCGGGCGTCCCATTGTATCTGATTGTGAAAGTGAAACATACTACACAGCAGAATATCTGGACTTTTTCCTGAACCCCTTGTCCACAAAGCATGACAGTTATATTAAAGACACATATGACTTTGTGGAGAAGGTGAAACAGGCAGAGGTACCCCCAAACTCATTTCTTTTCTCGATTGACATTGACAGCCTTTATACCAATATTGATATTAAGGAGGGAATGAACTCCATTAGGAATATTTTCCACAAATATCCAGAAAAGAAAAGGCCAGAAAAAGAATTATTGCAATTATTGGAAATCAATCTGACAAGAAATGACTTTGAGTTCAACGGGGACTACTTCTTACAAATAAAAGGGACAGCCATGGGTAAGAAATTTGCCCCAGCATACGCCAACATATTCATGGCTGAATGGGAAACTGCAGCCCTGACAAAATGTAATAAAAAACCGCTGTATTATTACAGGTTTCTTGATGACATCTGGGGAGTATGGCCTCATTCTGAACAAGACTTTGAAACGTTTCTAACCACTCTGAATGATCACAATGACTCAATTAAACTTAAATCCACAATTAGCGACTCTACAATTGACTTCTTGGACACAACCACCTTTAAAGGCCCAAATTTTTCACAGACCCACAAATTGGACATTAAAGTGTTTTTCAAACCCACGGACACGCATGCATTGTTATATAAAACAAGCTTCCACCCGAAACATACCTTTGCTGGTCTAATTAAGTCCCAATTATTGCGATTCCACAGAATCTGCACCCAGCGGAGTGATTTCAGAGCAGCGACCAAAATTCTATTTGCAGCTCTCGCCACTAGGGGGTACTGTCGTTCTTTCCTTAGGAAATGTTTTAAATCATTCCTACAGACCAAACCTATTGATCTGACCCCTATCCTACCAGTGATTGTGACATATGCCCCATCAACATGTAAACTGATCAGAGTGATTAAGAACAACTTTCAAGATCTTGTCCAGAAAACCCAATTACTGGGTGATCATAAGGTGATAGCGGCCTTTAAGAGGAATAAAAACCTGAGGGATTTCCTCATTAAGGCAAAACTTTCACCTCTCTCTGAGCCCAAACTCAGAGACCAGGGGCAATTTTTTAAGCACCAAACATGGCTGCGCAGCTTCTCAAATGGAAATGTATTCCACTCACAATGTAACGGTACTCCACGCTCCAGGAACTGTATTTATGTGATTACTTGCAGCCAATGTGGCATCCAATATGTTGGTGAGACAGGCAACACACTTCTGACCAGATTCACCCAGCACAGGTACAATGTGTTAAGGAAAAGGAACACACACACACATTTGGTGAAACACTTCCTGTCACACGGCTGGAAATCGGTCAAAGCAACAGTGATACAGGCAAACCCCAGATGGACAGCTCAGCAGAGGAGGAAGGCTGAAAGAGGCTGGATTGCCAAATTAGACACTGTACACCCTAAGGGGTTAAATGAAAAAAGTTTTTAAAGGGACATAAAATCCACACAGTGTACATAATTGTTGTTTATTAGTGTCTTGTTGTTGCTATGCTTGTTGCCATGCTTGTTATACTCATCATCATTATTGCTGTTATCATCATTCCACCGGTCTCTGTATATATTTGCTGAAGCACCCTGACCATGAGGTTTTATCCTAACCTTAACCGGCTCGAAACCTGCGCTGGATTTAACCTCATCTTTGATGCCCAGCCCTGAATTCAATCCTGACCCTAACCACCTTGAACCCCATATTGGTTTGACCCTTGACCCCAAAAACCCTCCTCTCCTTCCCCCCCCCCCCCCCCCCCCCCTCCCTCCCCGTTCTCCCTCTCCCTCACCCTTTTCTCTCGCTCTCCCTCCCTCCCTCCTCCCCTCCCTCCCCATCTGGAGGCCTCATGCTCAGGATGCTAAAACAATCCCTTTTCAGGGCACCAAATCGGGGACATGGTTCCTTGAGCCGGGAGCAAGGATGGCCTGTGCATTGGGACCCAATCGGGCCCCCACCTTACCCTCTCCTAACCGGCCTGCGCCCCTTGTCCACCCACTCCTGGAGCCCTCTGTCCTTACACAAAGCACTGTATATATGTGTGTATATTCAATAACTGTACATATTATCAACATAATTCGAATTGTGATACTGTTCTTTTAACTCTCATATGGAGAAAGACTTTATGTGGAAACTGTATATCTCTATACACAGATTACTGTCATCCGGTGTACATATTGTTTGATTGTATATATCATCAACGCCATTTTGTTTGTGATGATTTTTATTTAACTCTCATATGGAGAGTAATGTTTTGTGAAAACTGTATTCCTCTTCACAAATTACGGTGGGCCAAAATGCTCCTGAACACTGCAAACAAGTAAGCATCCAATCAATTTAAACTTTAAAGGGACCTCTGACTCATGGAGCAGATACTCTTCTCATTGGTCGAGGAGACCCGCAAAGTTTGAATTTGGACTTGCGCAGTGTACACACAGAACATAACTGAGATTTTGTTATGCTGTATTCATTCTTCTAGTAAGCCAGCCTGAAGAAGGTTCATGCGAACCGAAACGTCGCGTTATTGGCTTACTTTTATGTATATTTGTTCACTTTTGAACTTTTGTACTGAGCGAAAATAAAGCTCCTAGTTGATGTACTAAGTTAAACGTGAGTGTCATCAGTTTGCGCACAGCTGCTTAACATTGCTAGCACAGTCACAAGTGACCAGTTAGTTAAGTTAAAGCCACGAGTGAGACCGCAAACATGCCCACGTTTACAGCAGAGGACCGGTGGACCACCGTCCGACGACGTGGAAACCGGAGAGGAGATCGCGGCTTTGCGAGCGACCGGAGATCACCCCGGCGTACCAGCTACCCGTCCCGCAACAGACGCCGGACCTACGCATCGGTGGTGAGAGGACGTGACTACCGGGATGAGAGAGAAATCCCGCACGTATGGCAGCACAACCAGCGGAGAGAACGGCCGACTGAGGATCGCTATGCTGCCCAACACAGAGATCGGACTGAACGAGAGCAGCGGTTTGAACGGGGGCGAGCCCAGGACACACGGGGAGATCGCTACTTCACGAGCGACCGGAGGTCACCCCGACGGACCAGCTACCCGTCCCGCAATGGGCGCCGGACCTACGCATCGGTAGTGAGAGGACGGGACCACCGGGAGGTGAGAGAAATCCCGCACACATGGCAGCCAAACCAGCAGAGATGGCGAACGACTGCGGACCACCATACTGCCCGTCACCGAGAGCGGCGTTTTGAACAGAGACCAGCCCAGAATAGACGGTATGTGAAACACGCCAGATCCGAGCGATCTGAGCCTCCCACGAACAAAATACCGTCTGATGACCCAGACTTTTCTATCAAAGTGCGTATTATTCATAGACTCATTAAATCAGTCCACCACCTTAAAAATGTCTCAAGGGATGCATACCCGCCCTCTTTGAATAAAATAACCCAGAACTTGATGACTGTTGTTAAGCCGGCCGTCCCAAATGAACGGACACAGGCGCTGATTGAGGGTAATGCTCAAAACTGGGCGCACAACACTGTTTCAATCCTCCGTGAACATTATTCTGAGGCGATGGAGGAGGAATTAAAAAGCCTTTTTGAGTTCCCTAAGCAGGACTGGAGGGGACCCTTTGAAGTGGCGACATCCTGGGCCAAACGCAACCTGGGCCGCCGCCTCCAGCCTGAGTCGCTAGAACAGACCGAGGCAGTCATCGTAGCTAGGCTGGCAGACACCAGATCGGCAGAGCGGGGCCATACAGCCGGCAAGCCGAGACGACAACCAGAGGCGAGGGAGGACCTGATACAACCCGACCCTGTCGAACCTCCGGTGGAGGTGTTGCAGCCAGCCTCCTCCCACACGCGACCTGCCACACCACAGCCCAGCACCAGCCGGGCCATTAAAGTTACTGCGCAGACCCATGCTCCGCCTGTAGCGAGCGCTGTAACCATGGTGACAGCGACGACCATGACTGACCCCATCAGAGGTGACTGGTCACCCCTCACAGAGGGACTGGTGGAGGAGAACGGTGACCTGAGGCCCACCACCACCCCTCAGGAAGATCCTCCTGAACCAGAGCCTGAACCAATGTCATCTAAAGACCAGAGAGTGAGAAGGGTCCTCGATGCTCTCCACGTGACCCCCACTGGGGAGAAGTCACCTCCACCCACTCAGCCTCCACAGCCTTCTGAGAACATGGAGATCGAGGTAATGGACCTCACACAGGGGGAATCCACCCCCACCAAATCCAAGGGAGGCAGAAGAACAGCGCCCAAATCCCCGACAGCTTCACGCTCCAGCCTGCCACGCACCACTCAGGATAAACTGAAATCCTGCGTGCAGACCCGCCTCCAAACGAGGAGAATTGAGGAATCCTCCTTGTCTCCTCCCTCTTCACCAGGTACACCCATTCAGCAAACGCACCCTCCAACAAGACACCCGAACACGCAGAAGAAACTGGAAGACTGGAGTCTTCACATCAGAGAAACATCACTCATCATGGGTGACTCAAATGTGTGTAAACTCCCATCCTTTTCAGCACCAGGAATACAAATTGACAGTTTTCCCGGGGCGAAATGGTGCCACGCACAAGCCCTTTTGGAAAAAGCGACCTGCGACGAAGATTTGGAAACACTGGTGTTATCTTTTGGCCTAAACAATAGGTCACAAAGAGACAAAGACACACCGGTCACAGAGCTGAAAAAGGCACTGCAGACAGCCCAGGAAAGATTTCCTGAGGCCGACATCTACATTCCAGCTATTAACTTTTCCTCAACTCTGCCCCGGAATGAGCAGGAAACACTGCTACATTTGAACACTTTTATTGCAGGTCTGGACGAACACATACCCACTCTTCCTGATTCAATGTTCCACACAGAAAAGGACAATATCCACTGGACTGATAAGACAGCGATGTGTATGTTGGAGCATTGGAGCAACTATGTAAATGTTGTATCCCCGTGAACCCAGCTAACAGGGAGGGGGTAAGTGATGTCAATTGCAACAGTGTCATCAATTTATCTAAACACTTTCAGCCTTCCACTGCTCAGCGGACCCTTTTAAGTAGGGGCCTTAATTTTATTCCCACAAAGGGCCACAATAAAAATTTCCTATTACAATGTAGATACGACATTCAACAATATCACAGAAGGGTCAAATTGGCTATACATTATGGAGATAAATCTGACACAGAAATCCAACCCTTCACTCCCAAATCTAATTGGTCTCCTCCCTTGGGTCAGCTTCCACATGAGGTGTCCACCTTGGTGAAAGCTGATTATGAATATTTTGATAATCATTTCCACATTGACCGCATCAAACCTAACTTAAAGGGAGAAGAAACCAAAGCTCTAAAAGAACTAAGAGAAAATAAACAAATAATTATAAAACCGGCAGACAAAGGAAGTGCTGTGGTCATCCTGGACAGAGATCAATATTTACAGGAGGGCTACAGACAACTAAATGATACAACATACTACTCAAAATTGAAGAAACCCATCTATTTGGACACACTGCCTATTGTGGAGAAAATAATTAATAATCTTTATCAAAAGAAATTCATTAATATGAAACAGAAAAACTATTTATTGGGCTCCTCTGAGCCAAGAGGAAGGCTGTTTTATTTGCTTCCCAAAATCCACAAAGACCCGGCAAAGTGGTCTGTACCATTCCAGGTGCCTCCCGGGCGTCCCATTGTATCTGATTGTGAAAGTGAAACATACTACACAGCAGAATATCTGGACTTTTTCCTGAACCCCTTGTCCACAAAGCATGACAGTTATATTAAAGACACATATGACTTTGTGGAGAAGGTGAAACAGGCAGAGGTACCCCCAAACTCATTTCTTTTCTCGATTGACATTGACAGCCTTTATACCAATATTGATATTAAGGAGGGAATGAACTCCATTAGGAATATTTTCCACAAATATCCAGAAAAGAAAAGGCCAGAAAAAGAATTATTGCAATTATTGGAAATCAATCTGACAAGAAATGACTTTGAGTTCAACGGGGACTACTTCTTACAAATAAAAGGGACAGCCATGGGTAAGAAATTTGCCCCAGCATACGCCAACATATTCATGGCTGAATGGGAAACTGCAGCCCTGACAAAATGTAATAAAAAACCGCTGTATTATTACAGGTTTCTTGATGACATCTGGGGAGTATGGCCTCATTCTGAACAAGACTTTGAAACGTTTCTAACCACTCTGAATGATCACAATGACTCAATTAAACTTAAATCCACAATTAGCGACTCTACAATTGACTTCTTGGACACAACCACCTTTAAAGGCCCAAATTTTTCACAGACCCACAAATTGGACATTAAAGTGTTTTTCAAACCCACGGACACGCATGCATTGTTATATAAAACAAGCTTCCACCCGAAACATACCTTTGCTGGTCTAATTAAGTCCCAATTATTGCGATTCCACAGAATCTGCACCCAGCGGAGTGATTTCAGAGCAGCGACCAAAATTCTATTTGCAGCTCTCGCCACTAGGGGGTACTGTCGTTCTTTCCTTAGGAAATGTTTTAAATCATTCCTACAGACCAAACCTATTGATCTGACCCCTATCCTACCAGTGATTGTGACATATGCCCCATCAACATGTAAACTGATCAGAGTGATTAAGAACAACTTTCAAGATCTTGTCCAGAAAACCCAATTACTGGGTGATCATAAGGTGATAGCGGCCTTTAAGAGGAATAAAAACCTGAGGGATTTCCTCATTAAGGCAAAACTTTCACCTCTCTCTGAGCCCAAACTCAGAGACCAGGGGCAATTTTTTAAGCACCAAACATGGCTGCGCAGCTTCTCAAATGGAAATGTATTCCACTCACAATGTAACGGTACTCCACGCTCCAGGAACTGTATTTATGTGATTACTTGCAGCCAATGTGGCATCCAATATGTTGGTGAGACAGGCAACACACTTCTGACCAGATTCACCCAGCACAGGTACAATGTGTTAAGGAAAAGGAACACACACACACATTTGGTGAAACACTTCCTGTCACACGGCTGGAAATCGGTCAAAGCAACAGTGATACAGGCAAACCCCAGATGGACAGCTCAGCAGAGGAGGAAGGCTGAAAGAGGCTGGATTGCCAAATTAGACACTGTACACCCTAAGGGGTTAAATGAAAAAAGTTTTTAAAGGGACATAAAATCCACACAGTGTACATAATTGTTGTTTATTAGTGTCTTGTTGTTGCTATGCTTGTTGCCATGCTTGTTATACTCATCATCATTATTGCTGTTATCATCATTCCACCGGTCTCTGTATATATTTGCTGAAGCACCCTGACCATGAGGTTTTATCCTAACCTTAACCGGCTCGAAACCTGCGCTGGATTTAACCTCATCTTTGATGCCCAGCCCTGAATTCAATCCTGACCCTAACCACCTTGAACCCCATATTGGTTTGACCCTTGACCCCAAAAACCCTCCTCTCCTTCCCCCCCCCCCCCCCCCCCCCCCTCCCTCCCCGTTCTCCCTCTCCCTCACCCTTTTCTCTCGCTCTCCCTCCCTCCCTCCTCCCCTCCCTCCCCATCTGGAGGCCTCATGCTCAGGATGCTAAAACAATCCCTTTTCAGGGCACCAAATCGGGGACATGGTTCCTTGAGCCGGGAGCAAGGATGGCCTGTGCATTGGGACCCAATCGGGCCCCCACCTTACCCTCTCCTAACCCCTAACCCCTAACCCCGTCGCAGGAGGCGCCAGGGGCGTCCTGGGCGGTCCAACTTCCAGCAGCAACGGGTCACCTGGGGGATGGACCGTGCACGTCCTCCTGCCTTCGAAAGAGGGGGGAGGAGTCAGTCTTCATTCCCTAACCCTAACCCTAAACCTTGAAGGAAAAAAAACCCTAAGGGAAAACACCCTAGAGAAAAAATTAAATAAAAAAAAGTACTTACCTGTAAAAAATAATAAAAAAATACTTACCTGCCGCCAGAACCTGTATAAAAGGAAAGAGAGAAACACTTAAGGAAAAAACCTGTAAAGAAAGGAAACAGAGAAAAACTTAAAGAAAAAACCTGTAAAGAAAGGGACAAGAGAAAAAATTAAAACAAAGAAATACTTACTTGTGGAAAACCTGTATAAAAGGAATATGAAAGGTCGTACCTGACAGAGTCACATTAAGCCGGGCCAGTCTGAAGAAGGCACTACTCCGCCGAAACGTCACGTGGGCCCCGAGCTACTTCACCCAAGATATGGGCAATTTTTTGAACACCCGGGCAGGGTCTCCATCTCCCGGCCCCCATTGATGGACCGTGCACCCAGGACCCTTTAGGGGGACCTGCTTTACCTCATCCCTAACCCTAACCCCTAACCCTAACCCTAACAAACAAACATACATACATACATCCTACTATTAAAAAAGTAATAAAGTTAGGGTCCCTTTACAATGTCAGAAGGAGGGAGGCACTAAGGCACCGCCTTCCGCCCCTCGACGCCCTCGCGGTGCCACCTCCTTCTGACAGGAACTTCCTACAGACCAGGTATGAATGATGCCTGACTGGACATACAAAACTCACAAGTTCCTGGCTCTCACGGCTCCTCTGAAGAGGGTTAGTCCAAGAAGGAGGGGCATCGCGAGGGGCGTCGAGGGACGGGGGACTGTGCCTCACTGCCCTCGCCTTCTTCTAGAAAGCCGTCTTCAACCGAGTCGAGAGAGCCGGGAACTTGTGAGGTGTGCATGTCCTGGTGGGACAAAAAACAAACAAACAAACAAACAAACAAACAAACAAACAAACAAACAAACATACATACATACATACATCCTACTATTAAAAAAGTAATAAAGTTAGGGTCCCTTTACAATGTCAGAAGGAGGGAGGCACTAAGGCACCGCCTTCCGCCCCTCGACGCCCTCGCGGTGCCACCTCCTTCTGACAGGAACTTCCTACAGACCAGGTATGAATGATGCCTGACTGGACATACAAAACTCACAAGTTCCTGGAATGATGCCTGACTGGACATACAAAACTCACAAGTTCCTGGCTCTCACGGCTCCTCTGAAGAGGGTTAGTCCAAGAAGGAGGGGCATCGCGAGGGGCGTCGAGGGACGGGGGACTGTGCCTCACTGCCCTCGCCTTCTTCTAGAAAGCCGTCTTTAACCGAGTCGAGAGAGCCGGGAACTTGTGAGGTGTGCATGTCCTGGTGGGACAAAAAACAAACAAACAAACAAACAAACAAACAAACAAACAAACATACATACATACATACATACATACATCCTACTATTAAAAAAGTAATAAAGTTAGGGTCCCTTTACAATGTCAGAAGGAGGGAGGCACTAAGGCACCGCCTTCCGCCCCTCGACGCCCTCGCGGTGCCACCTCCTTCTGACAGGAACTTCCTACAGACCAGGTATGAATGATGCCTGACTGGACATACAAAACTCACAAGTTCCTGGCTCTCACGGCTCCTCTGAAGAGGGTTAGTCCAAGAAGGAGGGGCATCGCGAGGGGCGTCGAGGGACGGGGGACTGTGCCTCACTGCCCTCGCCTTCTTCTAGAAAGCCGTCTTCAACCGAGTCGAGAGAGCCGGGAACTTGTGAGGTGTGCATGTCCTGGTGGGACAAAAAACAAACAAACAAACAAACAAACAAACAAACAAACAAACAAACATACATACATACATACATACATACATCCTACTATTAAAAAAGTAATAAAGTTAGGGTCCCTTTACAATGTCAGAAGGAGGGAGGCACTAAGGCACCGCCTTCCGCCCCTCGACGCCCTCGCGGTGCCACCTCCTTCTGACAGGAACTTCCTACAGACCAGGTATGAATGATGCCTGACTGGACATACAAAACTCACAAGTTCCTGGCTCTCACGGCTCCTCTGAAGAGGGTTAGTCCAAGAAGGAGGGGCATCGCGAGGGGCGTCGAGGGACGGGGGACTGTGCCTCACTGCCCTCGCCTTCTTCTAGAAAGCCGTCTTCAACCGAGTCGAGAGAGCCGGGAACTTGTGAGGTGTGCATGTCCTGGTGGGACAAAAAACAAACAAACAAACAAACAAACAAACAAACAAACAAACATACATACATACATACATACATACATCCTACTATTAAAAAAGTAATAAAGTTAGGGTCCCTTTACAATGTCAGAAGGAGGGAGGCACTAAGGCACCGCCTTCCGCCCCTCGACACCCTCGCGGTGCCACCTCCTTCTGACAGGAACTTCCTACAGACCAGGTATGAATGATGCCTGACTGGACATACAAAACTCACAAGTTCCTGGCTCTCACGGCTCCTCTGAAGAGGGTTAGTCCAAGAAGGAGGGGCATCGCGAGGGGCGTCGAGGGACGGGGGACTGTGCCTCACTGCCCTCGCCTTCTTCTAGAAAGCCGTCTTCAACCGAGTCGAGAGAGCCGGGAACTTGTGAGGTGTGCATGTCCTGGTGGGACAAAAAACAAACAAACAAACAAACAAACAAACATACATACATACATACATACATACATCCTACTATTAAAAAAGTAATAAAGTTAGGGTCCCTTTACAATGTCAGAAGGAGGGAGGCACTAAGGCACCGCCTTCCGCCCCTCGACGCCCTCGCGGTGCCACCTCCTTCTGACAGGAACTTCCTACAGACCAGGTATGAATGATGCCTGACTGGACATACAAAACTCACAAGTTCCTGGCTCTCACGGCTCCTCTGAAGAGGGTTAGTCCAAGAAGGAGGGGCATCGCGAGGGGCGTCGAGGGACGGGGGACTGTGCCTCACTGCCCTCGCCTTCTTCTAGAAAGCCGTCTTCAACCGAGTCGAGAGAGCCGGGAACTTGTGAGGTGTGCATGTCCTGGTGGGACAAAAAACAAACAAACAAACAAACAAACAAACAAACAAACAAACATACATACATACATACATACATCCTACTATTAAAAAAGTAATAAAGTTAGGGTCCCTTTACAATGTCAGAAGGAGGGAGGCACTAAGGCACCGCCTTCCGCCCCTCGACGCCCTCGCGGTGCCACCTCCTTCTGACAGGAACTTCCTACAGACCAGGTATGAATGATGCCTGACTGGACATACAAAACTCACAAGTTCCTGGCTCTCACGGCTCCTCTGAAGAGGGTTAGTCCAAGAAGGAGGGGCATCGCGAGGGGCGTCGAGGGACGGGGGACTGTGCCTCACTGCCCTCGCCTTCTTCTAGAAAGCCGTCTTCAACCGAGTCGAGAGAGCCGGGAACTTGTGAGGTGTGCATGTCCTGGTGGGACAAAAAACAAACAAACAAACAAACATACATACATACATCCTACTATTAAAAAAGTAATAAAGTTAGGGTCTCTTTACAATGTCAGAAGGAGGGAGGCACTAAGGCACCGCCTTCCGCCCCTCGACGCCCTCGCGGTGCCACCTCCTTCTGACAGGAACTTCCTACAGACCAGGTATGAATGATGCCTGACTGGACATACAAAACTCACAAGTTCCTGGCTCTCACGGCTCCTCTGAAGAGGGTTAGTCCAAGAAGGAGGGGCATCGCGAGGGGCGTCGAGGGACGGGGGACTGTGCCTCACTGCCCTCGCCTTCTTCTAGAAAGCCGTCTTCAACCGAGTCGAGAGAGCCGGGAACTTGTGAGGTGTGCATGTCCTGGTGGGACAAAAAACAAACAAACAAACAAACAAACAAACAAACAAACAAACATACATACATACATACATCCTACTATTAAAAAAGTAATAAAGTTAGGGTCCCTTTACAATGTCAGAAGGAGGGAGGCACTAAGGCACCGCCTTCCGCCCCTCGACGCCCTCGCGGTGCCACCTCCTTCTGACAGGAACTTCCTACAGACCAGGTATGAATGATGCCTGACTGGACATACAAAACTCACAAGTTCCTGGCTCTCACGGCTCCTCTGAAGAGGGTTAGTCCAAGAAGGAGGGGCATCGCGAGGGGCGTCGAGGGACGGGGGACTGTGCCTCACTGCCCTCGCCTTCTTCTAGAAAGCCGTCTTCAACCGAGTCGAGAGAGCCGGGAACTTGTGAGGTGTGCATGTCCTGGTGGGACAAAAAACAAACAAACAAACAAACAAACAAACAAACAAACATACATACATACATACATACATACATACATCCTACTATTAAAAAAGTAATAAAGTTAGGGTCCCTTTACAATGTCAGAAGGAGGGAGGCACTAAGGCACCGCCTTCCGCCCCTCGACGCCCTCGCGGTGCCACCTCCTTCTGACAGGAACTTCCTACAGACCAGGTATGAATGATGCCTGACTGGACATACAAAACTCACAAGTTCCTGGCTCTCACGGCTCCTCTGAAGAGGGTTAGTCCAAGAAGGAGGGGCATCGCGAGGGGCGTCGAGGGACGGGGGACTGTGCCTCACTGCCCTCGCCTTCTTCTAGAAAGCCGTCTTCAACCGAGTCGAGAGAGCCGGGAACTTGTGAGGTGTGCATGTCCTGGTGGGACAAAAAACAAACAAACAAACAAACAAACAAACAAACAAACAAACAAACAAACAAACATACATACATACATACATACATCCTACTATTAAAAAAGTAATAAAGTTAGGGTCCCTTTACAATGTCAGAAGGAGGGAGGCACTAAGGCACCGCCTTCCGCCCCTCGACGCCCTCGCGGTGCCACCTCCTTCTGACAGGAACTTCCTACAGACCAGGTATGAATGATGCCTGACTGGACATACAAAACTCACAAGTTCCTGGCTCTCACGGCTCCTCTGAAGAGGGTTAGTCCAAGAAGGAGGGGCATCGCGAGGGGCGTCGAGGGACGGGGGACTGTGCCTCACTGCCCTCGCCTTCTTCTAGAAAGCCGTCTTCAACCGAGTCGAGAGAGCCGGGAACTTGTGAGGTGTGCATGTCCTGGTGGGACAAAAAACAAACAAACAAACAAACAAACAAACAAACAAACAAACAAACAAACAAACAAACAAACATACATACATACATACATACATCCTACTATTAAAAAATTAATAAAGTTAGGGTCCCTTTACAATGTCAGAAGGAGGGAGGCACTAAGGCACCGCCTTCCGCCCCTCGACACCCTCGCGGTGCCACCTCCTTCTGACAGGAACTTCCTACAGACCAGGTATGAATGATGCCTGACTGGACATACAAAACTCACAAGTTCCTGGCTCTCACGGCTCCTCTGAAGAGGGTTAGTCCAAGAAGGAGGGGCATCGCGAGGGGCGTCGAGGGACGGGGGACTGTGCCTCACTGCCCTCGCCTTCTTCTAGAAAGCCGTCTTCAACCGAGTCGAGAGAGCCGGGAACTTGTGAGGTGTGCATGTCCTGGTGGGACAAAAAACAAACAAACAAACAAACAAACAAACAAACAAACAAACAAACAAACAAACAAACATACATCCTACTATTAAAAAAGTAATAAAGTTAGGGTCCCTTTACAATGTCAGAAGGAGGGAGGCACTAAGGCACCGCCTTCCGCCCCTCGACACCCTCGCGGTGCCACCTCCTTCTGACAGGAACTTCCTACAGACCAGGTATGAATGATGCCTGACTGGACATACAAAACTCACAAGTTCCTGGCTCTCACGGCTCCTCTGAAGAGGGTTAGTCCAAGAAGGAGGGGCATCGCGAGGGGCGTCGAGGGACGGGGGACTGTGCCTCACTGCCCTCGCCTTCTTCTAGAAAGCCGTCTTCAACCGAGTCGAGAGAGCCGGGAACTTGTGAGGTGTGCATGTCCTGGTGGGACAAAAAACAAACAAACAAACAAACAAACATACATACATACATACATACATACATACATCCTACTATTAAAAAAGTAATAAAGTTAGGGTCCCTTTACAATGTCAGAAGGAGGGAGGCACTAAGGCACCGCCTTCCGCCCCTCGACGCCCTCGCGGTGCCACCTCCTTCTGACAGGAACTTCCTACAGACCAGGTATGAATGATGCCTGACTGGACATACAAAACTCACAAGTTCCTGGCTCTCACGGCTCCTCTGAAGAGGGTTAGTCCAAGAAGGAGGGGCATCGCGAGGGGCGTCGAGGGACGGGGGACTGTGCCTCACTGCCCTCGCCTTCTTCTAGAAAGCCGTCTTCAACCGAGTCGAGAGAGCCGGGAACTTGTGAGGTGTGCATGTCCTGGTGGGACAAAAAACAAACAAACAAACAAACAAACAAACAAACAAACAAACAAACAAACAAACAAACAAACATACATCCTTCTATTAAAAAAGTAATAAAGTTAGGGTCTCTTTACAATGTCAGAAGGAGGGAGGCACTAAGGCACCGCCTTCCGCCCCTCGACGCCCTCGCGGTGCCACCTCCTTCTGACAGGAACTTCCTACAGACCAGGTATGAATGATGCCTGACTGGACATACAAAACTCACAAGTTCCTGGCTCTCACGGCTCCTCTGAAGAGGGTTAGTCCAAGAAGGAGGGGCATCGCGAGGGGCGTCGAGGGACGGGGGACTGTGCCTCACTGCCCTCGCCTTCTTCTAGAAAGCCGTCTTCAACCGAGTCGAGAGAGCCGGGAACTTGTGAGGTGTGCATGTCCTGGTGGGACAAAAAACAAACAAACAAACAAACAAACAAACAAACAAACAAACAAACAAACAAACAAACATACATACATACATACATACATCCTACTATTAAAAAAGTAATAAAGTTAGGGTCCCTTTACAATGTCAGAAGGAGGGAGGCACTAAGGCACCGCCTTCCGCCCCTCGACGCCCTCGCGGTGCCACCTCCTTCTGACAGGAACTTCCTACAGACCAGGTATGAATGATGCCTGACTGGACATACAAAACTCACAAGTTCCTGGCTCTCACGGCTCCTCTGAAGAGGGTTAGTCCAAGAAGGAGGGGCATCGCGAGGGGCGTCGAGGGACGGGGGACTGTGCCTCACTGCCCTCGCCTTCTTCTAGAAAGCCGTCTTCAACCGAGTCGAGAGAGCCGGGAACTTGTGAGGTGTGCATGTCCTGGTGGGACAAAAAACAAACAAACAAACAAACAAACAAACAAACAAACAAACAAACAAACAAACAAACATACATACATACATACATACATCCTACTATTAAAAAAGTAATAAAGTTAGGGTCCCTTTACAATGTCAGAAGGAGGGAGGCACTAAGGCACCGCCTTCCGCCCCTCGACGCCCTCGCGGTGCCACCTCCTTCTGACAGGAACTTCCTACAGACCAGGTATGAATGATGCCTGACTGGACATACAAAACTCACAAGTTCCTGGCTCTCACGGCTCCTCTGAAGAGGGTTAGTCCAAGAAGGAGGGGCATCGCGAGGGGCGTCGAGGGACGGGGGACTGTGCCTCACTGCCCTCGCCTTCTTCTAGAAAGCCGTCTTCAACCGAGTCGAGAGAGCCGGGAACTTGTGAGGTGTGCATGTCCTGGTGGGACAAAAAACAAACAAACAAACAAACAAACAAACAAACAAACAAACAAACAAACATACATACATACATACATACATCCTACTATTAAAAAAGTAATAAAGTTAGGGTCCCTTTACAATGTCAGAAGGAGGGAGGCACTAAGGCACCGCCTTCCGCCCCTCGACGCCCTCGCGGTGCCACCTCCTTCTGACAGGAACTTCCTACAGACCAGGTATGAATGATGCCTGACTGGACATACAAAACTCACAAGTTCCTGGCTCTCACGGCTCCTCTGAAGAGGGTTAGTCCAAGAAGGAGGGGCATCGCGAGGGGCGTCGAGGGACGGGGGACTGTGCCTCACTGCCCTCGCCTTCTTCTAGAAAGCCGTCTTCAACCGAGTCGAGAGAGCCGGGAACTTGTGAGGTGTGCATGTCCTGGTGGGACAAAAAACAAACAAACAAACAAACAAACAAACAAACAAACAAACAAACAAACAAACAAACAAACAAACATACATCCTACTATTAAAAAAGTAATAAAGTTAGGGTCCCTTTACAATGTCAGAAGGAGGGAGGCACTAAGGCACCGCCTTCCGCCCCTCGACACCCTCGCGGTGCCACCTCCTTCTGACAGGAACTTCCTACAGACCAGGTATGAATGATGCCTGACTGGACATACAAAACTCACAAGTTCCTGGCTCTCACGGCTCCTCTGAAGAGGGTTAGTCCAAGAAGGAGGGGCATCGCGAGGGGCGTCGAGGGACGGGGGACTGTGCCTCACTGCCCTCGCCTTCTTCTAGAAAGCCGTCTTCAACCGAGTCGAGAGAGCCGGGAACTTGTGAGGTGTGCATGTCCTGGTGGGACAAAAAACAAACAAACAAACAAACAAACATACATACATACATACATACGTACATACATCCTACTATTAAAAAAGTAATAAAGTTAGGGTCCCTTTACAATGTCAGAAGGAGGGAGGCACTAAGGCACCGCCTTCCGCCCCTCGACGCCCTCGCGGTGCCACCTCCTTCTGACAGGAACTTCCTACAGACCAGGTATGAATGATGCCTGACTGGACATACAAAACTCACAAGTTCCTGGCTCTCACGGCTCCTCTGAAGAGGGTTAGTCCAAGAAGGAGGGGCATCGCGAGGGGCGTCGAGGGACGGGGGACTGTGCCTCACTGCCCTCGCCTTCTTCTAGAAAGCCGTCTTCAACCGAGTCGAGAGAGCCGGGAACTTGTGAGGTGTGCATGTCCTGGTGGGACAAAAAACAAACAAACAAACAAACAAACAAACAAACAAACAAACAAACAAACAAACAAACAAACAAACATACATCCTTCTATTAAAAAAGTAATAAAGTTAGGGTCTCTTTACAATGTCAGAAGGAGGGAGGCACTAAGGCACCGCCTTCCGCCCCTCGACGCCCTCGCGGTGCCACCTCCTTCTGACAGGAACTTCCTACAGACCAGGTATGAATGATGCCTGACTGGACATACAAAACTCACAAGTTCCTGGCTCTCACGGCTCCTCTGAAGAGGGTTAGTCCAAGAAGGAGGGGCATCGCGAGGGGCGTCGAGGGACGGGGGACTGTGCCTCACTGCCCTCGCCTTCTTCTAGAAAGCCGTCTTCAACCGAGTCGAGAGAGCCGGGAACTTGTGAGGTGTGCATGTCCTGGTGGGACAAAAAACAAACAAACAAACAAACAAACAAACAAACAAACAAACAAACAAACAAACAAACATACATACATACATACATACATCCTACTATTAAAAAAGTAATAAAGTTAGGGTCCCTTTACAATGTCAGAAGGAGGGAGGCACTAAGGCACCGCCTTCCGCCCCTCGACGCCCTCGCGGTGCCACCTCCTTCTGACAGGAACTTCCTACAGACCAGGTATGAATGATGCCTGACTGGACATACAAAACTCACAAGTTCCTGGCTCTCACGGCTCCTCTGAAGAGGGTTAGTCCAAGAAGGAGGGGCATCGCGAGGGGCGTCGAGGGACGGGGGACTGTGCCTCACTGCCCTCGCCTTCTTCTAGAAAGCCGTCTTCAACCGAGTCGAGAGAGCCGGGAACTTGTGAGGTGTGCATGTCCTGGTGGGACAAAAAACAAACAAACAAACAAACAAACAAACAAACAAACAAACAAACATACATACATACATACATACATCCTACTATTAAAAAAGTAATAAAGTTAGGGTCCCTTTACAATGTCAGAAGGAGGGAGGCACTAAGGCACCGCCTTCCGCCCCTCGACGCCCTCGCGGTGCCACCTCCTTCTGACAGGAACTTCCTACAGACCAGGTATGAATGATGCCTGACTGGACATACAAAACTCACAAGTTCCTGGCTCTCACGGCTCCTCTGAAGAGGGTTAGTCCAAGAAGGAGGGGCATCGCGAGGGGCGTCGAGGGACGGGGGACTGTGCCTCACTGCCCTCGCCTTCTTCTAGAAAGCCGTCTTCAACCGAGTCGAGAGAGCCGGGAACTTGTGAGGTGTGCATGTCCTGGTGGGACAAAAAACAAACAAACAAACAAACAAACAAACAAACAAACAAACAAACAAACAAACAAACATACATACATACATACATACATCCTACTATTAAAAAAGTAATAAAGTTAGGGTCCCTTTACAATGTCAGAAGGAGGGAGGCACTAAGGCACCGCCTTCCGCCCCTCGACGCCCTCGCGGTGCCACCTCCTTCTGACAGGAACTTCCTACAGACCAGGTATGAATGATGCCTGACTGGACATACAAAACTCACAAGTTCCTGGCTCTCACGGCTCCTCTGAAGAGGGTTAGTCCAAGAAGGAGGGGCATCGCGAGGGGCGTCGAGGGACGGGGGACTGTGCCTCACTGCCCTCGCCTTCTTCTAGAAAGCCGTCTTCAACCGAGTCGAGAGAGCTGGGAACTTGTGAGGTGTGCATGTCCTGGTGGGACAAAAAACAAACAAACAAACAAACAAACAAACAAACAAACAAACAAACATACATACATACATACATACATCCTACTATTAAAAAAGTAATAAAGTTAGGGTCCCTTTACAATGTCAGAAGGAGGGAGGCACTAAGGCACCGCCTTCCGCCCCTCGACGCCCTCGCGGTGCCACCTCCTTCTGACAGGAACTTCCTACAGACCAGGTATGAATGATGCCTGACTGGACATACAAAACTCACAAGTTCCTGGCTCTCACGGCTCCTCTGAAGAGGGTTAGTCCAAGAAGGAGGGGCATCGCGAGGGGCGTCGAGGGACGGGGGACTGTGCCTCACTGCCCTCGCCTTCTTCTAGAAAGCCGTCTTCAACCGAGTCGAGAGAGCCGGGAACTTGTGAGGTGTGCATGTCCTGGTGGGACAAAAAACAAACAAACAAACAAACAAACAAACAAACATACATACATACATACATACATCCTACTATTAAAAAAGTAATAAAGTTAGGGTCCCTTTACAATGTCAGAAGGAGGGAGGCACTAAGGCACCGCCTTCCGCCCCTCGACGCCCTCGCGGTGCCACCTCCTTCTGACAGGAACTTCCTACAGACCAGGTATGAATGATGCCTGACTGGACATACAAAACTCACAAGTTCCTGGCTCTCACGGCTCCTCTGAAGAGGGTTAGTCCAAGAAGGAGGGGCATCGCGAGGGGCGTCGAGGGACGGGGGACTGTGCCTCACTGCCCTCGCCTTCTTCTAGAAAGCCGTCTTCAACCGAGTCGAGAGAGCCGGGAACTTGTGAGGTGTGCATGTCCTGGTGGGACAAAAAACAAACAAACAAACAAACAAACAAACAAACAAACATACATACATACATACATACATACATCCTACTATTAAAAAAGTAATAAAGTTAGGGTCCCTTTACAATGTCAGAAGGAGGGAGGCACTAAGGCACCGCCTTCCGCCCCTCGACACCCTCGCGGTGCCACCTCCTTCTGACAGGAACTTCCTACAGACCAGGTATGAATGATGCCTGACTGGACATACAAAACTCACAAGTTCCTGGCTCTCACGGCTCCTCTGAAGAGGGTTAGTCCAAGAAGGAGGGGCATCGCGAGGGGCGTCGAGGGACGGGGGACTGTGCCTCACTGCCCTCGCCTTCTTCTAGAAAGCCGTCTTCAACCGAGTCGAGAGAGCCGGGAACTTGTGAGGTGTGCATGTCCTGGTGGGACAAAAAACAAACAAACAAACAAACAAACATACATACATACATACATACATACATACATCCTACTATTAAAAAAGTAATAAAGTTAGGGTCCCTTTACAATGTCAGAAGGAGGGAGGCACTAAGGCACCGCCTTCCGCCCCTCGACGCCCTCGCGGTGCCACCTCCTTCTGACAGGAACTTCCTACAGACCAGGTATGAATGATGCCTGACTGGACATACAAAACTCACAAGTTCCTGGCTCTCACGGCTCCTCTGAAGAGGGTTAGTCCAAGAAGGAGGGGCATCGCGAGGGGCGTCGAGGGACGGGGGACTGTGCCTCACTGCCCTCGCCTTCTTCTAGAAAGCCGTCTTCAACCGAGTCGAGAGAGCCGGGAACTTGTGAGGTGTGCATGTCCTGGTGGGACAAAAAACAAACAAACAAACAAACAAACAAACAAACAAACAAACAAACAAACAAACAAACAAACAAACATACATCCTTCTATTAAAAAAGTAATAAAGTTAGGGTCTCTTTACAATGTCAGAAGGAGGGAGGCACTAAGGCACCGCCTTCCGCCCCTCGACGCCCTCGCGGTGCCACCTCCTTCTGACAGGAACTTCCTACAGACCAGGTATGAATGATGCCTGACTGGACATACAAAACTCACAAGTTCCTGGCTCTCACGGCTCCTCTGAAGAGGGTTAGTCCAAGAAGGAGGGGCATCGCGAGGGGCGTCGAGGGACGGGGGACTGTGCCTCACTGCCCTCGCCTTCTTCTAGAAAGCCGTCTTCAACCGAGTCGAGAGAGCCGGGAACTTGTGAGGTGTGCATGTCCTGGTGGGACAAAAAACAAACAAACAAACAAACAAACAAACAAACAAACAAACAAACAAACAAACATACATACATACATACATACATCCTACTATTAAAAAAGTAATAAAGTTAGGGTCCCTTTACAATGTCAGAAGGAGGGAGGCACTAAGGCACCGCCTTCCGCCCCTCGACGCCCTCGCGGTGCCACCTCCTTCTGACAGGAACTTCCTACAGACCAGGTATGAATGATGCCTGACTGGACATACAAAACTCACAAGTTCCTGGCTCTCACGGCTCCTCTGAAGAGGGTTAGTCCAAGAAGGAGGGGCATCGCGAGGGGCGTCGAGGGACGGGGGACTGTGCCTCACTGCCCTCGCCTTCTTCTAGAAAGCCGTCTTCAACCGAGTCGAGAGAGCCGGGAACTTGTGAGGTGTGCATGTCCTGGTGGGACAAAAAACAAACAAACAAACAAACAAACAAACAAACAAACAAACAAACAAACAAACAAACATACATACATACATACATACATCCTACTATTAAAAAAGTAATAAAGTTAGGGTCCCTTTACAATGTCAGAAGGAGGGAGGCACTAAGGCACCGCCTTCCGCCCCTCGACGCCCTCGCGGTGCCACCTCCTTCTGACAGGAACTTCCTACAGACCAGGTATGAATGATGCCTGACTGGACATACAAAACTCACAAGTTCCTGGCTCTCACGGCTCCTCTGAAGAGGGTTAGTCCAAGAAGGAGGGGCATCGCGAGGGGCGTCGAGGGACGGGGGACTGTGCCTCACTGCCCTCGCCTTCTTCTAGAAAGCCGTCTTCAACCGAGTCGAGAGAGCTGGGAACTTGTGAGGTGTGCATGTCCTGGTGGGACAAAAAACAAACAAACAAACAAACAAACAAACAAACAAACAAACAAACATACATACATACATACATACATCCTACTATTAAAAAAGTAATAAAGTTAGGGTCCCTTTACAATGTCAGAAGGAGGGAGGCACTAAGGCACCGCCTTCCGCCCCTCGACGCCCTCGCGGTGCCACCTCCTTCTGACAGGAACTTCCTACAGACCAGGTATGAATGATGCCTGACTGGACATACAAAACTCACAAGTTCCTGGCTCTCACGGCTCCTCTGAAGAGGGTTAGTCCAAGAAGGAGGGGCATCGCGAGGGGCGTCGAGGGACGGGGGACTGTGCCTCACTGCCCTCGCCTTCTTCTAGAAAGCCGTCTTCAACCGAGTCGAGAGAGCCGGGAACTTGTGAGGTGTGCATGTCCTGGTGGGACAAAAAACAAACAAACAAACAAACAAACAAACAAACATACATACATACATACATACATCCTACTATTAAAAAAGTAATAAAGTTAGGGTCCCTTTACAATGTCAGAAGGAGGGAGGCACTAAGGCACCGCCTTCCGCCCCTCGACGCCCTCGCGGTGCCACCTCCTTCTGACAGGAACTTCCTACAGACCAGGTATGAATGATGCCTGACTGGACATACAAAACTCACAAGTTCCTGGCTCTCACGGCTCCTCTGAAGAGGGTTAGTCCAAGAAGGAGGGGCATCGCGAGGGGCGTCGAGGGACGGGGGACTGTGCCTCACTGCCCTCGCCTTCTTCTAGAAAGCCGTCTTCAACCGAGTCGAGAGAGCCGGGAACTTGTGAGGTGTGCATGTCCTGGTGGGACAAAAAACAAACAAACAAACAAACAAACAAACAAACAAACATACATACATACATACATACATACATCCTACTATTAAAAAAGTAATAAAGTTAGGGTCCCTTTACAATGTCAGAAGGAGGGAGGCACTAAGGCACCGCCTTCCGCCCCTCGACACCCTCGCGGTGCCACCTCCTTCTGACAGGAACTTCCTACAGACCAGGTATGAATGATGCCTGACTGGACATACAAAACTCACAAGTTCCTGGCTCTCACGGCTCCTCTGAAGAGGGTTAGTCCAAGAAGGAGGGGCATCGCGAGGGGCGTCGAGGGACGGGGGACTGTGCCTCACTGCCCTCGCCTTCTTCTAGAAAGCCGTCTTCAACCGAGTCGAGAGAGCCGGGAACTTGTGAGGTGTGCATGTCCTGGTGGGACAAAAAACAAACAAACAAACAAACAAACATACATACATACATACATACATACATACATCCTACTATTAAAAAAGTAATAAAGTTAGGGTCCCTTTACAATGTCAGAAGGAGGGAGGCACTAAGGCACCGCCTTCCGCCCCTCGACGCCCTCGCGGTGCCACCTCCTTCTGACAGGAACTTCCTACAGACCAGGTATGAATGATGCCTGACTGGACATACAAAACTCACAAGTTCCTGGCTCTCACGGCTCCTCTGAAGAGGGTTAGTCCAAGAAGGAGGGGCATCGCGAGGGGCGTCGAGGGACGGGGGACTGTGCCTCACTGCCCTCGCCTTCTTCTAGAAAGCCGTCTTCAACCGAGTCGAGAGAGCCGGGAACTTGTGAGGTGTGCATGTCCTGGTGGGACAAAAAACAAACAAACAAACAAACAAACAAACAAACAAACAAACAAACAAACAAACAAACAAACAAACATACATCCTTCTATTAAAAAAGTAATAAAGTTAGGGTCTCTTTACAATGTCAGAAGGAGGGAGGCACTAAGGCACCGCCTTCCGCCCCTCGACGCCCTCGCGGTGCCACCTCCTTCTGACAGGAACTTCCTACAGACCAGGTATGAATGATGCCTGACTGGACATACAAAACTCACAAGTTCCTGGCTCTCACGGCTCCTCTGAAGAGGGTTAGTCCAAGAAGGAGGGGCATCGCGAGGGGCGTCGAGGGACGGGGGACTGTGCCTCACTGCCCTCGCCTTCTTCTAGAAAGCCGTCTTCAACCGAGTCGAGAGAGCCGGGAACTTGTGAGGTGTGCATGTCCTGGTGGGACAAAAAACAAACAAACAAACAAACAAACAAACAAACAAACAAACAAACAAACAAACATACATACATACATACATACATCCTACTATTAAAAAAGTAATAAAGTTAGGGTCCCTTTACAATGTCAGAAGGAGGGAGGCACTAAGGCACCGCCTTCCGCCCCTCGACGCCCTCGCGGTGCCACCTCCTTCTGACAGGAACTTCCTACAGACCAGGTATGAATGATGCCTGACTGGACATACAAAACTCACAAGTTCCTGGCTCTCACGGCTCCTCTGAAGAGGGTTAGTCCAAGAAGGAGGGGCATCGCGAGGGGCGTCGAGGGACGGGGGACTGTGCCTCACTGCCCTCGCCTTCTTCTAGAAAGCCGTCTTCAACCGAGTCGAGAGAGCCGGGAACTTGTGAGGTGTGCATGTCCTGGTGGGACAAAAAACAAACAAACAAACAAACAAACAAACAAACAAACAAACAAACAAACAAACAAACATACATACATACATACATACATCCTACTATTAAAAAAGTAATAAAGTTAGGGTCCCTTTACAATGTCAGAAGGAGGGAGGCACTAAGGCACCGCCTTCCGCCCCTCGACGCCCTCGCGGTGCCACCTCCTTCTGACAGGAACTTCCTACAGACCAGGTATGAATGATGCCTGACTGGACATACAAAACTCACAAGTTCCTGGCTCTCACGGCTCCTCTGAAGAGGGTTAGTCCAAGAAGGAGGGGCATCGCGAGGGGCGTCGAGGGACGGGGGACTGTGCCTCACTGCCCTCGCCTTCTTCTAGAAAGCCGTCTTCAACCGAGTCGAGAGAGCCGGGAACTTGTGAGGTGTGCATGTCCTGGTGGGACAAAAAACAAACAAACAAACAAACAAACAAACAAACAAACAAACAAACAAACATACATACATACATACATACATCCTACTATTAAAAAAGTAATAAAGTTAGGGTCCCTTTACAATGTCAGAAGGAGGGAGGCACTAAGGCACCGCCTTCCGCCCCTCGACGCCCTCGCGGTGCCACCTCCTTCTGACAGGAACTTCCTACAGACCAGGTATGAATGATGCCTGACTGGACATACAAAACTCACAAGTTCCTGGCTCTCACGGCTCCTCTGAAGAGGGTTAGTCCAAGAAGGAGGGGCATCGCGAGGGGCGTCGAGGGACGGGGGACTGTGCCTCACTGCCCTCGCCTTCTTCTAGAAAGCCGTCTTCAACCGAGTCGAGAGAGCCGGGAACTTGTGAGGTGTGCATGTCCTGGTGGGACAAAAAACAAACAAACAAACAAACAAACAAACAAACAAACAAACAAACAAACAAACAAACAAACATACATCCTACTATTAAAAAAGTAATAAAGTTAGGGTCCCTTTACAATGTCAGAAGGAGGGAGGCACTAAGGCACCGCCTTCCGCCCCTCGACACCCTCGCGGTGCCACCTCCTTCTGACAGGAACTTCCTACAGACCAGGTATGAATGATGCCTGACTGGACATACAAAACTCACAAGTTCCTGGCTCTCACGGCTCCTCTGAAGAGGGTTAGTCCAAGAAGGAGGGGCATCGCGAGGGGCGTCGAGGGACGGGGGACTGTGCCTCACTGCCCTCGCCTTCTTCTAGAAAGCCGTCTTCAACCGAGTCGAGAGAGCCGGGAACTTGTGAGGTGTGCATGTCCTGGTGGGACAAAAAACAAACAAACAAACAAACAAACATACATACATACATACATACATACATACATCCTACTATTAAAAAAGTAATAAAGTTAGGGTCCCTTTACAATGTCAGAAGGAGGGAGGCACTAAGGCACCGCCTTCCGCCCCTCGACGCCCTCGCGGTGCCACCTCCTTCTGACAGGAACTTCCTACAGACCAGGTATGAATGATGCCTGACTGGACATACAAAACTCACAAGTTCCTGGCTCTCACGGCTCCTCTGAAGAGGGTTAGTCCAAGAAGGAGGGGCATCGCGAGGGGCGTCGAGGGACGGGGGACTGTGCCTCACTGCCCTCGCCTTCTTCTAGAAAGCCGTCTTCAACCGAGTCGAGAGAGCCGGGAACTTGTGAGGTGTGCATGTCCTGGTGGGACAAAAAACAAACAAACAAACAAACAAACAAACAAACAAACAAACAAACAAACAAACAAACAAACAAACAAACATACATCCTTCTATTAAAAAAGTAATAAAGTTAGGGTCTCTTTACAATGTCAGAAGGAGGGAGGCACTAAGGCACCGCCTTCCGCCCCTCGACGCCCTCGCGGTGCCACCTCCTTCTGACAGGAACTTCCTACAGACCAGGTATGAATGATGCCTGACTGGACATACAAAACTCACAAGTTCCTGGCTCTCACGGCTCCTCTGAAGAGGGTTAGTCCAAGAAGGAGGGGCATCGCGAGGGGCGTCGAGGGACGGGGGACTGTGCCTCACTGCCCTCGCCTTCTTCTAGAAAGCCGTCTTCAACCGAGTCGAGAGAGCCGGGAACTTGTGAGGTGTGCATGTCCTGGTGGGACAAAAAACAAACAAACAAACAAACAAACAAACAAACAAACAAACAAACAAACAAACAAACAAACATACATACATACATACATACATCCTACTATTAAAAAAGTAATAAAGTTAGGGTCCCTTTACAATGTCAGAAGGAGGGAGGCACTAAGGCACCGCCTTCCGCCCCTCGACGCCCTCGCGGTGCCACCTCCTTCTGACAGGAACTTCCTACAGACCAGGTATGAATGATGCCTGACTGGACATACAAAACTCACAAGTTCCTGGCTCTCACGGCTCCTCTGAAGAGGGTTAGTCCAAGAAGGAGGGGCATCGCGAGGGGCGTCGAGGGACGGGGGACTGTGCCTCACTGCCCTCGCCTTCTTCTAGAAAGCCGTCTTCAACCGAGTCGAGAGAGCCGGGAACTTGTGAGGTGTGCATGTCCTGGTGGGACAAAAAACAAACAAACAAACAAACAAACAAACAAACAAACAAACAAACATACATACATACATACATACATCCTACTATTAAAAAAGTAATAAAGTTAGGGTCCCTTTACAATGTCAGAAGGAGGGAGGCACTAAGGCACCGCCTTCCGCCCCTCGACGCCCTCGCGGTGCCACCTCCTTCTGACAGGAACTTCCTACAGACCAGGTATGAATGATGCCTGACTGGACATACAAAACTCACAAGTTCCTGGCTCTCACGGCTCCTCTGAAGAGGGTTAGTCCAAGAAGGAGGGGCATCGCGAGGGGCGTCGAGGGACGGGGGACTGTGCCTCACTGCCCTCGCCTTCTTCTAGAAAGCCGTCTTCAACCGAGTCGAGAGAGCCGGGAACTTGTGAGGTGTGCATGTCCTGGTGGGACAAAAAACAAACAAACAAACAAACAAACAAACAAACATACATACATACATACATACATCCTACTATTAAAAAAGTAATAAAGTTAGGGTCCCTTTACAATGTCAGAAGGAGGGAGGCACTAAGGCACCGCCTTCCGCCCCTCGACGCCCTCGCGGTGCCACCTCCTTCTGACAGGAACTTCCTACAGACCAGGTATGAATGATGCCTGACTGGACATACAAAACTCACAAGTTCCTGGCTCTCACGGCTCCTCTGAAGAGGGTTAGTCCAAGAAGGAGGGGCATCGCGAGGGGCGTCGAGGGACGGGGGACTGTGCCTCACTGCCCTCGCCTTCTTCTAGAAAGCCGTCTTCAACCGAGTCGAGAGAGCCGGGAACTTGTGAGGTGTGCATGTCCTGGTGGGACAAAAAACAAACAAACAAACAAACAAACAAACAAACAAACATACATACATACATACATACATACATCCTACTATTAAAAAAGTAATAAAGTTAGGGTCCCTTTACAATGTCAGAAGGAGGGAGGCACTAAGGCACCGCCTTCCGCCCCTCGACACCCTCGCGGTGCCACCTCCTTCTGACAGGAACTTCCTACAGACCAGGTATGAATGATGCCTGACTGGACATACAAAACTCACAAGTTCCTGGCTCTCACGGCTCCTCTGAAGAGGGTTAGTCCAAGAAGGAGGGGCATCGCGAGGGGCGTCGAGGGACGGGGGACTGTGCCTCACTGCCCTCGCCTTCTTCTAGAAAGCCGTCTTCAACCGAGTCGAGAGAGCCGGGAACTTGTGAGGTGTGCATGTCCTGGTGGGACAAAAAACAAACAAACAAACAAACAAACATACATACATACATACATACATACATACATCCTACTATTAAAAAAGTAATAAAGTTAGGGTCCCTTTACAATGTCAGAAGGAGGGAGGCACTAAGGCACCGCCTTCCGCCCCTCGACGCCCTCGCGGTGCCACCTCCTTCTGACAGGAACTTCCTACAGACCAGGTATGAATGATGCCTGACTGGACATACAAAACTCACAAGTTCCTGGCTCTCACGGCTCCTCTGAAGAGGGTTAGTCCAAGAAGGAGGGGCATCGCGAGGGGCGTCGAGGGACGGGGGACTGTGCCTCACTGCCCTCGCCTTCTTCTAGAAAGCCGTCTTCAACCGAGTCGAGAGAGCCGGGAACTTGTGAGGTGTGCATGTCCTGGTGGGACAAAAAACAAACAAACAAACAAACAAACAAACAAACAAACAAACAAACAAACAAACAAACAAACAAACAAACAAACAAACAAACATACATCCTTCTATTAAAAAAGTAATAAAGTTAGGGTCTCTTTACAATGTCAGAAGGAGGGAGGCACTAAGGCACCGCCTTCCGCCCCTCGACGCCCTCGCGGTGCCACCTCCTTCTGACAGGAACTTCCTACAGACCAGGTATGAATGATGCCTGACTGGACATACAAAACTCACAAGTTCCTGGCTCTCACGGCTCCTCTGAAGAGGGTTAGTCCAAGAAGGAGGGGCATCGCGAGGGGCGTCGAGGGACGGGGGACTGTGCCTCACTGCCCTCGTCTTCTTCTAGAAAGCCGTCTTCAACCGAGTCGAGAGAGCCGGGAACTTGTGAGGTGTGCATGTCCTGGTGGGACAAAAAACAAACAAACAAACAAACAAACAAACAAACAAACAAACATACATACATACATACATACATCCTACTATTAAAAAAGTAATAAAGTTAGGGTCCCTTTACAATGTCAGAAGGAGGGAGGCACTAAGGCACCGCCTTCCGCCCCTCGACGCCCTCGCGGTGCCACCTCCTTCTGACAGGAACTTCCTACAGACCAGGTATGAATGATGCCTGACTGGACATACAAAACTCACAAGTTCCTGGCTCTCACGGCTCCTCTGAAGAGGGTTAGTCCAAGAAGGAGGGGCATCGCGAGGGGCGTCGAGGGACGGGGGACTGTGCCTCACTGCCCTCGCCTTCTTCTAGAAAGCCGTCTTCAACCGAGTCGAGAGAGCCGGGAACTTGTGAGGTGTGCATGTCCTGGTGGGACAAAAAACAAACAAACAAACAAACAAACAAACAAACAAACAAACATACATACATACATACATACATACATACATCCTACTATTAAAAAAGTAATAAAGTTAGGGTCCCTTTACAATGTCAGAAGGAGGGAGGCACTAAGGCACCGCCTTCCGCCCCTCGACGCCCTCGCGGTGCCACCTCCTTCTGACAGGAACTTCCTACAGACCAGGTATGAATGATGCCTGACTGGACATACAAAACTCACAAGTTCCTGGCTCTCACGGCTCCTCTGAAGAGGGTTAGTCCAAGAAGGAGGGGCATCGCGAGGGGCGTCGAGGGACGGGGGACTGTGCCTCACTGCCCTCGCCTTCTTCTAGAAAGCCGTCTTCAACCGAGTCGAGAGAGCCGGGAACTTGTGAGGTGTGCATGTCCTGGTGGGACAAAAAACAAACAAACAAACAAACAAACATACATACATACATACATACATACATACATCCTACTATTAAAAAAGTAATAAAGTTAGGGTCCCTTTACAATGTCAGAAGGAGGGAGGCACTAAGGCACCGCCTTCCGCCCCTCGACGCCCTCGCGGTGCCACCTCCTTCTGACAGGAACTTCCTACAGACCAGGTATGAATGATGCCTGACTGGACATACAAAACTCACAAGTTCCTGGCTCTCACGGCTCCTCTGAAGAGGGTTAGTCCAAGAAGGAGGGGCATCGCGAGGGGCGTCGAGGGACGGGGGACTGTGCCTCACTGCCCTCGTCTTCTTCTAGAAAGCCGTCTTCAACCGAGTCGAGAGAGCCGGGAACTTGTGAGGTGTGCATGTCCTGGTGGGACAAAAAACAAACAAACAAACAAACAAACAAACAAACAAACAAACATACATACATACATACATACATCCTACTATTAAAAAAGTAATAAAGTTAGGGTCCCTTTACAATGTCAGAAGGAGGGAGGCACTAAGGCACCGCCTTCCGCCCCTCGACGCCCTCGCGGTGCCACCTCCTTCTGACAGGAACTTCCTACAGACCAGGTATGAATGATGCCTGACTGGACATACAAAACTCACAAGTTCCTGGCTCTCACGGCTCCTCTGAAGAGGGTTAGTCCAAGAAGGAGGGGCATCGCGAGGGGCGTCGAGGGACGGGGGACTGTGCCTCACTGCCCTCGCCTTCTTCTAGAAAGCCGTCTTCAACCGAGTCGAGAGAGCCGGGAACTTGTGAGGTGTGCATGTCCTGGTGGGACAAAAAACAAACAAACAAACAAACAAACAAACAAACAAACAAACATACATACATACATACATACATACATACATCCTACTATTAAAAAAGTAATAAAGTTAGGGTCCCTTTACAATGTCAGAAGGAGGGAGGCACTAAGGCACCGCCTTCCGCCCCTCGACGCCCTCGCGGTGCCACCTCCTTCTGACAGGAACTTCCTACAGACCAGGTATGAATGATGCCTGACTGGACATACAAAACTCACAAGTTCCTGGCTCTCACGGCTCCTCTGAAGAGGGTTAGTCCAAGAAGGAGGGGCATCGCGAGGGGCGTCGAGGGACGGGGGACTGTGCCTCACTGCCCTCGCCTTCTTCTAGAAAGCCGTCTTCAACCGAGTCGAGAGAGCCGGGAACTTGTGAGGTGTGCATGTCCTGGTGGGACAAAAAACAAACAAACAAACAAACAAACATACATACATACATACATACATACATACATCCTACTATTAAAAAAGTAATAAAGTTAGGGTCCCTTTACAATGTCAGAAGGAGGGAGGCACTAAGGCACCGCCTTCCGCCCCTCGACGCCCTCGCGGTGCCACCTCCTTCTGACAGGAACTTCCTACAGACCAGGTATGAATGATGCCTGACTGGACATACAAAACTCACAAGTTCCTGGCTCTCACGGCTCCTCTGAAGAGGGTTAGTCCAAGAAGGAGGGGCATCGCGAGGGGCGTCGAGGGACGGGGGACTGTGCCTCACTGCCCTCGCCTTCTTCTAGAAAGCCGTCTTCAACCGAGTCGAGAGAGCCGGGAACTTGTGAGGTGTGCATGTCCTGGTGGGACAAAAAACAAACAAACAAACAAACAAACAAACAAACAAACAAACAAACAAACAAACAAACAAACATACATCCTACTATTAAAAAAGTAATAAAGTTAGGGTCCCTTTACAATGTCAGAAGGAGGGAGGCACTAAGGCACCGCCTTCCGCCCCTCGACACCCTCGCGGTGCCACCTCCTTCTGACAGGAACTTCCTACAGACCAGGTATGAATGATGCCTGACTGGACATACAAAACTCACAAGTTCCTGGCTCTCACGGCTCCTCTGAAGAGGGTTAGTCCAAGAAGGAGGGGCATCGCGAGGGGCGTCGAGGGACGGGGGACTGTGCCTCACTGCCCTCGCCTTCTTCTAGAAAGCCGTCTTCAACCGAGTCGAGAGAGCCGGGAACTTGTGAGGTGTGCATGTCCTGGTGGGACAAAAAACAAACAAACAAACAAACAAACAAACAAACAAACAAACAAACAAACATACATACATACATACATACATCCTACTATTAAAAAAGTAATAAAGTTAGGGTCCCTTTACAATGTCAGAAGGAGGGAGGCACTAAGGCACCGCCTTCCGCCCCTCGACGCCCTCGCGGTGCCACCTCCTTCTGACAGGAACTTCCTACAGACCAGGTATGAATGATGCCTGACTGGACATACAAAACTCACAAGTTCCTGGCTCTCACGGCTCCTCTGAAGAGGGTTAGTCCAAGAAGGAGGGGCATCGCGAGGGGCGTCGAGGGACGGGGGACTGTGCCTCACTGCCCTCGCCTTCTTCTAGAAAGCCGTCTTCAACCGAGTCGAGAGAGCCGGGAACTTGTGAGGTGTGCATGTCCTGGTGGGACAAAAAACAAACAAACAAACAAACAAACAAACAAACAAACAAACAAACAAACATACATACATACATACATACATCCTACTATTAAAAAAGTAATAAAGTTAGGGTCCCTTTACAATGTCAGAAGGAGGGAGGCACTAAGGCACCGCCTTCCGCCCCTCGACGCCCTCGCGGTGCCACCTCCTTCTGACAGGAACTTCCTACAGACCAGGTATGAATGATGCCTGACTGGACATACAAAACTCACAAGTTCCTGGCTCTCACGGCTCCTCTGAAGAGGGTTAGTCCAAGAAGGAGGGGCATCGCGAGGGGCGTCGAGGGACGGGGGACTGTGCCTCACTGCCCTCGCCTTCTTCTAGAAAGCCGTCTTCAACCGAGTCGAGAGAGCCGGGAACTTGTGAGGTGTGCATGTCCTGGTGGGACAAAAAACAAACAAACAAACAAACAAACAAACAAACAAACAAACAAACAAACAAACAAACAAACATACATCCTACTATTAAAAAAGTAATAAAGTTAGGGTCCCTTTACAATGTCAGAAGGAGGGAGGCACTAAGGCACCGCCTTCCGCCCCTCGACACCCTCGCGGTGCCACCTCCTTCTGACAGGAACTTCCTACAGACCAGGTATGAATGATGCCTGACTGGACATACAAAACTCACAAGTTCCTGGCTCTCACGGCTCCTCTGAAGAGGGTTAGTCCAAGAAGGAGGGGCATCGCGAGGGGCGTCGAGGGACGGGGGACTGTGCCTCACTGCCCTCGCCTTCTTCTAGAAAGCCGTCTTCAACCGAGTCGAGAGAGCCGGGAACTTGTGAGGTGTGCATGTCCTGGTGGGACAAAAAACAAACAAACAAACAAACAAACATACATACATACATACATACATACATACATCCTACTATTAAAAAAGTAATAAAGTTAGGGTCCCTTTACAATGTCAGAAGGAGGGAGGCACTAAGGCACCGCCTTCCGCCCCTCGACGCCCTCGCGGTGCC
This sequence comes from Rhamphochromis longiceps, assembly GCF_057381845.1. Taxonomy (NCBI): domain Eukaryota; kingdom Metazoa; phylum Chordata; class Actinopteri; order Cichliformes; family Cichlidae; genus Rhamphochromis; species Rhamphochromis longiceps. Next base: position 196,267 of record NC_140566.1, read on the forward strand.
ACCTCCTTCTGACAGGAACTTCCTACAGACCAGGTATGAATGATGCCTGACTGGACATACAAAACTCACAAGTTCCTGGCTCTCACGGCTCCTCTGAAGAGGGTTAGTCCAAGAAGGAGGGGCATCGCGAGGGGCGTCGAGGGACGGGGGACTGTGCCTCACTGCCCTCGCCTTCTTCTAGAAAGCCGTCTTCAACCGAGTCGAGAGAGCCGGGAACTTGTGAGGTGTGCATGTCCTGGTGGGACAAAAAACAAACAAACAAACAAACAAACAAACAAACAAACAAACAAACAAACAAACAAACATACATCCTTCTATTAAAAAAGTAATAAAGTTAGGGTCTCTTTACAATGTCAGAAGGAGGGAGGCACTAAGGCACCGCCTTCCGCCCCTCGACGCCCTCGCGGTGCCACCTCCTTCTGACAGGAACTTCCTACAGACCAGGTATGAATGATGCCTGACTGGACATACAAAACTCACAAGTTCCTGGCTCTCACGGCTCCTCTGAAGAGGGTTAGTCCAAGAAGGAGGGGCATCGCGAGGGGCGTCGAGGGACGGGGGACTGTGCCTCACTGCCCTCGCCTTCTTCTAGAAAGCCGTCTTCAACCGAGTCGAGAGAGCCGGGAACTTGTGAGGTGTGCATGTCCTGGTGGGACAAAAAACAAACAAACAAACAAACAAACAAACAAACAAACAAACAAACAAACAAACAAACATACATACATACATACATACATCCTACTATTAAAAAAGTAATAAAGTTAGGGTCCCTTTACAATGTCAGAAGGAGGGAGGCACTAAGGCACCGCCTTCCGCCCCTCGACGCCCTCGCGGTGCCACCTCCTTCTGACAGGAACTTCCTACAGACCAGGTATGAATGATGCCTGACTGGACATACAAAACTCACAAGTTCCTGGCTCTCACGGCTCCTCTGAAGAGGGTTAGTCCAAGAAGGAGGGGCATCGCGAGGGGCGTCGAGGGACGGGGGACTGTGCCTCACTGCCCTCGCCTTCTTCTAGAAAGCCGTCTTCAACCGAGTCGAGAGAGCCGGGAACTTGTGAGGTGTGCATGTCCTGGTGGGACAAAAAACAAACAAACAAACAAACAAACAAACAAACAAACAAACAAACATACATACATACATACATACATCCTACTATTAAAAAAGTAATAAAGTTAGGGTCCCTTTACAATGTCAGAAGGAGGGAGGCACTAAGGCACCGCCTTCCGCCCCTCGACGCCCTCGCGGTGCCACCTCCTTCTGACAGGAACTTCCTACAGACCAGGTATGAATGATGCCTGACTGGACATACAAAACTCACAAGTTCCTGGCTCTCACGGCTCCTCTGAAGAGGGTTAGTCCAAGAAGGAGGGGCATCGCGAGGGGCGTCGAGGGACGGGGGACTGTGCCTCACTGCCCTCGCCTTCTTCTAGAAAGCCGTCTTCAACCGAGTCGAGAGAGCCGGGAACTTGTGAGGTGTGCATGTCCTGGTGGGACAAAAAACAAACAAACAAACAAACAAACAAACAAACATACATACATACATACATACATCCTACTATTAAAAAAGTAATAAAGTTAGGGTCCCTTTACAATGTCAGAAGGAGGGAGGCACTAAGGCACCGCCTTCCGCCCCTCGACGCCCTCGCGGTGCCACCTCCTTCTGACAGGAACTTCCTACAGACCAGGTATGAATGATGCCTGACTGGACATACAAAACTCACAAGTTCCTGGCTCTCACGGCTCCTCTGAAGAGGGTTAGTCCAAGAAGGAGGGGCATCGCGAGGGGCGTCGAGGGACGGGGGACTGTGCCTCACTGCCCTCGCCTTCTTCTAGAAAGCCGTCTTCAACCGAGTCGAGAGAGCCGGGAACTTGTGAGGTGTGCATGTCCTGGTGGGACAAAAAACAAACAAACAAACAAACAAACAAACAAACAAACATACATACATACATACATACATACATCCTACTATTAAAAAAGTAATAAAGTTAGGGTCCCTTTACAATGTCAGAAGGAGGGAGGCACTAAGGCACCGCCTTCCGCCCCTCGACACCCTCGCGGTGCCACCTCCTTCTGACAGGAACTTCCTACAGACCAGGTATGAATGATGCCTGACTGGACATACAAAACTCACAAGTTCCTGGCTCTCACGGCTCCTCTGAAGAGGGTTAGTCCAAGAAGGAGGGGCATCGCGAGGGGCGTCGAGGGACGGGGGACTGTGCCTCACTGCCCTCGCCTTCTTCTAGAAAGCCGTCTTCAACCGAGTCGAGAGAGCCGGGAACTTGTGAGGTGTGCATGTCCTGGTGGGACAAAAAACAAACAAACAAACAAACAAACATACATACATACATACATACATACATACATCCTACTATTAAAAAAGTAATAAAGTTAGGGTCCCTTTACAATGTCAGAAGGAGGGAGGCACTAAGGCACCGCCTTCCGCCCCTCGACGCCCTCGCGGTGCCACCTCCTTCTGACAGGAACTTCCTACAGACCAGGTATGAATGATGCCTGACTGGACATACAAAACTCACAAGTTCCTGGCTCTCACGGCTCCTCTGAAGAGGGTTAGTCCAAGAAGGAGGGGCATCGCGAGGGGCGTCGAGGGACGGGGGACTGTGCCTCACTGCCCTCGCCTTCTTCTAGAAAGCCGTCTTCAACCGAGTCGAGAGAGCCGGGAACTTGTGAGGTGTGCATGTCCTGGTGGGACAAAAAACAAACAAACAAACAAACAAACAAACAAACAAACAAACAAACAAACAAACAAACAAACATACATACATACATACATACATACATCCTACTATTAAAAAAGTAATAAAGTTAGGGTCCCTTTACAATGTCAGAAGGAGGGAGGCACTAAGGCACCGCCTTCCGCCCCTCGACGCCCTCGCGGTGCCACCTCCTTCTGACAGGAACTTCCTACAGACCAGGTATGAATGATGCCTGACTGGACATACAAAACTCACAAGTTCCTGGCTCTCACGGCTCCTCTGAAGAGGGTTAGTCCAAGAAGGAGGGGCATCGCGAGGGGCGTCGAGGGACGGGGGACTGTGCCTCACTGCCCTCGTCTTCTTCTAGAAAGCCGTCTTCAACCGAGTCGAGAGAGCCGGGAACTTGTGAGGTGTGCATGTCCTGGTGGGACAAAAAACAAACAAACAAACAAACAAACAAACAAACAAACAAACATACATACATACATACATACATCCTACTATTAAAAAAGTAATAAAGTTAGGGTCCCTTTACAATGTCAGAAGGAGGGAGGCACTAAGGCACCGCCTTCCGCCCCTCGACGCCCTCGCGGTGCCACCTCCTTCTGACAGGAACTTCCTACAGACCAGGTATGAATGATGCCTGACTGGACATACAAAACTCACAAGTTCCTGGCTCTCACGGCTCCTCTGAAGAGGGTTAGTCCAAGAAGGAGGGGCATCGCGAGGGGCGTCGAGGGACGGGGGACTGTGCCTCACTGCCCTCGCCTTCTTCTAGAAAGCCGTCTTCAACCGAGTCGAGAGAGCCGGGAACTTGTGAGGTGTGCATGTCCTGGTGGGACAAAAAACAAACAAACAAACAAACAAACAAACAAACAAACAAACATACATACATACATACATACATACATACATCCTACTATTAAAAAAGTAATAAAGTTAGGGTCCCTTTACAATGTCAGAAGGAGGGAGGCACTAAGGCACCGCCTTCCGCCCCTCGACGCCCTCGCGGTGCCACCTCCTTCTGACAGGAACTTCCTACAGACCAGGTATGAATGATGCCTGACTGGACATACAAAACTCACAAGTTCCTGGCTCTCACGGCTCCTCTGAAGAGGGTTAGTCCAAGAAGGAGGGGCATCGCGAGGGGCGTCGAGGGACGGGGGACTGTGCCTCACTGCCCTCGCCTTCTTCTAGAAAGCCGTCTTCAACCGAGTCGAGAGAGCCGGGAACTTGTGAGGTGTGCATGTCCTGGTGGGACAAAAAACAAACAAACAAACAAACAAACATACATACATACATACATACATACATACATCCTACTATTAAAAAAGTAATAAAGTTAGGGTCCCTTTACAATGTCAGAAGGAGGGAGGCACTAAGGCACCGCCTTCCGCCCCTCGACGCCCTCGCGGTGCCACCTCCTTCTGACAGGAACTTCCTACAGACCAGGTATGAATGATGCCTGACTGGACATACAAAACTCACAAGTTCCTGGCTCTCACGGCTCCTCTGAAGAGGGTTAGTCCAAGAAGGAGGGGCATCGCGAGGGGCGTCGAGGGACGGGGGACTGTGCCTCACTGCCCTCGCCTTCTTCTAGAAAGCCGTCTTCAACCGAGTCGAGAGAGCCGGGAACTTGTGAGGTGTGCATGTCCTGGTGGGACAAAAAACAAACAAACAAACAAACAAACAAACAAACATACATACATACATACATACATCCTACTATTAAAAAAGTAATAAAGTTAGGGTCCCTTTACAATGTCAGAAGGAGGGAGGCACTAAGGCACCGCCTTCCGCCCCTCGACGCCCTCGCGGTGCCACCTCCTTCTGACAGGAACTTCCTACAGACCAGGTATGAATGATGCCTGACTGGACATACAAAACTCACAAGTTCCTGGCTCTCACGGCTCCTCTGAAGAGGGTTAGTCCAAGAAGGAGGGGCATCGCGAGGGGCGTCGAGGGACGGGGGACTGTGCCTCACTGCCCTCGCCTTCTTCTAGAAAGCCGTCTTCAACCGAGTCGAGAGAGCCGGGAACTTGTGAGGTGTGCATGTCCTGGTGGGACAAAAAACAAACAAACAAACAAACAAACAAACAAACAAACAAACAAACAAACATACATACATACATACATACATCCTACTATTAAAAAAGTAATAAAGTTAGGGTCCCTTTACAATGTCAGAAGGAGGGAGGCACTAAGGCACCGCCTTCCGCCCCTCGACGCCCTCGCGGTGCCACCTCCTTCTGACAGGAACTTCCTACAGACCAGGTATGAATGATGCCTGACTGGACATACAAAACTCACAAGTTCCTGGCTCTCACGGCTCCTCTGAAGAGGGTTAGTCCAAGAAGGAGGGGCATCGCGAGGGGCGTCGAGGGACGGGGGACTGTGCCTCACTGCCCTCGCCTTCTTCTAGAAAGCCGTCTTCAACCGAGTCGAGAGAGCCGGGAACTTGTGAGGTGTGCATGTCCTGGTGGGACAAAAAACAAACAAACAAACAAACAAACAAACAAACAAACAAACAAACAAACAAACAAACAAACATACATCCTACTATTAAAAAAGTAATAAAGTTAGGGTCCCTTTACAATGTCAGAAGGAGGGAGGCACTAAGGCACCGCCTTCCGCCCCTCGACACCCTCGCGGTGCCACCTCCTTCTGACAGGAACTTCCTACAGACCAGGTATGAATGATGCCTGACTGGACATACAAAACTCACAAGTTCCTGGCTCTCACGGCTCCTCTGAAGAGGGTTAGTCCAAGAAGGAGGGGCATCGCGAGGGGCGTCGAGGGACGGGGGACTGTGCCTCACTGCCCTCGCCTTCTTCTAGAAAGCCGTCTTCAACCGAGTCGAGAGAGCCGGGAACTTGTGAGGTGTGCATGTCCTGGTGGGACAAAAAACAAACAAACAAACAAACAAACATACATACATACATACATACATACATACATCCTACTATTAAAAAAGTAATAAAGTTAGGGTCCCTTTACAATGTCAGAAGGAGGGAGGCACTAAGGCACCGCCTTCCGCCCCTCGACGCCCTCGCGGTGCCACCTCCTTCTGACAGGAACTTCCTACAGACCAGGTATGAATGATGCCTGACTGGACATACAAAACTCACAAGTTCCTGGCTCTCACGGCTCCTCTGAAGAGGGTTAGTCCAAGAAGGAGGGGCATCGCGAGGGGCGTCGAGGGACGGGGGACTGTGCCTCACTGCCCTCGCCTTCTTCTAGAAAGCCGTCTTCAACCGAGTCGAGAGAGCCGGGAACTTGTGAGGTGTGCATGTCCTGGTGGGACAAAAAACAAACAAACAAACAAACAAACAAACAAACAAACAAACAAACAAACAAACAAACAAACATACATCCTTCTATTAAAAAAGTAATAAAGTTAGGGTCTCTTTACAATGTCAGAAGGAGGGAGGCACTAAGGCACCGCCTTCCGCCCCTCGACGCCCTCGCGGTGCCACCTCCTTCTGACAGGAACTTCCTACAGACCAGGTATGAATGATGCCTGACTGGACATACAAAACTCACAAGTTCCTGGCTCTCACGGCTCCTCTGAAGAGGGTTAGTCCAAGAAGGAGGGGCATCGCGAGGGGCGTCGAGGGACGGGGGACTGTGCCTCACTGCCCTCGCCTTCTTCTAGAAAGCCGTCTTCAACCGAGTCGAGAGAGCCGGGAACTTGTGAGGTGTGCATGTCCTGGTGGGACAAAAAACAAACAAACAAACAAACAAACAAACAAACAAACAAACAAACAAACAAACAAACAAACAAACATACATACATACATACATACATCCTACTATTAAAAAAGTAATAAAGTTAGGGTCCCTTTACAATGTCAGAAGGAGGGAGGCACTAAGGCACCGCCTTCCGCCCCTCGACGCCCTCGCGGTGCCACCTCCTTCTGACAGGAACTTCCTACAGACCAGGTATGAATGATGCCTGACTGGACATACAAAACTCACAAGTTCCTGGCTCTCACGGCTCCTCTGAAGAGGGTTAGTCCAAGAAGGAGGGGCATCGCGAGGGGCGTCGAGGGACGGGGGACTGTGCCTCACTGCCCTCGCCTTCTTCTAGAAAGCCGTCTTCAACCGAGTCGAGAGAGCCGGGAACTTGTGAGGTGTGCATGTCCTGGTGGGACAAAAAACAAACAAACAAACAAACAAACAAACAAACAAACAAACAAACATACATACATACATACATACATCCTACTATTAAAAAAGTAATAAAGTTAGGGTCCCTTTACAATGTCAGAAGGAGGGAGGCACTAAGGCACCGCCTTCCGCCCCTCGACGCCCTCGCGGTGCCACCTCCTTCTGACAGGAACTTCCTACAGACCAGGTATGAATGATGCCTGACTGGACATACAAAACTCACAAGTTCCTGGCTCTCACGGCTCCTCTGAAGAGGGTTAGTCCAAGAAGGAGGGGCATCGCGAGGGGCGTCGAGGGACGGGGGACTGTGCCTCACTGCCCTCGCCTTCTTCTAGAAAGCCGTCTTCAACCGAGTCGAGAGAGCCGGGAACTTGTGAGGTGTGCATGTCCTGGTGGGACAAAAAACAAACAAACAAACAAACATACATACATACATCCTACTATTAAAAAAGTAATAAAGTTAGGGTCTCTTTACAATGTCAGAAGGAGGGAGGCACTAAGGCACCGCCTTCCGCCCCTCGACGCCCTCGCGGTGCCACCTCCTTCTGACAGGAACTTCCTACAGACCAGGTATGAATGATGCCTGACTGGACATACAAAACTCACAAGTTCCTGGCTCTCACGGCTCCTCTGAAGAGGGTTAGTCCAAGAAGGAGGGGCATCGCGAGGGGCGTCGAGGGACGGGGGACTGTGCCTCACTGCCCTCGCCTTCTTCTAGAAAGCCGTCTTCAACCGAGTCGAGAGAGCCGGGAACTTGTGAGGTGTGCATGTCCTGGTGGGACAAAAAACAAACAAACAAACAAACAAACAAACAAACAAACAAACATACATACATACATACATCCTACTATTAAAAAAGTAATAAAGTTAGGGTCCCTTTACAATGTCAGAAGGAGGGAGGCACTAAGGCACCGCCTTCCGCCCCTCGACGCCCTCGCGGTGCCACCTCCTTCTGACAGGAACTTCCTACAGACCAGGTATGAATGATGCCTGACTGGACATACAAAACTCACAAGTTCCTGGCTCTCACGGCTCCTCTGAAGAGGGTTAGTCCAAGAAGGAGGGGCATCGCGAGGGGCGTCGAGGGACGGGGGACTGTGCCTCACTGCCCTCGCCTTCTTCTAGAAAGCCGTCTTCAACCGAGTCGAGAGAGCCGGGAACTTGTGAGGTGTGCATGTCCTGGTGGGACAAAAAACAAACAAACAAACAAACAAACAAACAAACAAACAAACAAACATACATACATACATACATACATACATACATCCTACTATTAAAAAAGTAATAAAGTTAGGGTCCCTTTACAATGTCAGAAGGAGGGAGGCACTAAGGCACCGCCTTCCGCCCCTCGATGCCCTCGCGGTGCCACCTCCTTCTGACAGGAACTTCCTACAGACCAGGTATGAATGATGCCTGACTGGACATACAAAACTCACAAGTTCCTGGCTCTCACGGCTCCTCTGAAGAGGGTTAGTCCAAGAAGGAGGGGCATCGCGAGGGGCGTCGAGGGACGGGGGACTGTGCCTCACTGCCCTCGCCTTCTTCTAGAAAGCCGTCTTCAACCGAGTCGAGAGAGCCGGGAACTTGTGAGGTGTGCATGTCCTGGTGGGACAAAAAACAAACAAACAAACAAACAAACAAACAAACAAACAAACAAACAAACATACATACATACATACATACATCCTACTATTAAAAAAGTAATAAAGTTAGGGTCCCTTTACAATGTCAGAAGGAGGGAGGCACTAAGGCACCGCCTTCCGCCCCTCGACGCCCTCGCGGTGCCACCTCCTTCTGACAGGAACTTCCTACAGACCAGGTATGAATGATGCCTGACTGGACATACAAAACTCACAAGTTCCTGGCTCTCACGGCTCCTCTGAAGAGGGTTAGTCCAAGAAGGAGGGGCATCGCGAGGGGCGTCGAGGGACGGGGGACTGTGCCTCACTGCCCTCGCCTTCTTCTAGAAAGCCGTCTTCAACCGAGTCGAGAGAGCCGGGAACTTGTGAGGTGTGCATGTCCTGGTGGGACAAAAAACAAACAAACAAACAAACAAACAAACAAACAAACAAACAAACAAACAAACAAACAAACAAACATACATCCTACTATTAAAAAAGTAATAAAGTTAGGGTCCCTTTACAATGTCAGAAGGAGGGAGGCACTAAGGCACCGCCTTCCGCCCCTCGACACCCTCGCGGTGCCACCTCCTTCTGACAGGAACTTCCTACAGACCAGGTATGAATGATGCCTGACTGGACATACAAAACTCACAAGTTCCTGGCTCTCACGGCTCCTCTGAAGAGGGTTAGTCCAAGAAGGAGGGGCATCGCGAGGGGCGTCGAGGGACGGGGGACTGTGCCTCACTGCCCTCGCCTTCTTCTAGAAAGCCGTCTTCAACCGAGTCGAGAGAGCCGGGAACTTGTGAGGTGTGCATGTCCTGGTGGGACAAAAAACAAACAAACAAACAAACAAACAAACAAACAAACAAACAAACAAACAAACAAACAAACAAACAAACATACATCCTTCTATTAAAAAAGTAATAAAGTTAGGGTCTCTTTACAATGTCAGAAGGAGGGAGGCACTAAGGCACCGCCTTCCGCCCCTCGACGCCCTCGCGGTGCCACCTCCTTCTGACAGGAACTTCCTACAGACCAGGTATGAATGATGCCTGACTGGACATACAAAACTCACAAGTTCCTGGCTCTCACGGCTCCTCTGAAGAGGGTTAGTCCAAGAAGGAGGGGCATCGCGAGGGGCGTCGAGGGACGGGGGACTGTGCCTCACTGCCCTCGCCTTCTTCTAGAAAGCCGTCTTCAACCGAGTCGAGAGAGCCGGGAACTTGTGAGGTGTGCATGTCCTGGTGGGACAAAAAACAAACAAACAAACAAACAAACAAACAAACAAACAAACAAACATACATACATACATACATACATCCTACTATTAAAAAAGTAATAAAGTTAGGGTCCCTTTACAATGTCAGAAGGAGGGAGGCACTAAGGCACCGCCTTCCGCCCCTCGACGCCCTCGCGGTGCCACCTCCTTCTGACAGGAACTTCCTACAGACCAGGTATGAATGATGCCTGACTGGACATACAAAACTCACAAGTTCCTGGCTCTCACGGCTCCTCTGAAGAGGGTTAGTCCAAGAAGGAGGGGCATCGCGAGGGGCGTCGAGGGACGGGGGACTGTGCCTCACTGCCCTCGCCTTCTTCTAGAAAGCCGTCTTCAACCGAGTCGAGAGAGCCGGGAACTTGTGAGGTGTGCATGTCCTGGTGGGACAAAAAACAAACAAACAAACAAACATACATACATACATCCTACTATTAAAAAAGTAATAAAGTTAGGGTCTCTTTACAATGTCAGAAGGAGGGAGGCACTAAGGCACCGCCTTCCGCCCCTCGACGCCCTCGCGGTGCCACCTCCTTCTGACAGGAACTTCCTACAGACCAGGTATGAATGATGCCTGACTGGACATACAAAACTCACAAGTTCCTGGCTCTCACGGCTCCTCTGAAGAGGGTTAGTCCAAGAAGGAGGGGCATCGCGAGGGGCGTCGAGGGACGGGGGACTGTGCCTCACTGCCCTCGCCTTCTTCTAGAAAGCCGTCTTCAACCGAGTCGAGAGAGCCGGGAACTTGTGAGGTGTGCATGTCCTGGTGGGACAAAAAACAAACAAACAAACAAACAAACAAACAAACAAACAAACATACATACATACATACATCCTACTATTAAAAAAGTAATAAAGTTAGGGTCCCTTTACAATGTCAGAAGGAGGGAGGCACTAAGGCACCGCCTTCCGCCCCTCGACGCCCTCGCGGTGCCACCTCCTTCTGACAGGAACTTCCTACAGACCAGGTATGAATGATGCCTGACTGGACATACAAAACTCACAAGTTCCTGGCTCTCACGGCTCCTCTGAAGAGGGTTAGTCCAAGAAGGAGGGGCATCGCGAGGGGCGTCGAGGGACGGGGGACTGTGCCTCACTGCCCTCGCCTTCTTCTAGAAAGCCGTCTTCAACCGAGTCGAGAGAGCCGGGAACTTGTGAGGTGTGCATGTCCTGGTGGGACAAAAAACAAACAAACAAACAAACAAACAAACAAACAAACAAACAAACAAACATACATACATACATACATACATACATACATCCTACTATTAAAAAAGTAATAAAGTTAGGGTCCCTTTACAATGTCAGAAGGAGGGAGGCACTAAGGCACCGCCTTCCGCCCCTCGATGCCCTCGCGGTGCCACCTCCTTCTGACAGGAACTTCCTACAGACCAGGTATGAATGATGCCTGACTGGACATACAAAACTCACAAGTTCCTGGCTCTCACGGCTCCTCTGAAGAGGGTTAGTCCAAGAAGGAGGGGCATCGCGAGGGGCGTCGAGGGACGGGGGACTGTGCCTCACTGCCCTCGCCTTCTTCTAGAAAGCCGTCTTCAACCGAGTCGAGAGAGCCGGGAACTTGTGAGGTGTGCATGTCCTGGTGGGACAAAAAACAAACAAACAAACAAACAAACAAACAAACAAACAAACAAACAAACATACATACATACATACATACATCCTACTATTAAAAAAGTAATAAAGTTAGGGTCCCTTTACAATGTCAGAAGGAGGGAGGCACTAAGGCACCGCCTTCCGCCCCTCGACGCCCTCGCGGTGCCACCTCCTTCTGACAGGAACTTCCTACAGACCAGGTATGAATGATGCCTGACTGGACATACAAAACTCACAAGTTCCTGGCTCTCACGGCTCCTCTGAAGAGGGTTAGTCCAAGAAGGAGGGGCATCGCGAGGGGCGTCGAGGGACGGGGGACTGTGCCTCACTGCCCTCGCCTTCTTCTAGAAAGCCGTCTTCAACCGAGTCGAGAGAGCCGGGAACTTGTGAGGTGTGCATGTCCTGGTGGGACAAAAAACAAACAAACAAACAAACAAACAAACAAACAAACAAACAAACAAACAAACAAACAAACATACATCCTACTATTAAAAAAGTAATAAAGTTAGGGTCCCTTTACAATGTCAGAAGGAGGGAGGCACTAAGGCACCGCCTTCCGCCCCTCGACACCCTCGCGGTGCCACCTCCTTCTGACAGGAACTTCCTACAGACCAGGTATGAATGATGCCTGACTGGACATACAAAACTCACAAGTTCCTGGCTCTCACGGCTCCTCTGAAGAGGGTTAGTCCAAGAAGGAGGGGCATCGCGAGGGGCGTCGAGGGACGGGGGACTGTGCCTCACTGCCCTCGCCTTCTTCTAGAAAGCCGTCTTCAACCGAGTCGAGAGAGCCGGGAACTTGTGAGGTGTGCATGTCCTGGTGGGACAAAAAACAAACAAACAAACAAACAAACATACATACATACATACATACATACATACATCCTACTATTAAAAAAGTAATAAAGTTAGGGTCCCTTTACAATGTCAGAAGGAGGGAGGCACTAAGGCACCGCCTTCCGCCCCTCGACGCCCTCGCGGTGCCACCTCCTTCTGACAGGAACTTCCTACAGACCAGGTATGAATGATGCCTGACTGGACATACAAAACTCACAAGTTCCTGGCTCTCACGGCTCCTCTGAAGAGGGTTAGTCCAAGAAGGAGGGGCATCGCGAGGGGCGTCGAGGGACGGGGGACTGTGCCTCACTGCCCTCGCCTTCTTCTAGAAAGCCGTCTTCAACCGAGTCGAGAGAGCCGGGAACTTGTGAGGTGTGCATGTCCTGGTGGGACAAAAAACAAACAAACAAACAAACAAACAAACAAACAAACAAACAAACAAACAAACAAACAAACATACATCCTTCTATTAAAAAAGTAATAAAGTTAGGGTCTCTTTACAATGTCAGAAGGAGGGAGGCACTAAGGCACCGCCTTCCGCCCCTCGACGCCCTCGCGGTGCCACCTCCTTCTGACAGGAACTTCCTACAGACCAGGTATGAATGATGCCTGACTGGACATACAAAACTCACAAGTTCCTGGCTCTCACGGCTCCTCTGAAGAGGGTTAGTCCAAGAAGGAGGGGCATCGCGAGGGGCGTCGAGGGACGGGGGACTGTGCCTCACTGCCCTCGCCTTCTTCTAGAAAGCCGTCTTCAACCGAGTCGAGAGAGCCGGGAACTTGTGAGGTGTGCATGTCCTGGTGGGACAAAAAACAAACAAACAAACAAACAAACAAACAAACAAACAAACAAACAAACAAACAAACAAACAAACATACATACATACATACATACATCCTACTATTAAAAAAGTAATAAAGTTAGGGTCCCTTTACAATGTCAGAAGGAGGGAGGCACTAAGGCACCGCCTTCCGCCCCTCGACGCCCTCGCGGTGCCACCTCCTTCTGACAGGAACTTCCTACAGACCAGGTATGAATGATGCCTGACTGGACATACAAAACTCACAAGTTCCTGGCTCTCACGGCTCCTCTGAAGAGGGTTAGTCCAAGAAGGAGGGGCATCGCGAGGGGCGTCGAGGGACGGGGGACTGTGCCTCACTGCCCTCGCCTTCTTCTAGAAAGCCGTCTTCAACCGAGTCGAGAGAGCCGGGAACTTGTGAGGTGTGCATGTCCTGGTGGGACAAAAAACAAACAAACAAACAAACAAACAAACAAACAAACAAACAAACATACATACATACATACATACATCCTACTATTAAAAAAGTAATAAAGTTAGGGTCCCTTTACAATGTCAGAAGGAGGGAGGCACTAAGGCACCGCCTTCCGCCCCTCGACGCCCTCGCGGTGCCACCTCCTTCTGACAGGAACTTCCTACAGACCAGGTATGAATGATGCCTGACTGGACATACAAAACTCACAAGTTCCTGGCTCTCACGGCTCCTCTGAAGAGGGTTAGTCCAAGAAGGAGGGGCATCGCGAGGGGCGTCGAGGGACGGGGGACTGTGCCTCACTGCCCTCGCCTTCTTCTAGAAAGCCGTCTTCAACCGAGTCGAGAGAGCCGGGAACTTGTGAGGTGTGCATGTCCTGGTGGGACAAAAAACAAACAAACAAACAAACATACATACATACATCCTACTATTAAAAAAGTAATAAAGTTAGGGTCTCTTTACAATGTCAGAAGGAGGGAGGCACTAAGGCACCGCCTTCCGCCCCTCGACGCCCTCGCGGTGCCACCTCCTTCTGACAGGAACTTCCTACAGACCAGGTATGAATGATGCCTGACTGGACATACAAAACTCACAAGTTCCTGGCTCTCACGGCTCCTCTGAAGAGGGTTAGTCCAAGAAGGAGGGGCATCGCGAGGGGCGTCGAGGGACGGGGGACTGTGCCTCACTGCCCTCGCCTTCTTCTAGAAAGCCGTCTTCAACCGAGTCGAGAGAGCCGGGAACTTGTGAGGTGTGCATGTCCTGGTGGGACAAAAAACAAACAAACAAACAAACAAACAAACAAACAAACAAACATACATACATACATACATCCTACTATTAAAAAAGTAATAAAGTTAGGGTCCCTTTACAATGTCAGAAGGAGGGAGGCACTAAGGCACCGCCTTCCGCCCCTCGACGCCCTCGCGGTGCCACCTCCTTCTGACAGGAACTTCCTACAGACCAGGTATGAATGATGCCTGACTGGACATACAAAACTCACAAGTTCCTGGCTCTCACGGCTCCTCTGAAGAGGGTTAGTCCAAGAAGGAGGGGCATCGCGAGGGGCGTCGAGGGACGGGGGACTGTGCCTCACTGCCCTCGCCTTCTTCTAGAAAGCCGTCTTCAACCGAGTCGAGAGAGCCGGGAACTTGTGAGGTGTGCATGTCCTGGTGGGACAAAAAACAAACAAACAAACAAACAAACAAACAAACAAACAAACAAACATACATACATACATACATACATACATACATCCTACTATTAAAAAAGTAATAAAGTTAGGGTCCCTTTACAATGTCAGAAGGAGGGAGGCACTAAGGCACCGCCTTCCGCCCCTCGATGCCCTCGCGGTGCCACCTCCTTCTGACAGGAACTTCCTACAGACCAGGTATGAATGATGCCTGACTGGACATACAAAACTCACAAGTTCCTGGCTCTCACGGCTCCTCTGAAGAGGGTTAGTCCAAGAAGGAGGGGCATCGCGAGGGGCGTCGAGGGACGGGGGACTGTGCCTCACTGCCCTCGCCTTCTTCTAGAAAGCCGTCTTCAACCGAGTCGAGAGAGCCGGGAACTTGTGAGGTGTGCATGTCCTGGTGGGACAAAAAACAAACAAACAAACAAACAAACAAACAAACAAACAAACAAACAAACATACATACATACATACATACATCCTACTATTAAAAAAGTAATAAAGTTAGGGTCCCTTTACAATGTCAGAAGGAGGGAGGCACTAAGGCACCGCCTTCCGCCCCTCGACGCCCTCGCGGTGCCACCTCCTTCTGACAGGAACTTCCTACAGACCAGGTATGAATGATGCCTGACTGGACATACAAAACTCACAAGTTCCTGGCTCTCACGGCTCCTCTGAAGAGGGTTAGTCCAAGAAGGAGGGGCATCGCGAGGGGCGTCGAGGGACGGGGGACTGTGCCTCACTGCCCTCGCCTTCTTCTAGAAAGCCGTCTTCAACCGAGTCGAGAGAGCCGGGAACTTGTGAGGTGTGCATGTCCTGGTGGGACAAAAAACAAACAAACAAACAAACAAACAAACAAACAAACAAACAAACAAACAAACAAACAAACAAACATACATCCTACTATTAAAAAAGTAATAAAGTTAGGGTCCCTTTACAATGTCAGAAGGAGGGAGGCACTAAGGCACCGCCTTCCGCCCCTCGACACCCTCGCGGTGCCACCTCCTTCTGACAGGAACTTCCTACAGACCAGGTATGAATGATGCCTGACTGGACATACAAAACTCACAAGTTCCTGGCTCTCACGGCTCCTCTGAAGAGGGTTAGTCCAAGAAGGAGGGGCATCGCGAGGGGCGTCGAGGGACGGGGGACTGTGCCTCACTGCCCTCGCCTTCTTCTAGAAAGCCGTCTTCAACCGAGTCGAGAGAGCCGGGAACTTGTGAGGTGTGCATGTCCTGGTGGGACAAAAAACAAACAAACAAACAAACAAACAAACAAACAAACAAACAAACAAACAAACAAACAAACAAACAAACATACATCCTTCTATTAAAAAAGTAATAAAGTTAGGGTCTCTTTACAATGTCAGAAGGAGGGAGGCACTAAGGCACCGCCTTCCGCCCCTCGACGCCCTCGCGGTGCCACCTCCTTCTGACAGGAACTTCCTACAGACCAGGTATGAATGATGCCTGACTGGACATACAAAACTCACAAGTTCCTGGCTCTCACGGCTCCTCTGAAGAGGGTTAGTCCAAGAAGGAGGGGCATCGCGAGGGGCGTCGAGGGACGGGGGACTGTGCCTCACTGCCCTCGCCTTCTTCTAGAAAGCCGTCTTCAACCGAGTCGAGAGAGCCGGGAACTTGTGAGGTGTGCATGTCCTGGTGGGACAAAAAACAAACAAACAAACAAACAAACAAACAAACAAACAAACAAACAAACAAACAAACAAACATACATACATACATACATACATCCTACTATTAAAAAAGTAATAAAGTTAGGGTCCCTTTACAATGTCAGAAGGAGGGAGGCACTAAGGCACCGCCTTCCGCCCCTCGACGCCCTCGCGGTGCCACCTCCTTCTGACAGGAACTTCCTACAGACCAGGTATGAATGATGCCTGACTGGACATACAAAACTCACAAGTTCCTGGCTCTCACGGCTCCTCTGAAGAGGGTTAGTCCAAGAAGGAGGGGCATCGCGAGGGGCGTCGAGGGACGGGGGACTGTGCCTCACTGCCCTCGCCTTCTTCTAGAAAGCCGTCTTCAACCGAGTCGAGAGAGCCGGGAACTTGTGAGGTGTGCATGTCCTGGTGGGACAAAAAACAAACAAACAAACAAACAAACAAACAAACAAACAAACAAACATACATACATACATACATACATCCTACTATTAAAAAAGTAATAAAGTTAGGGTCCCTTTACAATGTCAGAAGGAGGGAGGCACTAAGGCACCGCCTTCCGCCCCTCGACGCCCTCGCGGTGCCACCTCCTTCTGACAGGAACTTCCTACAGACCAGGTATGAATGATGCCTGACTGGACATACAAAACTCACAAGTTCCTGGCTCTCACGGCTCCTCTGAAGAGGGTTAGTCCAAGAAGGAGGGGCATCGCGAGGGGCGTCGAGGGACGGGGGACTGTGCCTCACTGCCCTCGCCTTCTTCTAGAAAGCCGTCTTCAACCGAGTCGAGAGAGCCGGGAACTTGTGAGGTGTGCATGTCCTGGTGGGACAAAAAACAAACAAACAAACAAACATACATACATACATCCTACTATTAAAAAAGTAATAAAGTTAGGGTCTCTTTACAATGTCAGAAGGAGGGAGGCACTAAGGCACCGCCTTCCGCCCCTCGACGCCCTCGCGGTGCCACCTCCTTCTGACAGGAACTTCCTACAGACCAGGTATGAATGATGCCTGACTGGACATACAAAACTCACAAGTTCCTGGCTCTCACGGCTCCTCTGAAGAGGGTTAGTCCAAGAAGGAGGGGCATCGCGAGGGGCGTCGAGGGACGGGGGACTGTGCCTCACTGCCCTCGCCTTCTTCTAGAAAGCCGTCTTCAACCGAGTCGAGAGAGCCGGGAACTTGTGAGGTGTGCATGTCCTGGTGGGACAAAAAACAAACAAACAAACAAACAAACAAACAAACAAACAAACATACATACATACATACATCCTACTATTAAAAAAGTAATAAAGTTAGGGTCCCTTTACAATGTCAGAAGGAGGGAGGCACTAAGGCACCGCCTTCCGCCCCTCGACGCCCTCGCGGTGCCACCTCCTTCTGACAGGAACTTCCTACAGACCAGGTATGAATGATGCCTGACTGGACATACAAAACTCACAAGTTCCTGGCTCTCACGGCTCCTCTGAAGAGGGTTAGTCCAAGAAGGAGGGGCATCGCGAGGGGCGTCGAGGGACGGGGGACTGTGCCTCACTGCCCTCGCCTTCTTCTAGAAAGCCGTCTTCAACCGAGTCGAGAGAGCCGGGAACTTGTGAGGTGTGCATGTCCTGGTGGGACAAAAAACAAACAAACAAACAAACAAACAAACAAACAAACAAACAAACAAACATACATACATACATACATACATACATACATCCTACTATTAAAAAAGTAATAAAGTTAGGGTCCCTTTACAATGTCAGAAGGAGGGAGGCACTAAGGCACCGCCTTCCGCCCCTCGATGCCCTCGCGGTGCCACCTCCTTCTGACAGGAACTTCCTACAGACCAGGTATGAATGATGCCTGACTGGACATACAAAACTCACAAGTTCCTGGCTCTCACGGCTCCTCTGAAGAGGGTTAGTCCAAGAAGGAGGGGCATCGCGAGGGGCGTCGAGGGACGGGGGACTGTGCCTCACTGCCCTCGCCTTCTTCTAGAAAGCCGTCTTCAACCGAGTCGAGAGAGCCGGGAACTTGTGAGGTGTGCATGTCCTGGTGGGACAAAAAACAAACAAACAAACAAACAAACAAACAAACAAACAAACAAACAAACATACATACATACATACATACATCCTACTATTAAAAAAGTAATAAAGTTAGGGTCCCTTTACAATGTCAGAAGGAGGGAGGCACTAAGGCACCGCCTTCCGCCCCTCGACGCCCTCGCGGTGCCACCTCCTTCTGACAGGAACTTCCTACAGACCAGGTATGAATGATGCCTGACTGGACATACAAAACTCACAAGTTCCTGGCTCTCACGGCTCCTCTGAAGAGGGTTAGTCCAAGAAGGAGGGGCATCGCGAGGGGCGTCGAGGGACGGGGGACTGTGCCTCACTGCCCTCGCCTTCTTCTAGAAAGCCGTCTTCAACCGAGTCGAGAGAGCCGGGAACTTGTGAGGTGTGCATGTCCTGGTGGGACAAAAAACAAACAAACAAACAAACAAACAAACAAACAAACAAACAAACATACATACATACATACATCCTACTATTAAAAAAGTAATAAAGTTAGGGTCCCTTTACAATGTCAGAAGGAGGGAGGCACTAAGGCACCGCCTTCCGCCCCTCGACGCCCTCGCGGTGCCACCTCCTTCTGACAGGAACTTCCTACAGACCAGGTATGAATGATGCCTGACTGGACATACAAAACTCACAAGTTCCTGGCTCTCACGGCTCCTCTGAAGAGGGTTAGTCCAAGAAGGAGGGGCATCGCGAGGGGCGTCGAGGGACGGGGGACTGTGCCTCACTGCCCTCGCCTTCTTCTAGAAAGCCGTCTTCAACCGAGTCGAGAGAGCCGGGAACTTGTGAGGTGTGCATGTCCTGGTGGGACAAAAAACAAACAAACAAACAAACAAACAAACAAACAAACAAACAAACATACATACATACATACATACATACATACATCCTACTATTAAAAAAGTAATAAAGTTAGGGTCCCTTTACAATGTCAGAAGGAGGGAGGCACTAAGGCACCGCCTTCCGCCCCTCGATGCCCTCGCGGTGCCACCTCCTTCTGACAGGAACTTCCTACAGACCAGGTATGAATGATGCCTGACTGGACATACAAAACTCACAAGTTCCTGGCTCTCACGGCTCCTCTGAAGAGGGTTAGTCCAAGAAGGAGGGGCATCGCGAGGGGCGTCGAGGGACGGGGGACTGTGCCTCACTGCCCTCGCCTTCTTCTAGAAAGCCGTCTTCAACCGAGTCGAGAGAGCCGGGAACTTGTGAGGTGTGCATGTCCTGGTGGGACAAAAAACAAACAAACAAACAAACAAACAAACAAACAAACAAACAAACAAACATACATACATACATACATACATCCTACTATTAAAAAAGTAATAAAGTTAGGGTCCCTTTACAATGTCAGAAGGAGGGAGGCACTAAGGCACCGCCTTCCGCCCCTCGACGCCCTCGCGGTGCCACCTCCTTCTGACAGGAACTTCCTACAGACCAGGTATGAATGATGCCTGACTGGACATACAAAACTCACAAGTTCCTGGCTCTCACGGCTCCTCTGAAGAGGGTTAGTCCAAGAAGGAGGGGCATCGCGAGGGGCGTCGAGGGACGGGGGACTGTGCCTCACTGCCCTCGCCTTCTTCTAGAAAGCCGTCTTCAACCGAGTCGAGAGAGCCGGGAACTTGTGAGGTGTGCATGTCCTGGTGGGACAAAAAACAAACAAACAAACAAACAAACAAACAAACAAACAAACAAACAAACAAACAAACAAACAAACAAACATACATCCTACTATTAAAAAAGTAATAAAGTTAGGGTCCCTTTACAATGTCAGAAGGAGGGAGGCACTAAGGCACCGCCTTCCGCCCCTCGACACCCTCGCGGTGCCACCTCCTTCTGACAGGAACTTCCTACAGACCAGGTATGAATGATGCCTGACTGGACATACAAAACTCACAAGTTCCTGGCTCTCACGGCTCCTCTGAAGAGGGTTAGTCCAAGAAGGAGGGGCATCGCGAGGGGCGTCGAGGGACGGGGGACTGTGCCTCACTGCCCTCGCCTTCTTCTAGAAAGCCGTCTTCAACCGAGTCGAGAGAGCCGGGAACTTGTGAGGTGTGCATGTCCTGGTGGGACAAAAAACAAACAAACAAACAAACAAACAAACAAACAAACAAACAAACAAACAAACAAACAAACAAACAAACATACATCCTTCTATTAAAAAAGTAATAAAGTTAGGGTCTCTTTACAATGTCAGAAGGAGGGAGGCACTAAGGCACCGCCTTCCGCCCCTCGACGCCCTCGCGGTGCCACCTCCTTCTGACAGGAACTTCCTACAGACCAGGTATGAATGATGCCTGACTGGACATACAAAACTCACAAGTTCCTGGCTCTCACGGCTCCTCTGAAGAGGGTTAGTCCAAGAAGGAGGGGCATCGCGAGGGGCGTCGAGGGACGGGGGACTGTGCCTCACTGCCCTCGCCTTCTTCTAGAAAGCCGTCTTCAACCGAGTCGAGAGAGCCGGGAACTTGTGAGGTGTGCATGTCCTGGTGGGACAAAAAACAAACAAACAAACAAACAAACAAACAAACAAACAAACAAACAAACAAACAAACAAACATACATACATACATACATACATCCTACTATTAAAAAAGTAATAAAGTTAGGGTCCCTTTACAATGTCAGAAGGAGGGAGGCACTAAGGCACCGCCTTCCGCCCCTCGACGCCCTCGCGGTGCCACCTCCTTCTGACAGGAACTTCCTACAGACCAGGTATGAATGATGCCTGACTGGACATACAAAACTCACAAGTTCCTGGCTCTCACGGCTCCTCTGAAGAGGGTTAGTCCAAGAAGGAGGGGCATCGCGAGGGGCGTCGAGGGACGGGGGACTGTGCCTCACTGCCCTCGCCTTCTTCTAGAAAGCCGTCTTCAACCGAGTCGAGAGAGCCGGGAACTTGTGAGGTGTGCATGTCCTGGTGGGACAAAAAACAAACAAACAAACAAACAAACAAACAAACAAACAAACAAACAAACATACATACATACATACATACATCCTACTATTAAAAAAGTAATAAAGTTAGGGTCCCTTTACAATGTCAGAAGGAGGGAGGCACTAAGGCACCGCCTTCCGCCCCTCGACGCCCTCGCGGTGCCACCTCCTTCTGACAGGAACTTCCTACAGACCAGGTATGAATGATGCCTGACTGGACATACAAAACTCACAAGTTCCTGGCTCTCACGGCTCCTCTGAAGAGGGTTAGTCCAAGAAGGAGGGGCATCGCGAGGGGCGTCGAGGGACGGGGGACTGTGCCTCACTGCCCTCGCCTTCTTCTAGAAAGCCGTCTTCAACCGAGTCGAGAGAGCCGGGAACTTGTGAGGTGTGCATGTCCTGGTGGGACAAAAAACAAACAAACAAACAAACAAACAAACAAACAAACATACATACATACATACATACATACATCCTACTATTAAAAAAGTAATAAAGTTAGGGTCCCTTTACAATGTCAGAAGGAGGGAGGCACTAAGGCACCGCCTTCCGCCCCTCGACACCCTCGCGGTGCCACCTCCTTCTGACAGGAACTTCCTACAGACCAGGTATGAATGATGCCTGACTGGACATACAAAACTCACAAGTTCCTGGCTCTCACGGCTCCTCTGAAGAGGGTTAGTCCAAGAAGGAGGGGCATCGCGAGGGGCGTCGAGGGACGGGGGACTGTGCCTCACTGCCCTCGCCTTCTTCTAGAAAGCCGTCTTCAACCGAGTCGAGAGAGCCGGGAACTTGTGAGGTGTGCATGTCCTGGTGGGACAAAAAACAAACAAACAAACAAACAAACATACATACATACATACATACATACATACATCCTACTATTAAAAAAGTAATAAAGTTAGGGTCCCTTTACAATGTCAGAAGGAGGGAGGCACTAAGGCACCGCCTTCCGCCCCTCGACGCCCTCGCGGTGCCACCTCCTTCTGACAGGAACTTCCTACAGACCAGGTATGAATGATGCCTGACTGGACATACAAAACTCACAAGTTCCTGGCTCTCACGGCTCCTCTGAAGAGGGTTAGTCCAAGAAGGAGGGGCATCGCGAGGGGCGTCGAGGGACGGGGGACTGTGCCTCACTGCCCTCGCCTTCTTCTAGAAAGCCGTCTTCAACCGAGTCGAGAGAGCCGGGAACTTGTGAGGTGTGCATGTCCTGGTGGGACAAAAAACAAACAAACAAACAAACAAACAAACAAACAAACAAACAAACAAACATACATCCTTCTATTAAAAAAGTAATAAAGTTAGGGTCTCTTTACAATGTCAGAAGGAGGGAGGCACTAAGGCACCGCCTTCCGCCCCTCGACGCCCTCGCGGTGCCACCTCCTTCTGACAGGAACTTCCTACAGACCAGGTATGAATGATGCCTGACTGGACATACAAAACTCACAAGTTCCTGGCTCTCACGGCTCCTCTGAAGAGGGTTAGTCCAAGAAGGAGGGGCATCGCGAGGGGCGTCGAGGGACGGGGGACTGTGCCTCACTGCCCTCGTCTTCTTCTAGAAAGCCGTCTTCAACCGAGTCGAGAGAGCCGGGAACTTGTGAGGTGTGCATGTCCTGGTGGGACAAAAAACAAACAAACAAACAAACAAACAAACAAACAAACAAACATACATACATACATACATACATCCTACTATTAAAAAAGTAATAAAGTTAGGGTCCCTTTACAATGTCAGAAGGAGGGAGGCACTAAGGCACCGCCTTCCGCCCCTCGACGCCCTCGCGGTGCCACCTCCTTCTGACAGGAACTTCCTACAGACCAGGTATGAATGATGCCTGACTGGACATACAAAACTCACAAGTTCCTGGCTCTCACGGCTCCTCTGAAGAGGGTTAGTCCAAGAAGGAGGGGCATCGCGAGGGGCGTCGAGGGACGGGGGACTGTGCCTCACTGCCCTCGCCTTCTTCTAGAAAGCCGTCTTCAACCGAGTCGAGAGAGCCGGGAACTTGTGAGGTGTGCATGTCCTGGTGGGACAAAAAACAAACAAACAAACAAACAAACAAACAAACAAACAAACAAACAAACAAACAAACATACATACATACATCCTACTATTAAAAAAGTAATAAAGTTAGGGTCCCTTTACAATGTCAGAAGGAGGGAGGCACTAAGGCACCGCCTTCCGCCCCTCGACGCCCTCGCGGTGCCACCTCCTTCTGACAGGAACTTCCTACAGACCAGGTATGAATGATGCCTGACTGGACATACAAAACTCACAAGTTCCTGGCTCTCACGGCTCCTCTGAAGAGGGTTAGTCCAAGAAGGAGGGGCATCGCGAGGGGCGTCGAGGGACGGGGGACTGTGCCTCACTGCCCTCGCCTTCTTCTAGAAAGCCGTCTTCAACCGAGTCGAGAGAGCCGGGAACTTGTGAGGTGTGCATGTCCTGGTGGGACAAAAAACAAACAAACAAACAAACAAACAAACAAACAAACATACATACATACATACATACATACATCCTACTATTAAAAAAGTAATAAAGTTAGGGTCCCTTTACAATGTCAGAAGGAGGGAGGCACTAAGGCACCGCCTTCCGCCCCTCGACACCCTCGCGGTGCCACCTCCTTCTGACAGGAACTTCCTACAGACCAGGTATGAATGATGCCTGACTGGACATACAAAACTCACAAGTTCCTGGCTCTCACGGCTCCTCTGAAGAGGGTTAGTCCAAGAAGGAGGGGCATCGCGAGGGGCGTCGAGGGACGGGGGACTGTGCCTCACTGCCCTCGCCTTCTTCTAGAAAGCCGTCTTCAACCGAGTCGAGAGAGCCGGGAACTTGTGAGGTGTGCATGTCCTGGTGGGACAAAAAACAAACAAACAAACAAACAAACATACATACATACATACATACATACATACATCCTACTATTAAAAAAGTAATAAAGTTAGGGTCCCTTTACAATGTCAGAAGGAGGGAGGCACTAAGGCACCGCCTTCCGCCCCTCGACGCCCTCGCGGTGCCACCTCCTTCTGACAGGAACTTCCTACAGACCAGGTATGAATGATGCCTGACTGGACATACAAAACTCACAAGTTCCTGGCTCTCACGGCTCCTCTGAAGAGGGTTAGTCCAAGAAGGAGGGGCATCGCGAGGGGCGTCGAGGGACGGGGGACTGTGCCTCACTGCCCTCGCCTTCTTCTAGAAAGCCGTCTTCAACCGAGTCGAGAGAGCCGGGAACTTGTGAGGTGTGCATGTCCTGGTGGGACAAAAAACAAACAAACAAACAAACAAACAAACAAACAAACAAACAAACAAACAAACAAACAAACATACATCCTTCTATTAAAAAAGTAATAAAGTTAGGGTCTCTTTACAATGTCAGAAGGAGGGAGGCACTAAGGCACCGCCTTCCGCCCCTCGACGCCCTCGCGGTGCCACCTCCTTCTGACAGGAACTTCCTACAGACCAGGTATGAATGATGCCTGACTGGACATACAAAACTCACAAGTTCCTGGCTCTCACGGCTCCTCTGAAGAGGGTTAGTCCAAGAAGGAGGGGCATCGCGAGGGGCGTCGAGGGACGGGGGACTGTGCCTCACTGCCCTCGCCTTCTTCTAGAAAGCCGTCTTCAACCGAGTCGAGAGAGCCGGGAACTTGTGAGGTGTGCATGTCCTGGTGGGACAAAAAACAAACAAACAAACAAACAAACAAACAAACAAACATACATACATACATACATACATACATCCTACTATTAAAAAAGTAATAAAGTTAGGGTCCCTTTACAATGTCAGAAGGAGGGAGGCACTAAGGCACCGCCTTCCGCCCCTCGACACCCTCGCGGTGCCACCTCCTTCTGACAGGAACTTCCTACAGACCAGGTATGAATGATGCCTGACTGGACATACAAAACTCACAAGTTCCTGGCTCTCACGGCTCCTCTGAAGAGGGTTAGTCCAAGAAGGAGGGGCATCGCGAGGGGCGTCGAGGGACGGGGGACTGTGCCTCACTGCCCTCGCCTTCTTCTAGAAAGCCGTCTTCAACCGAGTCGAGAGAGCCGGGAACTTGTGAGGTGTGCATGTCCTGGTGGGACAAAAAACAAACAAACAAACAAACAAACATACATACATACATACATACATACATACATCCTACTATTAAAAAAGTAATAAAGTTAGGGTCCCTTTACAATGTCAGAAGGAGGGAGGCACTAAGGCACCGCCTTCCGCCCCTCGACGCCCTCGCGGTGCCACCTCCTTCTGACAGGAACTTCCTACAGACCAGGTATGAATGATGCCTGACTGGACATACAAAACTCACAAGTTCCTGGCTCTCACGGCTCCTCTGAAGAGGGTTAGTCCAAGAAGGAGGGGCATCGCGAGGGGCGTCGAGGGACGGGGGACTGTGCCTCACTGCCCTCGCCTTCTTCTAGAAAGCCGTCTTCAACCGAGTCGAGAGAGCCGGGAACTTGTGAGGTGTGCATGTCCTGGTGGGACAAAAAACAAACAAACAAACAAACAAACAAACAAACAAACAAACAAACAAACAAACAAACAAACATACATCCTTCTATTAAAAAAGTAATAAAGTTAGGGTCTCTTTACAATGTCAGAAGGAGGGAGGCACTAAGGCACCGCCTTCCGCCCCTCGACGCCCTCGCGGTGCCACCTCCTTCTGACAGGAACTTCCTACAGACCAGGTATGAATGATGCCTGACTGGACATACAAAACTCACAAGTTCCTGGCTCTCACGGCTCCTCTGAAGAGGGTTAGTCCAAGAAGGAGGGGCATCGCGAGGGGCGTCGAGGGACGGGGGACTGTGCCTCACTGCCCTCGTCTTCTTCTAGAAAGCCGTCTTCAACCGAGTCGAGAGAGCCGGGAACTTGTGAGGTGTGCATGTCCTGGTGGGACAAAAAACAAACAAACAAACAAACAAACAAACAAACAAACAAACATACATACATACATACATACATCCTACTATTAAAAAAGTAATAAAGTTAGGGTCCCTTTACAATGTCAGAAGGAGGGAGGCACTAAGGCACCGCCTTCCGCCCCTCGACGCCCTCGCGGTGCCACCTCCTTCTGACAGGAACTTCCTACAGACCAGGTATGAATGATGCCTGACTGGACATACAAAACTCACAAGTTCCTGGCTCTCACGGCTCCTCTGAAGAGGGTTAGTCCAAGAAGGAGGGGCATCGCGAGGGGCGTCGAGGGACGGGGGACTGTGCCTCACTGCCCTCGCCTTCTTCTAGAAAGCCGTCTTCAACCGAGTCGAGAGAGCCGGGAACTTGTGAGGTGTGCATGTCCTGGTGGGACAAAAAACAAACAAACAAACAAACAAACAAACAAACAAACAAACATACATACATACATACATACATACATACATCCTACTATTAAAAAAGTAATAAAGTTAGGGTCCCTTTACAATGTCAGAAGGAGGGAGGCACTAAGGCACCGCCTTCCGCCCCTCGACGCCCTCGCGGTGCCACCTCCTTCTGACAGGAACTTCCTACAGACCAGGTATGAATGATGCCTGACTGGACATACAAAACTCACAAGTTCCTGGCTCTCACGGCTCCTCTGAAGAGGGTTAGTCCAAGAAGGAGGGGCATCGCGAGGGGCGTCGAGGGACGGGGGACTGTGCCTCACTGCCCTCGCCTTCTTCTAGAAAGCCGTCTTCAACCGAGTCGAGAGAGCCGGGAACTTGTGAGGTGTGCATGTCCTGGTGGGACAAAAAACAAACAAACAAACAAACAAACATACATACATACATACATACATACATACATCCTACTATTAAAAAAGTAATAAAGTTAGGGTCCCTTTACAATGTCAGAAGGAGGGAGGCACTAAGGCACCGCCTTCCGCCCCTCGACGCCCTCGCGGTGCCACCTCCTTCTGACAGGAACTTCCTACAGACCAGGTATGAATGATGCCTGACTGGACATACAAAACTCACAAGTTCCTGGCTCTCACGGCTCCTCTGAAGAGGGTTAGTCCAAGAAGGAGGGGCATCGCGAGGGGCGTCGAGGGACGGGGGACTGTGCCTCACTGCCCTCGCCTTCTTCTAGAAAGCCGTCTTCAACCGAGTCGAGAGAGCCGGGAACTTGTGAGGTGTGCATGTCCTGGTGGGACAAAAAACAAACAAACAAACAAACAAACAAACAAACAAACAAACAAACAAACAAACATACATCCTTCTATTAAAAAAGTAATAAAGTTAGGGTCTCTTTACAATGTCAGAAGGAGGGAGGCACTAAGGCACCGCCTTCCGCCCCTCGACGCCCTCGCGGTGCCACCTCCTTCTGACAGGAACTTCCTACAGACCAGGTATGAATGATGCCTGACTGGACATACAAAACTCACAAGTTCCTGGCTCTCACGGCTCCTCTGAAGAGGGTTAGTCCAAGAAGGAGGGGCATCGCGAGGGGCGTCGAGGGACGGGGGACTGTGCCTCACTGCCCTCGTCTTCTTCTAGAAAGCCGTCTTCAACCGAGTCGAGAGAGCCGGGAACTTGTGAGGTGTGCATGTCCTGGTGGGACAAAAAACAAACAAACAAACAAACAAACAAACAAACAAACAAACATACATACATACATACATACATCCTACTATTAAAAAAGTAATAAAGTTAGGGTCCCTTTACAATGTCAGAAGGAGGGAGGCACTAAGGCACCGCCTTCCGCCCCTCGACGCCCTCGCGGTGCCACCTCCTTCTGACAGGAACTTCCTACAGACCAGGTATGAATGATGCCTGACTGGACATACAAAACTCACAAGTTCCTGGCTCTCACGGCTCCTCTGAAGAGGGTTAGTCCAAGAAGGAGGGGCATCGCGAGGGGCGTCGAGGGACGGGGGACTGTGCCTCACTGCCCTCGCCTTCTTCTAGAAAGCCGTCTTCAACCGAGTCGAGAGAGCCGGGAACTTGTGAGGTGTGCATGTCCTGGTGGGACAAAAAACAAACAAACAAACAAACAAACAAACAAACAAACAAACAAACAAACAAACATACATACATACATACATACATACATACATCCTACTATTAAAAAAGTAATAAAGTTAGGGTCCCTTTACAATGTCAGAAGGAGGGAGGCACTAAGGCACCGCCTTCCGCCCCTCGACGCCCTCGCGGTGCCACCTCCTTCTGACAGGAACTTCCTACAGACCAGGTATGAATGATGCCTGACTGGACATACAAAACTCACAAGTTCCTGGCTCTCACGGCTCCTCTGAAGAGGGTTAGTCCAAGAAGGAGGGGCATCGCGAGGGGCGTCGAGGGACGGGGGACTGTGCCTCACTGCCCTCGCCTTCTTCTAGAAAGCCGTCTTCAACCGAGTCGAGAGAGCCGGGAACTTGTGAGGTGTGCATGTCCTGGTGGGACAAAAAACAAACAAACAAACAAACAAACAAACAAACAAACAAACAAACAAACAAACAAACATACATACATACATACATACATCCTACTATTAAAAAAGTAATAAAGTTAGGGTCCCTTTACAATGTCAGAAGGAGGGAGGCACTAAGGCACCGCCTTCCGCCCCTCGACGCCCTCGCGGTGCCACCTCCTTCTGACAGGAACTTCCTACAGACCAGGTATGAATGATGCCTGACTGGACATACAAAACTCACAAGTTCCTGGCTCTCACGGCTCCTCTGAAGAGGGTTAGTCCAAGAAGGAGGGGCATCGCGAGGGGCGTCGAGGGACAGGGGACTGTGCCTCACTGCCCTCGCCTTCTTCTAGAAAGCCGTCTTCAACCGAGTCGAGAGAGCCGGGAACTTGTGAGGTGTGCATGTCCTGGTGGGACAAAAAACAAACAAACAAACAAACAAACAAACAAACAAACAAACATACATACATACATACATCCTACTATTAAAAAAGTAATAAAGTTAGGGTCCCTTTACAATGTCAGAAGGAGGGAGGCACTAAGGCACCGCCTTCCGCCCCTCGACGCCCTCGCGGTGCCACCTCCTTCTGACAGGAACTTCCTACAGACCAGGTATGAATGATGCCTGACTGGACATACAAAACTCACAAGTTCCTGGCTCTCACGGCTCCTCTGAAGAGGGTTAGTCCAAGAAGGAGGGGCATCGCGAGGGGCGTCGAGGGACGGGGGACTGTGCCTCACTGCCCTCGCCTTCTTCTAGAAAGCCGTCTTCAACCGAGTCGAGAGAGCCGGGAACTTGTGAGGTGTGCATGTCCTGGTGGGACAAAAAACAAACAAACAAACAAACAAACAAACAAACAAACAAACAAACATACATACATACATACATACATACATACATCCTACTATTAAAAAAGTAATAAAGTTAGGGTCCCTTTACAATGTCAGAAGGAGGGAGGCACTAAGGCACCGCCTTCCGCCCCTCGATGCCCTCGCGGTGCCACCTCCTTCTGACAGGAACTTCCTACAGACCAGGTATGAATGATGCCTGACTGGACATACAAAACTCACAAGTTCCTGGCTCTCACGGCTCCTCTGAAGAGGGTTAGTCCAAGAAGGAGGGGCATCGCGAGGGGCGTCGAGGGACGGGGGACTGTGCCTCACTGCCCTCGCCTTCTTCTAGAAAGCCGTCTTCAACCGAGTCGAGAGAGCCGGGAACTTGTGAGGTGTGCATGTCCTGGTGGGACAAAAAACAAACAAACAAACAAACAAACAAACAAACAAACAAACAAACAAACATACATACATACATACATACATCCTACTATTAAAAAAGTAATAAAGTTAGGGTCCCTTTACAATGTCAGAAGGAGGGAGGCACTAAGGCACCGCCTTCCGCCCCTCGACGCCCTCGCGGTGCCACCTCCTTCTGACAGGAACTTCCTACAGACCAGGTATGAATGATGCCTGACTGGACATACAAAACTCACAAGTTCCTGGCTCTCACGGCTCCTCTGAAGAGGGTTAGTCCAAGAAGGAGGGGCATCGCGAGGGGCGTCGAGGGACGGGGGACTGTGCCTCACTGCCCTCGCCTTCTTCTAGAAAGCCGTCTTCAACCGAGTCGAGAGAGCCGGGAACTTGTGAGGTGTGCATGTCCTGGTGGGACAAAAAACAAACAAACAAACAAACAAACAAACAAACAAACAAACAAACAAACATACATACATACATACATACATCCTACTATTAAAAAAGTAATAAAGTTAGGGTCCCTTTACAATGTCAGAAGGAGGGAGGCACTAAGGCACCGCCTTCCGCCCCTCGACGCCCTCGCGGTGCCACCTCCTTCTGACAGGAACTTCCTACAGACCAGGTATGAATGATGCCTGACTGGACATACAAAACTCACAAGTTCCTGGCTCTCACGGCTCCTCTGAAGAGGGTTAGTCCAAGAAGGAGGGGCATCGCGAGGGGCGTCGAGGGACGGGGGACTGTGCCTCACTGCCCTCGCCTTCTTCTAGAAAGCCGTCTTCAACCGAGTCGAGAGAGCCGGGAACTTGTGAGGTGTGCATGTCCTGGTGGGACAAAAAACAAACAAACAAACAAACAAACAAACAAACAAACAAACAAACAAACATACATCCTACTATTAAAAAAGTAATAAAGTTAGGGTCCCTTTACAATGTCAGAAGGAGGGAGGCACTAAGGCACCGCCTTCCGCCCCTCGACACCCTCGCGGTGCCACCTCCTTCTGACAGGAACTTCCTACAGACCAGGTATGAATGATGCCTGACTGGACATACAAAACTCACAAGTTCCTGGCTCTCACGGCTCCTCTGAAGAGGGTTAGTCCAAGAAGGAGGGGCATCGCGAGGGGCGTCGAGGGACGGGGGACTGTGCCTCACTGCCCTCGCCTTCTTCTAGAAAGCCGTCTTCAACCGAGTCGAGAGAGCCGGGAACTTGTGAGGTGTGCATGTCCTGGTGGGACAAAAAACAAACAAACAAACAAACAAACAAACAAACAAACAAACAAACAAACAAACAAACAAACATACATACATACATACATACATCCTACTATTAAAAAAGTAATAAAGTTAGGGTCCCTTTACAATGTCAGAAGGAGGGAGGCACTAAGGCACCGCCTTCCGCCCCTCGACGCCCTCGCGGTGCCACCTCCTTCTGACAGGAACTTCCTACAGACCAGGTATGAATGATGCCTGACTGGACATACAAAACTCACAAGTTCCTGGCTCTCACGGCTCCTCTGAAGAGGGTTAGTCCAAGAAGGAGGGGCATCGCGAGGGGCGTCGAGGGACGGGGGACTGTGCCTCACTGCCCTCGCCTTCTTCTAGAAAGCCGTCTTCAACCGAGTCGAGAGAGCCGGGAACTTGTGAGGTGTGCATGTCCTGGTGGGACAAAAAACAAACAAACAAACAAACAAACAAACAAACAAACAAACAAACAAACAAACATACATACATACATACATACATCCTACTATTAAAAAAGTAATAAAGTTAGGGTCCCTTTACAATGTCAGAAGGAGGGAGGCACTAAGGCACCGCCTTCCGCCCCTCGACGCCCTCGCGGTGCCACCTCCTTCTGACAGGAACTTCCTACAGACCAGGTATGAATGATGCCTGACTGGACATACAAAACTCACAAGTTCCTGGCTCTCACGGCTCCTCTGAAGAGGGTTAGTCCAAGAAGGAGGGGCATCGCGAGGGGCGTCGAGGGACGGGGGACTGTGCCTCACTGCCCTCGCCTTCTTCTAGAAAGCCGTCTTCAACCGAGTCGAGAGAGCCGGGAACTTGTGAGGTGTGCATGTCCTGGTGGGACAAAAAACAAACAAACAAACAAACAAACAAACAAACAAACATACATACATACATACATACATACATCCTACTATTAAAAAAGTAATAAAGTTAGGGTCCCTTTACAATGTCAGAAGGAGGGAGGCACTAAGGCACCGCCTTCCGCCCCTCGACACCCTCGCGGTGCCACCTCCTTCTGACAGGAACTTCCTACAGACCAGGTATGAATGATGCCTGACTGGACATACAAAACTCACAAGTTCCTGGCTCTCACGGCTCCTCTGAAGAGGGTTAGTCCAAGAAGGAGGGGCATCGCGAGGGGCGTCGAGGGACGGGGGACTGTGCCTCACTGCCCTCGCCTTCTTCTAGAAAGCCGTCTTCAACCGAGTCGAGAGAGCCGGGAACTTGTGAGGTGTGCATGTCCTGGTGGGACAAAAAACAAACAAACAAACAAACAAACATACATACATACATACATACATACATACATCCTACTATTAAAAAAGTAATAAAGTTAGGGTCCCTTTACAATGTCAGAAGGAGGGAGGCACTAAGGCACCGCCTTCCGCCCCTCGACGCCCTCGCGGTGCCACCTCCTTCTGACAGGAACTTCCTACAGACCAGGTATGAATGATGCCTGACTGGACATACAAAACTCACAAGTTCCTGGCTCTCACGGCTCCTCTGAAGAGGGTTAGTCCAAGAAGGAGGGGCATCGCGAGGGGCGTCGAGGGACGGGGGACTGTGCCTCACTGCCCTCGCCTTCTTCTAGAAAGCCGTCTTCAACCGAGTCGAGAGAGCCGGGAACTTGTGAGGTGTGCATGTCCTGGTGGGACAAAAAACAAACAAACAAACAAACAAACAAACAAACAAACAAACAAACAAACATACATCCTTCTATTAAAAAAGTAATAAAGTTAGGGTCTCTTTACAATGTCAGAAGGAGGGAGGCACTAAGGCACCGCCTTCCGCCCCTCGACGCCCTCGCGGTGCCACCTCCTTCTGACAGGAACTTCCTACAGACCAGGTATGAATGATGCCTGACTGGACATACAAAACTCACAAGTTCCTGGCTCTCACGGCTCCTCTGAAGAGGGTTAGTCCAAGAAGGAGGGGCATCGCGAGGGGCGTCGAGGGACGGGGGACTGTGCCTCACTGCCCTCGTCTTCTTCTAGAAAGCCGTCTTCAACCGAGTCGAGAGAGCCGGGAACTTGTGAGGTGTGCATGTCCTGGTGGGACAAAAAACAAACAAACAAACAAACAAACAAACAAACAAACAAACAAACAAACAAACAAACAAACATACATCCTTCTATTAAAAAAGTAATAAAGTTAGGGTCTCTTTACAATGTCAGAAGGAGGGAGGCACTAAGGCACCGCCTTCCGCCCCTCGACGCCCTCGCGGTGCCACCTCCTTCTGACAGGAACTTCCTACAGACCAGGTATGAATGATGCCTGACTGGACATACAAAACTCACAAGTTCCTGGCTCTCACGGCTCCTCTGAAGAGGGTTAGTCCAAGAAGGAGGGGCATCGCGAGGGGCGTCGAGGGACGGGGGACTGTGCCTCACTGCCCTCGCCTTCTTCTAGAAAGCCGTCTTCAACCGAGTCGAGAGAGCCGGGAACTTGTGAGGTGTGCATGTCCTGGTGGGACAAAAAACAAACAAACAAACAAACAAACAAACAAACAAACAAACAAACAAACAAACAAACATACATACATACATCCTACTATTAAAAAAGTAATAAAGTTAGGGTCCCTTTACAATGTCAGAAGGAGGGAGGCACTAAGGCACCGCCTTCCGCCCCTCGACGCCCTCGCGGTGCCACCTCCTTCTGACAGGAACTTCCTACAGACCAGGTATGAATGATGCCTGACTGGACATACAAAACTCACAAGTTCCTGGCTCTCACGGCTCCTCTGAAGAGGGTTAGTCCAAGAAGGAGGGGCATCGCGAGGGGCGTCGAGGGACGGGGGACTGTGCCTCACTGCCCTCGCCTTCTTCTAGAAAGCCGTCTTCAACCGAGTCGAGAGAGCCGGGAACTTGTGAGGTGTGCATGTCCTGGTGGGACAAAAAACAAACAAACAAACAAACAAACAAACAAACAAACATACATACATACATACATACATACATCCTACTATTAAAAAAGTAATAAAGTTAGGGTCCCTTTACAATGTCAGAAGGAGGGAGGCACTAAGGCACCGCCTTCCGCCCCTCGACACCCTCGCGGTGCCACCTCCTTCTGACAGGAACTTCCTACAGACCAGGTATGAATGATGCCTGACTGGACATACAAAACTCACAAGTTCCTGGCTCTCACGGCTCCTCTGAAGAGGGTTAGTCCAAGAAGGAGGGGCATCGCGAGGGGCGTCGAGGGACGGGGGACTGTGCCTCACTGCCCTCGCCTTCTTCTAGAAAGCCGTCTTCAACCGAGTCGAGAGAGCCGGGAACTTGTGAGGTGTGCATGTCCTGGTGGGACAAAAAACAAACAAACAAACAAACAAACATACATACATACATACATACATACATACATCCTACTATTAAAAAAGTAATAAAGTTAGGGTCCCTTTACAATGTCAGAAGGAGGGAGGCACTAAGGCACCGCCTTCCGCCCCTCGACGCCCTCGCGGTGCCACCTCCTTCTGACAGGAACTTCCTACAGACCAGGTATGAATGATGCCTGACTGGACATACAAAACTCACAAGTTCCTGGCTCTCACGGCTCCTCTGAAGAGGGTTAGTCCAAGAAGGAGGGGCATCGCGAGGGGCGTCGAGGGACGGGGGACTGTGCCTCACTGCCCTCGCCTTCTTCTAGAAAGCCGTCTTCAACCGAGTCGAGAGAGCCGGGAACTTGTGAGGTGTGCATGTCCTGGTGGGACAAAAAACAAACAAACAAACAAACAAACAAACAAACAAACAAACAAACAAACAAACATACATCCTTCTATTAAAAAAGTAATAAAGTTAGGGTCTCTTTACAATGTCAGAAGGAGGGAGGCACTAAGGCACCGCCTTCCGCCCCTCGACGCCCTCGCGGTGCCACCTCCTTCTGACAGGAACTTCCTACAGACCAGGTATGAATGATGCCTGACTGGACATACAAAACTCACAAGTTCCTGGCTCTCACGGCTCCTCTGAAGAGGGTTAGTCCAAGAAGGAGGGGCATCGCGAGGGGCGTCGAGGGACGGGGGACTGTGCCTCACTGCCCTCGTCTTCTTCTAGAAAGCCGTCTTCAACCGAGTCGAGAGAGCCGGGAACTTGTGAGGTGTGCATGTCCTGGTGGGACAAAAAACAAACAAACAAACAAACAAACAAACAAACAAACAAACATACATACATACATACATACATCCTACTATTAAAAAAGTAATAAAGTTAGGGTCCCTTTACAATGTCAGAAGGAGGGAGGCACTAAGGCACCGCCTTCCGCCCCTCGACGCCCTCGCGGTGCCACCTCCTTCTGACAGGAACTTCCTACAGACCAGGTATGAATGATGCCTGACTGGACATACAAAACTCACAAGTTCCTGGCTCTCACGGCTCCTCTGAAGAGGGTTAGTCCAAGAAGGAGGGGCATCGCGAGGGGCGTCGAGGGACGGGGGACTGTGCCTCACTGCCCTCGCCTTCTTCTAGAAAGCCGTCTTCAACCGAGTCGAGAGAGCCGGGAACTTGTGAGGTGTGCATGTCCTGGTGGGACAAAAAACAAACAAACAAACAAACAAACAAACAAACAAACAAACATACATACATACATACATACATACATACATCCTACTATTAAAAAAGTAATAAAGTTAGGGTCCCTTTACAATGTCAGAAGGAGGGAGGCACTAAGGCACCGCCTTCCGCCCCTCGACGCCCTCGCGGTGCCACCTCCTTCTGACAGGAACTTCCTACAGACCAGGTATGAATGATGCCTGACTGGACATACAAAACTCACAAGTTCCTGGCTCTCACGGCTCCTCTGAAGAGGGTTAGTCCAAGAAGGAGGGGCATCGCGAGGGGCGTCGAGGGACGGGGGACTGTGCCTCACTGCCCTCGCCTTCTTCTAGAAAGCCGTCTTCAACCGAGTCGAGAGAGCCGGGAACTTGTGAGGTGTGCATGTCCTGGTGGGACAAAAAACAAACAAACAAACAAACAAACATACATACATACATACATACATACATACATCCTACTATTAAAAAAGTAATAAAGTTAGGGTCCCTTTACAATGTCAGAAGGAGGGAGGCACTAAGGCACCGCCTTCCGCCCCTCGACGCCCTCGCGGTGCCACCTCCTTCTGACAGGAACTTCCTACAGACCAGGTATGAATGATGCCTGACTGGACATACAAAACTCACAAGTTCCTGGCTCTCACGGCTCCTCTGAAGAGGGTTAGTCCAAGAAGGAGGGGCATCGCGAGGGGCGTCGAGGGACGGGGGACTGTGCCTCACTGCCCTCGCCTTCTTCTAGAAAGCCGTCTTCAACCGAGTCGAGAGAGCCGGGAACTTGTGAGGTGTGCATGTCCTGGTGGGACAAAAAACAAACAAACAAACAAACAAACAAACAAACAAACAAACAAACAAACATACATCCTTCTATTAAAAAAGTAATAAAGTTAGGGTCTCTTTACAATGTCAGAAGGAGGGAGGCACTAAGGCACCGCCTTCCGCCCCTCGACGCCCTCGCGGTGCCACCTCCTTCTGACAGGAACTTCCTACAGACCAGGTATGAATGATGCCTGACTGGACATACAAAACTCACAAGTTCCTGGCTCTCACGGCTCCTCTGAAGAGGGTTAGTCCAAGAAGGAGGGGCATCGCGAGGGGCGTCGAGGGACGGGGGACTGTGCCTCACTGCCCTCGTCTTCTTCTAGAAAGCCGTCTTCAACCGAGTCGAGAGAGCCGGGAACTTGTGAGGTGTGCATGTCCTGGTGGGACAAAAAACAAACAAACAAACAAACAAACAAACAAACAAACAAACATACATACATACATACATACATCCTACTATTAAAAAAGTAATAAAGTTAGGGTCCCTTTACAATGTCAGAAGGAGGGAGGCACTAAGGCACCGCCTTCCGCCCCTCGACGCCCTCGCGGTGCCACCTCCTTCTGACAGGAACTTCCTACAGACCAGGTATGAATGATGCCTGACTGGACATACAAAACTCACAAGTTCCTGGCTCTCACGGCTCCTCTGAAGAGGGTTAGTCCAAGAAGGAGGGGCATCGCGAGGGGCGTCGAGGGACGGGGGACTGTGCCTCACTGCCCTCGCCTTTTTCTAGAAAGCCGTCTTCAACCGAGTCGAGAGAGCCGGGAACTTGTGAGGTGTGCATGTCCTGGTGGGACAAAAAACAAACAAACAAACAAACAAACAAACAAACAAACAAACAAACAAACAAACATACATACATACATACATACATACATACATCCTACTATTAAAAAAGTAATAAAGTTAGGGTCCCTTTACAATGTCAGAAGGAGGGAGGCACTAAGGCACCGCCTTCCGCCCCTCGACGCCCTCGCGGTGCCACCTCCTTCTGACAGGAACTTCCTACAGACCAGGTATGAATGATGCCTGACTGGACATACAAAACTCACAAGTTCCTGGCTCTCACGGCTCCTCTGAAGAGGGTTAGTCCAAGAAGGAGGGGCATCGCGAGGGGCGTCGAGGGACGGGGGACTGTGCCTCACTGCCCTCGCCTTCTTCTAGAAAGCCGTCTTCAACCGAGTCGAGAGAGCCGGGAACTTGTGAGGTGTGCATGTCCTGGTGGGACAAAAAACAAACAAACAAACAAACAAACAAACAAACAAACATACATACATACATACATACATCCTACTATTAAAAAAGTAATAAAGTTAGGGTCCCTTTACAATGTCAGAAGGAGGGAGGCACTAAGGCACCGCCTTCCGCCCCTCGACGCCCTCGCGGTGCCACCTCCTTCTGACAGGAACTTCCTACAGACCAGGTATGAATGATGCCTGACTGGACATACAAAACTCACAAGTTCCTGGCTCTCACGGCTCCTCTGAAGAGGGTTAGTCCAAGAAGGAGGGGCATCGCGAGGGGCGTCGAGGGACGGGGGACTGTGCCTCACTGCCCTCGCCTTCTTCTAGAAAGCCGTCTTCAACCGAGTCGAGAGAGCCGGGAACTTGTGAGGTGTGCATGTCCTGGTGGGACAAAAAACAAACAAACAAACAAACAAACAAACAAACAAACAAACAAACATACATACATACATCCTACTATTAAAAAAGTAATAAAGTTAGGGTCCCTTTACAATGTCAGAAGGAGGGAGGCACTAAGGCACCGCCTTCCGCCCCTCGACGCCCTCGCGGTGCCACCTCCTTCTGACAGGAACTTCCTACAGACCAGGTATGAATGATGCCTGACTGGAC
Source organism: Rhamphochromis longiceps (assembly GCF_057381845.1). Lineage (NCBI taxonomy): Eukaryota > Metazoa > Chordata > Actinopteri > Cichliformes > Cichlidae > Rhamphochromis > Rhamphochromis longiceps. The sequence continues at coordinate 234,782 of NC_140566.1, forward strand.
ATACAAAACTCACAAGTTCCTGGCTCTCACGGCTCCTCTGAAGAGGGTTAGTCCAAGAAGGAGGGGCATCGCGAGGGGCGTCGAGGGACGGGGGACTGTGCCTCACTGCCCTCGCCTTCTTCTAGAAAGCCGTCTTCAACCGAGTCGAGAGAGCCGGGAACTTGTGAGGTGTGCATGTCCTGGTGGGACAAAAAACAAACAAACAAACAAACAAACAAACATACATACATACATACATACATACATCCTACTATTAAAAAAGTAATAAAGTTAGGGTCCCTTTACAATGTCAGAAGGAGGGAGGCACTAAGGCACCGCCTTCCGCCCCTCGACACCCTCGCGGTGCCACCTCCTTCTGACAGGAACTTCCTACAGACCAGGTATGAATGATGCCTGACTGGACATACAAAACTCACAAGTTCCTGGCTCTCACGGCTCCTCTGAAGAGGGTTAGTCCAAGAAGGAGGGGCATCGCGAGGGGCGTCGAGGGACGGGGGACTGTGCCTCACTGCCCTCGCCTTCTTCTAGAAAGCCGTCTTCAACCGAGTCGAGAGAGCCGGGAACTTGTGAGGTGTGCATGTCCTGGTGGGACAAAAAACAAACAAACAAACAAACAAACATACATACATACATACATACATACATACATCCTACTATTAAAAAAGTAATAAAGTTAGGGTCCCTTTACAATGTCAGAAGGAGGGAGGCACTAAGGCACCGCCTTCCGCCCCTCGACGCCCTCGCGGTGCCACCTCCTTCTGACAGGAACTTCCTACAGACCAGGTATGAATGATGCCTGACTGGACATACAAAACTCACAAGTTCCTGGCTCTCACGGCTCCTCTGAAGAGGGTTAGTCCAAGAAGGAGGGGCATCGCGAGGGGCGTCGAGGGACGGGGGACTGTGCCTCACTGCCCTCGCCTTCTTCTAGAAAGCCGTCTTCAACCGAGTCGAGAGAGCCGGGAACTTGTGAGGTGTGCATGTCCTGGTGGGACAAAAAACAAAC
>NC_140566.1:253287-258287 GCF_057381845.1 Rhamphochromis longiceps
GAATGATGCCTGACTGGACATACAAAACTCACAAGTTCCTGGCTCTCACGGCTCCTCTGAAGAGGGTTAGTCCAAGAAGGAGGGGCATCGCGAGGGGCGTCGAGGGACGGGGGACTGTGCCTCACTGCCCTCGCCTTCTTCTAGAAAGCCGTCTTCAACCGAGTCGAGAGAGCCGGGAACTTGTGAGGTGTGCATGTCCTGGTGGGACAAAAAACAAACAAACAAACAAACAAACAAACAAACAAACAAACAAACAAACATACATCCTTCTATTAAAAAAGTAATAAAGTTAGGGTCTCTTTACAATGTCAGAAGGAGGGAGGCACTAAGGCACCGCCTTCCGCCCCTCGACGCCCTCGCGGTGCCACCTCCTTCTGACAGGAACTTCCTACAGACCAGGTATGAATGATGCCTGACTGGACATACAAAACTCACAAGTTCCTGGCTCTCACGGCTCCTCTGAAGAGGGTTAGTCCAAGAAGGAGGGGCATCGCGAGGGGCGTCGAGGGACGGGGGACTGTGCCTCACTGCCCTCGTCTTCTTCTAGAAAGCCGTCTTCAACCGAGTCGAGAGAGCCGGGAACTTGTGAGGTGTGCATGTCCTGGTGGGACAAAAAACAAACAAACAAACAAACAAACAAACAAACAAACAAACATACATACATACATACATACATCCTACTATTAAAAAAGTAATAAAGTTAGGGTCCCTTTACAATGTCAGAAGGAGGGAGGCACTAAGGCACCGCCTTCCGCCCCTCGACGCCCTCGCGGTGCCACCTCCTTCTGACAGGAACTTCCTACAGACCAGGTATGAATGATGCCTGACTGGACATACAAAACTCACAAGTTCCTGGCTCTCACGGCTCCTCTGAAGAGGGTTAGTCCAAGAAGGAGGGGCATCGCGAGGGGCGTCGAGGGACGGGGGACTGTGCCTCACTGCCCTCGCCTTCTTCTAGAAAGCCGTCTTCAACCGAGTCGAGAGAGCCGGGAACTTGTGAGGTGTGCATGTCCTGGTGGGACAAAAAACAAACAAACAAACAAACAAACAAACAAACAAACAAACAAACAAACATACATACATACATACATACATACATACATCCTACTATTAAAAAAGTAATAAAGTTAGGGTCCCTTTACAATGTCAGAAGGAGGGAGGCACTAAGGCACCGCCTTCCGCCCCTCGACGCCCTCGCGGTGCCACCTCCTTCTGACAGGAACTTCCTACAGACCAGGTATGAATGATGCCTGACTGGACATACAAAACTCACAAGTTCCTGGCTCTCACGGCTCCTCTGAAGAGGGTTAGTCCAAGAAGGAGGGGCATCGCGAGGGGCGTCGAGGGACGGGGGACTGTGCCTCACTGCCCTCGCCTTCTTCTAGAAAGCCGTCTTCAACCGAGTCGAGAGAGCCGGGAACTTGTGAGGTGTGCATGTCCTGGTGGGACAAAAAACAAACAAACAAACAAACAAACAAACAAACAAACAAACAAACATACATACATACATACATACATCCTACTATTAAAAAAGTAATAAAGTTAGGGTCCCTTTACAATGTCAGAAGGAGGGAGGCACTAAGGCACCGCCTTCCGCCCCTCGACGCCCTCGCGGTGCCACCTCCTTCTGACAGGAACTTCCTACAGACCAGGTATGAATGATGCCTGACTGGACATACAAAACTCACAAGTTCCTGGCTCTCACGGCTCCTCTGAAGAGGGTTAGTCCAAGAAGGAGGGGCATCGCGAGGGGCGTCGAGGGACGGGGGACTGTGCCTCACTGCCCTCGCCTTCTTCTAGAAAGCCGTCTTCAACCGAGTCGAGAGAGCCGGGAACTTGTGAGGTGTGCATGTCCTGGTGGGACAAAAAACAAACAAACAAACAAACAAACAAACAAACAAACAAACAAACATACATACATACATCCTACTATTAAAAAAGTAATAAAGTTAGGGTCCCTTTACAATGTCAGAAGGAGGGAGGCACTAAGGCACCGCCTTCCGCCCCTCGACGCCCTCGCGGTGCCACCTCCTTCTGACAGGAACTTCCTACAGACCAGGTATGAATGATGCCTGACTGGACATACAAAACTCACAAGTTCCTGGCTCTCACGGCTCCTCTGAAGAGGGTTAGTCCAAGAAGGAGGGGCATCGCGAGGGGCGTCGAGGGACGGGGGACTGTGCCTCACTGCCCTCGCCTTCTTCTAGAAAGCCGTCTTCAACCGAGTCGAGAGAGCCGGGAACTTGTGAGGTGTGCATGTCCTGGTGGGACAAAAAACAAACAAACAAACAAACAAACAAACATACATACATACATACATACATACATCCTACTATTAAAAAAGTAATAAAGTTAGGGTCCCTTTACAATGTCAGAAGGAGGGAGGCACTAAGGCACCGCCTTCCGCCCCTCGACACCCTCGCGGTGCCACCTCCTTCTGACAGGAACTTCCTACAGACCAGGTATGAATGATGCCTGACTGGACATACAAAACTCACAAGTTCCTGGCTCTCACGGCTCCTCTGAAGAGGGTTAGTCCAAGAAGGAGGGGCATCGCGAGGGGCGTCGAGGGACGGGGGACTGTGCCTCACTGCCCTCGCCTTCTTCTAGAAAGCCGTCTTCAACCGAGTCGAGAGAGCCGGGAACTTGTGAGGTGTGCATGTCCTGGTGGGACAAAAAACAAACAAACAAACAAACAAACATACATACATACATACATACATACATACATCCTACTATTAAAAAAGTAATAAAGTTAGGGTCCCTTTACAATGTCAGAAGGAGGGAGGCACTAAGGCACCGCCTTCCGCCCCTCGACGCCCTCGCGGTGCCACCTCCTTCTGACAGGAACTTCCTACAGACCAGGTATGAATGATGCCTGACTGGACATACAAAACTCACAAGTTCCTGGCTCTCACGGCTCCTCTGAAGAGGGTTAGTCCAAGAAGGAGGGGCATCGCGAGGGGCGTCGAGGGACGGGGGACTGTGCCTCACTGCCCTCGCCTTCTTCTAGAAAGCCGTCTTCAACCGAGTCGAGAGAGCCGGGAACTTGTGAGGTGTGCATGTCCTGGTGGGACAAAAAACAAACAAACAAACAAACAAACAAACAAACAAACAAACAAACAAACAAACATACATCCTTCTATTAAAAAAGTAATAAAGTTAGGGTCTCTTTACAATGTCAGAAGGAGGGAGGCACTAAGGCACCGCCTTCCGCCCCTCGACGCCCTCGCGGTGCCACCTCCTTCTGACAGGAACTTCCTACAGACCAGGTATGAATGATGCCTGACTGGACATACAAAACTCACAAGTTCCTGGCTCTCACGGCTCCTCTGAAGAGGGTTAGTCCAAGAAGGAGGGGCATCGCGAGGGGCGTCGAGGGACGGGGGACTGTGCCTCACTGCCCTCGCCTTCTTCTAGAAAGCCGTCTTCAACCGAGTCGAGAGAGCCGGGAACTTGTGAGGTGTGCATGTCCTGGTGGGACAAAAAACAAACAAACAAACAAACAAACAAACAAACAAACATACATACATACATACATACATCCTACTATTAAAAAAGTAATAAAGTTAGGGTCCCTTTACAATGTCAGAAGGAGGGAGGCACTAAGGCACCGCCTTCCGCCCCTCGACGCCCTCGCGGTGCCACCTCCTTCTGACAGGAACTTCCTACAGACCAGGTATGAATGATGCCTGACTGGACATACAAAACTCACAAGTTCCTGGCTCTCACGGCTCCTCTGAAGAGGGTTAGTCCAAGAAGGAGGGGCATCGCGAGGGGCGTCGAGGGACGGGGGACTGTGCCTCACTGCCCTCGCCTTCTTCTAGAAAGCCGTCTTCAACCGAGTCGAGAGAGCCGGGAACTTGTGAGGTGTGCATGTCCTGGTGGGACAAAAAACAAACAAACAAACAAACAAACAAACAAACAAACAAACAAACAAACATACATACATACATACATACATCCTACTATTAAAAAAGTAATAAAGTTAGGGTCCCTTTACAATGTCAGAAGGAGGGAGGCACTAAGGCACCGCCTTCCGCCCCTCGACGCCCTCGCGGTGCCACCTCCTTCTGACAGGAACTTCCTACAGACCAGGTATGAATGATGCCTGACTGGACATACAAAACTCACAAGTTCCTGGCTCTCACGGCTCCTCTGAAGAGGGTTAGTCCAAGAAGGAGGGGCATCGCGAGGGGCGTCGAGGGACGGGGGACTGTGCCTCACTGCCCTCGCCTTCTTCTAGAAAGCCGTCTTCAACCGAGTCGAGAGAGCCGGGAACTTGTGAGGTGTGCATGTCCTGGTGGGACAAAAAACAAACAAACAAACAAACAAACAAACAAACAAACAAACAAACAAACAAACAAACATACATACATACATCCTACTATTAAAAAAGTAATAAAGTTAGGGTCCCTTTACAATGTCAGAAGGAGGGAGGCACTAAGGCACCGCCTTCCGCCCCTCGACGCCCTCGCGGTGCCACCTCCTTCTGACAGGAACTTCCTACAGACCAGGTATGAATGATGCCTGACTGGACATACAAAACTCACAAGTTCCTGGCTCTCACGGCTCCTCTGAAGAGGGTTAGTCCAAGAAGGAGGGGCATCGCGAGGGGCGTCGAGGGACGGGGGACTGTGCCTCACTGCCCTCGCCTTCTTCTAGAAAGCCGTCTTCAACCGAGTCGAGAGAGCTGGGAACTTGTGAGGTGTGCATGTCCTGGTGGGACAAAAAACAAACAAACAAACAAACAAACAAACAAACAAACAAACAAACATACATACATACATCCTACTATTAAAAAAGTAATAAAGTTAGGGTCCCTTTACAATGTCAGAAGGAGGGAGGCACTAAGGCACCGCCTTCCGCCCCTCGACGCCCTCGCGGTGCCACCTCCTTCTGACAGGAACTTCCTACAGACCAGGTATGAATGATGCCTGACTGGACATACAAAACTCACAAGTTCCTGGCTCTCACGGCTCCTCTGAAGAGGGTTAGTC
>NC_140566.1:263287-270787 GCF_057381845.1 Rhamphochromis longiceps
CCCTCGCCTTCTTCTAGAAAGCCGTCTTCAACCGAGTCGAGAGAGCCGGGAACTTGTGAGGTGTGCATGTCCTGGTGGGACAAAAAACAAACAAACAAACAAACAAACAAACAAACAAACAAACAAACAAACAAACATACATCCTTCTATTAAAAAAGTAATAAAGTTAGGGTCTCTTTACAATGTCAGAAGGAGGGAGGCACTAAGGCACCGCCTTCCGCCCCTCGACGCCCTCGCGGTGCCACCTCCTTCTGACAGGAACTTCCTACAGACCAGGTATGAATGATGCCTGACTGGACATACAAAACTCACAAGTTCCTGGCTCTCACGGCTCCTCTGAAGAGGGTTAGTCCAAGAAGGAGGGGCATCGCGAGGGGCGTCGAGGGACGGGGGACTGTGCCTCACTGCCCTCGTCTTCTTCTAGAAAGCCGTCTTCAACCGAGTCGAGAGAGCCGGGAACTTGTGAGGTGTGCATGTCCTGGTGGGACAAAAAACAAACAAACAAACAAACAAACAAACAAACAAACATACATACATACATACATACATCCTACTATTAAAAAAGTAATAAAGTTAGGGTCCCTTTACAATGTCAGAAGGAGGGAGGCACTAAGGCACCGCCTTCCGCCCCTCGACGCCCTCGCGGTGCCACCTCCTTCTGACAGGAACTTCCTACAGACCAGGTATGAATGATGCCTGACTGGACATACAAAACTCACAAGTTCCTGGCTCTCACGGCTCCTCTGAAGAGGGTTAGTCCAAGAAGGAGGGGCATCGCGAGGGGCGTCGAGGGACGGGGGACTGTGCCTCACTGCCCTCGCCTTCTTCTAGAAAGCCGTCTTCAACCGAGTCGAGAGAGCCGGGAACTTGTGAGGTGTGCATGTCCTGGTGGGACAAAAAACAAACAAACAAACAAACAAACAAACATACATACATACATACATACATACATCCTACTATTAAAAAAGTAATAAAGTTAGGGTCCCTTTACAATGTCAGAAGGAGGGAGGCACTAAGGCACCGCCTTCCGCCCCTCGACGCCCTCGCGGTGCCACCTCCTTCTGACAGGAACTTCCTACAGACCAGGTATGAATGATGCCTGACTGGACATACAAAACTCACAAGTTCCTGGCTCTCACGGCTCCTCTGAAGAGGGTTAGTCCAAGAAGGAGGGGCATCGCGAGGGGCGTCGAGGGACGGGGGACTGTGCCTCACTGCCCTCGCCTTCTTCTAGAAAGCCGTCTTCAACCGAGTCGAGAGAGCCGGGAACTTGTGAGGTGTGCATGTCCTGGTGGGACAAAAAACAAACAAACAAACAAACAAACAAACATACATACATACATACATACATCCTACTATTAAAAAAGTAATAAAGTTAGGGTCCCTTTACAATGTCAGAAGGAGGGAGGCACTAAGGCACCGCCTTCTGCCCCTCGACGCCCTCGCGGTGCCATCTCCTTCTGACAGGAACTTCCTACAGACCAGGTATGAATGATGCCTGACTGGACATACAAAACTCACAAGTTCCTGGCTCTCACGGCTCCTCTGAAGAGGGTTAGTCCAAGAAGGAGGGGCATCGCGAGGGGCGTCGAGGGACGGGGGACTGTGCCTCACTGCCCTCGCCTTCTTCTAGAAAGCCGTCTTCAACCGAGTCGAGAGAGCCGGGAACTTGTGAGGTGTGCATGTCCTGGTGGGACAAAAAACAAACAAACAAACAAACAAACAAACAAACAAACAAACAAACATACATACATACATACATCCTACTATTAAAAAAGTAATAAAGTTAGGGTCCCTTTACAATGTCAGAAGGAGGGAGGCACTAAGGCACCGCCTTCCGCCCCTCGACGCCCTCGCGGTGCCACCTCCTTCTGACAGGAACTTCCTACAGACCAGGTATGAATGATGCCTGACTGGACATACAAAACTCACAAGTTCCTGGCTCTCACGGCTCCTCTGAAGAGGGTTAGTCCAAGAAGGAGGGGCATCGCGAGGGGCGTCGAGGGACGGGGGACTGTGCCTCACTGCCCTCGCCTTCTTCTAGAAAGCCGTCTTCAACCGAGTCGAGAGAGCCGGGAACTTGTGAGGTGTGCATGTCCTGGTGGGACAAAAAACAAACAAACAAACAAACAAACAAACAAACAAACAAACATACATACATACATACATACATCCTACTATTAAAAAAGTAATAAAGTTAGGGTCCCTTTACAATGTCAGAAGGAGGGAGGCACTAAGGCACCGCCTTCCGCCCCTCGACGCCCTCGCGGTGCCACCTCCTTCTGACAGGAACTTCCTACAGACCAGGTATGAATGATGCCTGACTGGACATACAAAACTCACAAGTTCCTGGCTCTCACGGCTCCTCTGAAGAGGGTTAGTCCAAGAAGGAGGGGCATCGCGAGGGGCGTCGAGGGACGGGGGACTGTGCCTCACTGCCCTCGCCTTCTTCTAGAAAGCCGTCTTCAACCGAGTCGAGAGAGCCGGGAACTTGTGAGGTGTGCATGTCCTGGTGGGACAAAAAACAAACAAACAAACAAACAAACAAACAAACAAACAAACAAACAAACAAACATACATACATACATACATCCTACTATTAAAAAAGTAATAAAGTTAGGGTCCCTTTACAATGTCAGAAGGAGGGAGGCACTAAGGCACCGCCTTCCGCCCCTCGACGCACTCGCGGTGCCACCTCCTTCTGACAGGAACTTCCTACAGACCAGGTATGAATGATGCCTGACTGGACATACAAAACTCACAAGTTCCTGGCTCTCACGGCTCCTCTGAAGAGGGTTAGTCCAAGAAGGAGGGGCATCGCGAGGGGCGTCGAGGGACGGGGGACTGTGCCTCACTGCCCTCGCCTTCTTCTAGAAAGCCGTCTTCAACCGAGTCGAGAGAGCCGGGAACTTGTGAGGTGTGCATGTCCTGGTGGGACAAAAAACAAACAAACAAACAAACAAACAAACAAACAAACAAACAAACAAACAAACATACATACATACATCCTACTATTAAAAAAGTAATAAAGTTAGGGTCCCTTTACAATGTCAGAAGGAGGGAGGCACTAAGGCACCGCCTTCCGCCCCTCGACGCCCTCGCGGTGCCACCTCCTTCTGACAGGAACTTCCTACAGACCAGGTATGAATGATGCCTGACTGGACATACAAAACTCACAAGTTCCTGGCTCTCACGGCTCCTCTGAAGAGGGTTAGTCCAAGAAGGAGGGGCATCGCGAGGGGCGTCGAGGGACGGGGGACTGTGCCTCACTGCCCTCGCCTTCTTCTAGAAAGCCGTCTTCAACCGAGTCGAGAGAGCCGGGAACTTGTGAGGTGTGCATGTCCTGGTGGGACAAAAAACAAACAAACAAACAAACAAACAAACAAACAAACATACATACATACATACATACATACATCCTACTATTAAAAAAGTAATAAAGTTAGGGTCCCTTTACAATGTCAGAAGGAGGGAGGCACTAAGGCACCGCCTTCCGCCCCTCGACACCCTCGCGGTGCCACCTCCTTCTGACAGGAACTTCCTACAGACCAGGTATGAATGATGCCTGACTGGACATACAAAACTCACAAGTTCCTGGCTCTCACGGCTCCTCTGAAGAGGGTTAGTCCAAGAAGGAGGGGCATCGCGAGGGGCGTCGAGGGACGGGGGACTGTGCCTCACTGCCCTCGCCTTCTTCTAGAAAGCCGTCTTCAACCGAGTCGAGAGAGCCGGGAACTTGTGAGGTGTGCATGTCCTGGTGGGACAAAAAACAAACAAACAAACAAACAAACATACATACATACATACATACATACATACATCCTACTATTAAAAAAGTAATAAAGTTAGGGTCCCTTTACAATGTCAGAAGGAGGGAGGCACTAAGGCACCGCCTTCCGCCCCTCGACGCCCTCGCGGTGCCACCTCCTTCTGACAGGAACTTCCTACAGACCAGGTATGAATGATGCCTGACTGGACATACAAAACTCACAAGTTCCTGGCTCTCACGGCTCCTCTGAAGAGGGTTAGTCCAAGAAGGAGGGGCATCGCGAGGGGCGTCGAGGGACGGGGGACTGTGCCTCACTGCCCTCGCCTTCTTCTAGAAAGCCGTCTTCAACCGAGTCGAGAGAGCCGGGAACTTGTGAGGTGTGCATGTCCTGGTGGGACAAAAAACAAACAAACAAACAAACAAACAAACAAACAAACAAACAAACAAACATACATCCTTCTATTAAAAAAGTAATAAAGTTAGGGTCTCTTTACAATGTCAGAAGGAGGGAGGCACTAAGGCACCGCCTTCCGCCCCTCGACGCCCTCGCGGTGCCACCTCCTTCTGACAGGAACTTCCTACAGACCAGGTATGAATGATGCCTGACTGGACATACAAAACTCACAAGTTCCTGGCTCTCACGGCTCCTCTGAAGAGGGTTAGTCCAAGAAGGAGGGGCATCGCGAGGGGCGTCGAGGGACGGGGGACTGTGCCTCACTGCCCTCGTCTTCTTCTAGAAAGCCGTCTTCAACCGAGTCGAGAGAGCCGGGAACTTGTGAGGTGTGCATGTCCTGGTGGGACAAAAAACAAACAAACAAACAAACAAACAAACAAACAAACATACATACATACATACATACATCCTACTATTAAAAAAGTAATAAAGTTAGGGTCCCTTTACAATGTCAGAAGGAGGGAGGCACTAAGGCACCGCCTTCCGCCCCTCGACGCCCTCGCGGTGCCACCTCCTTCTGACAGGAACTTCCTACAGACCAGGTATGAATGATGCCTGACTGGACATACAAAACTCACAAGTTCCTGGCTCTCACGGCTCCTCTGAAGAGGGTTAGTCCAAGAAGGAGGGGCATCGCGAGGGGCGTCGAGGGACGGGGGACTGTGCCTCACTGCCCTCGCCTTCTTCTAGAAAGCCGTCTTCAACCGAGTCGAGAGAGCCGGGAACTTGTGAGGTGTGCATGTCCTGGTGGGACAAAAAACAAACAAACAAACAAACAAACAAACATACATACATACATACATACATACATCCTACTATTAAAAAAGTAATAAAGTTAGGGTCCCTTTACAATGTCAGAAGGAGGGAGGCACTAAGGCACCGCCTTCCGCCCCTCGACGCCCTCGCGGTGCCACCTCCTTCTGACAGGAACTTCCTACAGACCAGGTATGAATGATGCCTGACTGGACATACAAAACTCACAAGTTCCTGGCTCTCACGGCTCCTCTGAAGAGGGTTAGTCCAAGAAGGAGGGGCATCGCGAGGGGCGTCGAGGGACGGGGGACTGTGCCTCACTGCCCTCGCCTTCTTCTAGAAAGCCGTCTTCAACCGAGTCGAGAGAGCCGGGAACTTGTGAGGTGTGCATGTCCTGGTGGGACAAAAAACAAACAAACAAACAAACAAACAAACAAACAAACAAACAAACATACATACATACATACATACATCCTACTATTAAAAAAGTAATAAAGTTAGGGTCCCTTTACAATGTCAGAAGGAGGGAGGCACTAAGGCACCGCCTTCTGCCCCTCGACGCCCTCGCGGTGCCATCTCCTTCTGACAGGAACTTCCTACAGACCAGGTATGAATGATGCCTGACTGGACATACAAAACTCACAAGTTCCTGGCTCTCACGGCTCCTCTGAAGAGGGTTAGTCCAAGAAGGAGGGGCATCGCGAGGGGCGTCGAGGGACGGGGGACTGTGCCTCACTGCCCTCGCCTTCTTCTAGAAAGCCGTCTTCAACCGAGTCGAGAGAGCCGGGAACTTGTGAGGTGTGCATGTCCTGGTGGGACAAAAAACAAACAAACAAACAAACAAACAAACAAACAAACAAACAAACATACATACATACATACATCCTACTATTAAAAAAGTAATAAAGTTAGGGTCCCTTTACAATGTCAGAAGGAGGGAGGCACTAAGGCACCGCCTTCCGCCCCTCGACGCCCTCGCGGTGCCACCTCCTTCTGACAGGAACTTCCTACAGACCAGGTATGAATGATGCCTGACTGGACATACAAAACTCACAAGTTCCTGGCTCTCACGGCTCCTCTGAAGAGGGTTAGTCCAAGAAGGAGGGGCATCGCGAGGGGCGTCGAGGGACGGGGGACTGTGCCTCACTGCCCTCGCCTTCTTCTAGAAAGCCGTCTTCAACCGAGTCGAGAGAGCCGGGAACTTGTGAGGTGTGCATGTCCTGGTGGGACAAAAAACAAACAAACAAACAAACAAACAAACAAACAAACAAACAAACAAACATACATACATACATACATCCTACTATTAAAAAAGTAATAAAGTTAGGGTCCCTTTACAATGTCAGAAGGAGGGAGGCACTAAGGCACCGCCTTCCGCCCCTCGACGCACTCGCGGTGCCACCTCCTTCTGACAGGAACTTCCTACAGACCAGGTATGAATGATGCCTGACTGGACATACAAAACTCACAAGTTCCTGGCTCTCACGGCTCCTCTGAAGAGGGTTAGTCCAAGAAGGAGGGGCATCGCGAGGGGCGTCGAGGGACGGGGGACTGTGCCTCACTGCCCTCGCCTTCTTCTAGAAAGCCGTCTTCAACCGAGTCAAGAGAGCCGGGAACTTGTGAGGTGTGCATGTCCTGGTGGGACAAAAAACAAACAAACAAACAAACAAACAAACAAACAAACAAACAAACAAACAAACAAACATACATACATACATACATACATCCTACTATTAAAAAAGTAATAAAGTTAGGGTCCCTTTACAATGTCAGAAGGAGGGAGGCACTAAGGCACCGCCTTCCGCCCCTCGACGCCCTCGCGGTGCCACCTCCTTCTGACAGGAACTTCCTACAGACCAGGTATGAATGATGCCTGACTGGACATACAAAACTCACAAGTTCCTGGCTCTCACGGCTCCTCTGAAGAGGGTTAGTCCAAGAAGGAGGGGCATCGCGAGGGGCGTCGAGGGACGGGGGACTGTGCCTCACTGCCCTCGCCTTCTTCTAGAAAGCCGTCTTCAACCGAGTCGAGAGAGCCGGGAACTTGTGAGGTGTGCATGTCCTGGTGGGACAAAAAACAAATAAACAAACAAACAAACAAACATACATACATACATACATACATACATACATCCTACTATTAAAAAAGTAATAAAGTTAGGGTCCCTTTACAATGTCAGAAGGAGGGAGGCACTAAGGCACCGCCTTCCGCCCCTCGACGCCCTCGCGGTGCCACCTCCTTCTGACAGGAACTTCCTACAGACCAGGTATGAATGATGCCTGACTGGACATACAAAACTCACAAGTTCCTGGCTCTCACGGCTCCTCTGAAGAGGGTTAGTCCAAGAAGGAGGGGCATCGCGAGGGGCGTCGAGGGACGGGGGACTGTGCCTCACTGCCCTCGCCTTCTTCTAGAAAGCCATCTTCAACCGAGTCGAGAGAGCCGGGAACTTGTGAGGTGTGCATGTCCTGGTGGGACAAAAAACAAACAAACAAACAAACAAACAAACAAACAAACAAACAA
>NC_140566.1:278287-285787 GCF_057381845.1 Rhamphochromis longiceps
GAAGGAGGGAGGCACTAAGGCACCGCCTTCCGCCCCTCGACGCCCTCGCGGTGCCACCTCCTTCTGACAGGAACTTCCTACAGACCAGGTATGAATGATGCCTGACTGGACATACAAAACTCACAAGTTCCTGGCTCTCACGGCTCCTCTGAAGAGGGTTAGTCCAAGAAGGAGGGGCATCGCGAGGGGCGTCGAGGGACGGGGGACTGTGCCTCACTGCCCTCGCCTTCTTCTAGAAAGCCGTCTTCAACCGAGTCGAGAGAGCCGGGAACTTGTGAGGTGTGCATGTCCTGGTGGGACAAAAAACAAACAAACAAACAAACAAACAAACAAACAAACAAACATACATACATACATACATCCTACTATTAAAAAAGTAATAAAGTTAGGGTCCCTTTACAATGTCAGAAGGAGGGAGGCACTAAGGCACCGCCTTCCGCCCCTCGACGCCCTCGCGGTGCCACCTCCTTCTGACAGGAACTTCCTACAGACCAGGTATGAATGATGCCTGACTGGACATACAAAACTCACAAGTTCCTGGCTCTCACGGCTCCTCTGAAGAGGGTTAGTCCAAGAAGGAGGGGCATCGCGAGGGGCGTCGAGGGACGGGGGACTGTGCCTCACTGCCCTCGCCTTCTTCTAGAAAGCCGTCTTCAACCGAGTCGAGAGAGCCGGGAACTTGTGAGGTGTGCATGTCCTGGTGGGACAAAAAACAAACAAACAAACAAACAAACAAACAAACAAACAAACATACATACATACATACATACATACATACATCCTACTATTAAAAAAGTAATAAAGTTAGGGTCCCTTTACAATGTCAGAAGGAGGGAGGCACTAAGGCACCGCCTTCCGCCCCTCGACACCCTCGCGGTGCCACCTCCTTCTGACAGGAACTTCCTACAGACCAGGTATGAATGATGCCTGACTGGACATACAAAACTCACAAGTTCCTGGCTCTCACGGCTCCTCTGAAGAGGGTTAGTCCAAGAAGGAGGGGCATCGCGAGGGGCGTCGAGGGACGGGGGACTGTGCCTCACTGCCCTCGCCTTCTTCTAGAAAGCCGTCTTCAACCGAGTCGAGAGAGCCGGGAACTTGTGAGGTGTGCATGTCCTGGTGGGACAAAAAACAAACAAACAAACAAACAAACAAACATACATACATACATACATACATACATCCTACTATTAAAAAAGTAATAAAGTTAGGGTCCCTTTACAATGTCAGAAGGAGGGAGGCACTAAGGCACCGCCTTCCGCCCCTCGACGCCCTCGCGGTGCCACCTCCTTCTGACAGGAACTTCCTACAGACCAGGTATGAATGATGCCTGACTGGACATACAAAACTCACAAGTTCCTGGCTCTCACGGCTCCTCTGAAGAGGGTTAGTCCAAGAAGGAGGGGCATCGCGAGGGGCGTCGAGGGACGGGGGACTGTGCCTCACTGCCCTCGCCTTCTTCTAGAAAGCCGTCTTCAACCGAGTCGAGAGAGCCGGGAACTTGTGAGGTGTGCATGTCCTGGTGGGACAAAAAACAAACAAACAAACAAACAAACAAACAAACAAACAAACATACATACATACATACATCCTACTATTAAAAAAGTAATAAAGTTAGGGTCCCTTTACAATGTCAGAAGGAGGGAGGCACTAAGGCACCGCCTTCCGCCCCTCGACGCCCTCGCGGTGCCACCTCCTTCTGACAGGAACTTCCTACAGACCAGGTATGAATGATGCCTGACTGGACATACAAAACTCACAAGTTCCTGGCTCTCACGGCTCCTCTGAAGAGGGTTAGTCCAAGAAGGAGGGGCATCGCGAGGGGCGTCGAGGGACGGGGGACTGTGCCTCACTGCCCTCGCCTTCTTCTAGAAAGCCGTCTTCAACAGAGTCGAGAGAGCCGGGAACTTGTGAGGTGTGCATGTCCTGGTGGGACAAAAAAACAAACAAACAAACAAACATACATACATACATCCTACTATTAAAAAAGTAATAAAGTTAGGGTCTCTTTACAATGTCAGAAGGAGGGAGGCACTAAGGCACCGCCTTCCGCCCCTCGACGCCCTCGCGGTGCCACCTCCTTCTGACAGGAACTTCCTACAGACCAGGTATGAATGATGCCTGACTGGACATACAAAACTCACAAGTTCCTGGCTCTCACGGCTCCTCTGAAGAGGGTTAGTCCAAGAAGGAGGGGCATCGCGAGGGGCATCGAGGGACGGGGGACTGTGCCTCACTGCCCTCGCCTTCTTCTAGAAAGCCGTCTTCAACCGAGTCGAGAGAGCCGGGAACTTGTGAGGTGTGCATGTCCTGGTGGGACAAAAAACAAACAAACAAACAAACAAACAAACAAACATACATACATACATCCTACTATTAAAAAAGTAATAAAGTTAGGGTCTCTTTACAATGTCAGAAGGAGGGAGGCACTAAGGCACCGCCTTCCGCCCCTCGACGCCCTCGCGGTGCCACCTCCTGACAGGAACTTCCTACAGACCAGGTATGAATGATGCCTGACTGGACATACAAAACTCACAAGTTCCTGGCTCTCACGGCTCCTCTGAAGAGGGTTAGTCCAAGAAGGAGGGGCATCGCGAGGGGCGTCGAGGGACGGGGGACTGTGCCTCACTGCCCTCGCCTTCTTCTAGAAAGCCGTCTTCAACCGAGTCGAGAGAGCCGGGAACTTGTGAGGTGTGCATGTCCTGGTGGGACAAAAAACAAACAAACAAACAAACAAACAAACAAACAAACAAACAAACAAACAAACAAACAAACATACATACATACATACATACATACATCCTACTATTAAAAAAGTAATAAAGTTAGGGTCCCTTTACAATGTCAGAAGGAGGGAGGCACTAAGGCACCGCCTTCCGCCCCTCGACGCCCTTGCAGTGCCACCTCCTTCTGACAGGAACTTCCTACAGACCAGGTATGAATGATGCCTGACTGGACATACAAAACTCACAAGTTCCTGGCTCTCACGGCTCCTCTGAAGAGGGTTAGTCCAAGAAGGAGGGGCATCGCGAGGGGCGTCGAGGGACGGGGGACTGTGCCTCACTGCCCTCGCCTTCTTCTAGAAAGCCGTCTTCAACCGAGTCGAGAGAGCCGGGAACTTGTGAGGTGTGCATGTCCTGGTGGGACAAAAAACAAACAAACAAACAAACAAACAAACAAACAAACAAACAAACATACATACATACATACATACATACATCCTACTATTAAAAAAGTAATAAAGTTAGGGTCCCTTTACAATGTCAGAAGGAGGGAGGCACTAAGGCACCGCCTTCCGCCCCTCGACGCCCTCGCGGTGCCACCTCCTTCTGACAGGAACTTCCTACAGACCAGGTATGAATGATGCCTGACTGGACATACAAAACTCACAAGTTCCTGGCTCTCACGGCTCCTCTGAAGAGGGTTAGTCCAAGAAGGAGGGGCATCGCGAGGGGCGTCGAGGGACGGGGGACTGTGCCTCACTGCCCTCGCCTTCTTCTAGAAAGCCGTCTTCAACCGAGTCGAGAGAGCCGGGAACTTGTGAGGTGTGCATGTCCTGGTGGGACAAAAAACAAACAAACAAACAAACAAACAAACAAACATACATACATACATACATACATACATACATCCTACTATTAAAAAAGTAATAAAGTTAGGGTCCCTTTACAATGTCAGAAGGAGGGAGGCACTAAGGCACCGCCTTCCGCCCCTCGACGCCCTCGCGGTGCCACCTCCTTCTGACAGGAACTTCCTACAGACCAGGTATGAATGATGCCTGACTGGACATACAAAACTCACAAGTTCCTGGCTCTCACGGCTCCTCTGAAGAGGGTTAGTCCAAGAAGGAGGGGCATCGCGAGGGGCGTCGAGGGACGGGGGACTGTGCCTCACTGCCCTCGCCTTCTTCTAGAAAGCCGTCTTCAACCGAGTCGAGAGAGCCAGGAACTTGTGAGGTGTGCATGTCCTGGTGGGACAAAAAACAAACAAACAAACAAACAAACAAACAAACAAACATACATACATACATACATACATACATCCTACTATTAAAAAAGTAATAAAGTTAGGGTCCCTTTACAATGTCAGAAGGAGGGAGGCACTAAGGCACCGCCTTCCGCCCCTCGACGCCCTCGCGGTGCCACCTCCTTCTGACAGGAACTTCCTACAGACCAGGTATGAATGATGCCTGACTGGACATACAAAACTCACAAGTTCCTGGCTCTCACGGCTCCTCTGAAGAGGGTTAGTCCAAGAAGGAGGGGCATCGCGAGGGGCGTCGAGGGACGGGGGACTGTGCCTCACTGCCCTCGCCTTCTTCTAGAAAGCCGTCTTCAACCGAGTCGAGAGAGCCGGGAACTTGTGAGGTGTGCATGTCCTGGTGGGACAAAAAACAAACAAACAAACAAACATACATACATACATCCTACTATTAAAAAAGTAATAAAGTTAGGGTCCCTTTACAATGTCAGAAGGAGGGAGGCACTAAGGCACCGCCTTCCGCCCCTCGACGCCCTCGCGGTGCCACCTCCTTCTGACAGGAACTTCCTACAGACCAGGTATGAATGATGCCTGACTGGACATACAAAACTCACAAGTTCCTGGCTCTCACGGCTCCTCTGAAGAGGGTTAGTCCAAGAAGGAGGGGCATCGCGAGGGGCGTCGAGGGACGGGGGACTGTGCCTCACTGCCCTCGCCTTCTTCTAGAAAGCCGTCTTCAACCGAGTCGAGAGAGCCGGGAACTTGTGAGGTGTGCATGTCCTGGTGGGACAAAAAACAAACAAACAAACAAACAAACAAACAAACAAACAAACATACATACATACATACATCCTACTATTAAAAAAGTAATAAAGTTAGGGTCCCTTTACAATGTCAGAAGGAGGGAGGCACTAAGGCACCGCCTTCCGCCCCTCGACGCCCTCGCGGTGCCACCTCCTTCTGACAGGAACTTCCTACAGACCAGGTATGAATGATGCCTGACTGGACATACAAAACTCACAAGTTCCTGGCTCTCACGGCTCCTCTGAAGAGGGTTAGTCCAAGAAGGAGGGGCATCGCGAGGGGCGTCGAGGGACGGGGGACTGTGCCTCACTGCCCTCGCCTTCTTCTAGAAAGCCGTCTTCAACCGAGTCGAGAGAGCCGGGAACTTGTGAGGTGTGCATGTCCTGGTGGGACAAAAAACCAACAAACAAACAAACAAACAAACAAACATACATACATACATACATCCTTCTATTAAAAAAGTAATAAATTTAGGGTCTCTTTACAATGTCAGAAGGAGGGAGGCACTAAGGCACCGCCTTCCGCCCCTCGACGCCCTCGCGGTGCCACCTCCTTCTGACAGGAACTTCCTACAGACCAGGTATGAATGATGCCTGACTGGACATACAAAACTCACAAGTTCCTGGCCCTCACGGCTCCTCTGAAGAGGGTTAGTCCAAGAAGGAGGGGCATCGCGAGGGGCGTCGAGGGACGGGGGACTGTGCCTCACTGCCCTCGCCTTCTTCTAGAAAGCCGTCTTCAACCGAGTCGAGAGAGCCAGGAACTTGTGAGGTGTGCATGTCCTGGTGGGACAAAAAACAAATAAACAAACAAACAAACAAACAAACAAACATACATACATACATACATACATCCTACTATTAAAAAAGTAATAAAGTTAGGGTCCCTTTACAATGTCAGAAGGAGGGAGGCACTAAGGCACCGCCTTCCGCCCCTCGACGCCCTCGCGGTGCCACCTCCTTCTGACAGGAACTTCCTACAGACCAGGTATGAATGATGCCTGACTGGACATACAAAACTCACAAGTTCCTGGCTCTCACGGCTCCTCTGAAGAGGGTTAGTCCAAGAAGGAGGGGCATCGCGAGGGGCGTCGAGGGACGGGGGACTGTGCCTCACTGCCCTCGCCTTCTTCTAGAAAGCCGTCTTCAACCGAGTCGAGAGAGCCGGGAACTTGTGAGGTGTGCATGTCCTGGTGGGACAAAAAACAAACAAACAAACAAACAAACAAACAAACAAACAAACAAACAAACAAACAAACAAACAAACAAACATACATACATACATACATACATCCTACTATTAAAAAAGTAATAAAGTTAGGGTCCCTTTACAATGTCAGAAGGAGGGAGGCACTAAGGCACCGCCTTCCGCCCCTCGACGCCCTCGCGGTGCCACCTCCTTCTGACAGGAACTTCCTACAGACCAGGTATGAATGATGCCTGACTGGACATACAAAACTCACAAGTTCCTGGCTCTCACGGCTCCTCTGAAGAGGGTTAGTCCAAGAAGGAGGGGCATCGCGAGGGGCGTCGAGGGACGGGGGACTGTGCCTCACTGCCCTCGCCTTCTTCTAGAAAGCCGTCTTCAACCGAGTCGAGAGAGCCGGGAACTTGTGAGGTGTGCATGTCCTGGTGGGACAAAAAACAAACAAACAAACAAACAAACAAACAAACAAACATACATACATACATACATACATCCTACTATTAAAAAAGTAATAAAGTTAGGGTCCCTTTACAATGTCAGAAGGAGGGAGGCACTAAGGCACCGCCTTCCGCCCCTCGACGCCCTCGCGGTGCCACCTCCTTCTGACAGGAACTTCCTACAGACCAGGTATGAATGATGCCTGACTGGACATACAAAACTCACAAGTTCCTGGCTCTCACGGCTCCTCTGAAGAGGGTTAGTCCAAGAAGGAGGGGCATCGCGAGGGGCGTCGAGGGACGGGGGACTGTGCCTCACTGCCCTCGCCTTCTTCTAGAAAGCCGTCTTCAACCGAGTCGAGAGAGCCGGGAACTTGTGAGGTGTGCATGTCCTGGTGGGACAAAAAACAAACAAACAAACAAACAAACAAACAAACAAACATACATACATACATACATACATACATACATCCTACTATTAAAAAAGTAATAAAGTTAGGGTCCCTTTACAATGTCAGAAGGAGGGAGGCACTAAGGCACCGCCTTCCGCCCCTCGACACCCTCGCGGTGCCACCTCCTTCTGACAGGAACTTCCTACAGACCAGGTATGAATGATGCCTGACTGGACATACAAAACTCACAAGTTCCTGGCTCTCACGGCTCCTCTGAAGAGGGTTAGTCCAAGAAGGAGGGGCATCGCGAGGGGCGTCGAGGGACGGGGGACTGTGCCTCACTGCCCTCGCCTTCTTCTAGAAAGCCGTCTTCAACCGAGTCGAGAGAGCCGGGAACTTGTGAGGTGTGCATGTCCTGGTGGGACAAAAAACAAACAAACAAACAAACAAACAAACATACATACATACATACATACATACATCCTACTATTAAAAAAGTAATAAAGTTAGGGTCCCTTTACAATGTCAGAAGGAGGGAGGCACTAAGGCACCGCCTTCCGCCCCTCGACGCCCTCGCGGTGCCACCTCCTTCTGACAGGAACTTCCTACAGACCAGGTATGAATGATGCCTGACTGGACATACAAAACTCACAAGTTCCTGGCTCTCACGGCTCCTCTGA
>NC_140566.1:290787-295787 GCF_057381845.1 Rhamphochromis longiceps
GCGTCGAGGGACGGGGGACTGTGCCTCACTGCCCTCGCCTTCTTCTAGAAAGCCGTCTTCAACCGAGTCGAGAGAGCCGGGAACTTGTGAGGTGTGCATGTCCTGGTGGGACAAAAAACAAACAAACAAACAAACAAACAAACAAACAAACAAACAAACAAACATACATACATACATACATACATCCTACTATTAAAAAAGTAATAAAGTTAGGGTCCCTTTACAATGTCAGAAGGAGGGAGGCACTAAGGCACCGCCTTCTGCCCCTCGACGCCCTCGCGGTGCCATCTCCTTCTGACAGGAACTTCCTACAGACCAGGTATGAATGATGCCTGACTGGACATACAAAACTCACAAGTTCCTGGCTCTCACGGCTCCTCTGAAGAGGGTTAGTCCAAGAAGGAGGGGCATCGCGAGGGGCGTCGAGGGACGGGGGACTGTGCCTCACTGCCCTCGCCTTCTTCTAGAAAGCCGTCTTCAACCGAGTCGAGAGAGCCGGGAACTTGTGAGGTGTGCATGTCCTGGTGGGACAAAAAACAAACAAACAAACAAACAAACAAACAAACATACATACATACATACATACATCCTACTATTAAAAAAGTAATAAAGTTAGGGTCCCTTTACAATGTCAGAAGGAGGGAGGCACTAAGGCACCGCCTTCCGCCCCTCGACGCCCTCGCGGTGCCACCTCCTTCTGACAGGAACTTCCTACAGACCAGGTATGAATGATGCCTGACTGGACATACAAAACTCACAAGTTCCTGGCTCTCACGGCTCCTCTGAAGAGGGTTAGTCCAAGAAGGAGGGGCATCGCGAGGGGCGTCGAGGGACGGGGGACTGTGCCTCACTGCCCTCGCCTTCTTCTAGAAAGCCGTCTTCAACCGAGTCGAGAGAGCCGGGAACTTGTGAGGTGTGCATGTCCTGGTGGGACAAAAAACAAACAAACAAACAAACAAACAAACAAACAAACAAACATACATACATACATACATACATCCTACTATTAAAAAAGTAATAAAGTTAGGGTCCCTTTACAATGTCAGAAGGAGGGAGGCACTAAGGCACCGCCTTCCGCCCCTCGACGCCCTCGCGGTGCCACCTCCTTCTGACAGGAACTTCCTACAGACCAGGTATGAATGATGCCTGACTGGACATACAAAACTCACAAGTTCCTGGCTCTCACGGCTCCTCTGAAGAGGGTTAGTCCAAGAAGGAGGGGCATCGCGAGGGGCGTCGAGGGACGGGGGACTGTGCCTCACTGCCCTCGCCTTCTTCTAGAAAGCCGTCTTCAACCGAGTCGAGAGAGCCGGGAACTTGTGAGGTGTGCATGTCCTGGTGGGACAAAAAACAAACAAACAAACAAACAAACAAACAAACAAACAAACATACATACATACATACATACATCCTACTATTAAAAAAGTAATAAAGTTAGGGTCCCTTTACAATGTCAGAAGGAGGGAGGCACTAAGGCACCGCCTTCCGCCCCTCGACGCCCTCGCGGTGCCACCTCCTTCTGACAGGAACTTCCTACAGACCAGGTATGAATGATGCCTGACTGGACATACAAAACTCACAAGTTCCTGGCTCTCACGGCTCCTCTGAAGAGGGTTAGTCCAAGAAGGAGGGGCATCGCGAGGGGCGTCGAGGGACGGGGGACTGTGCCTCACTGCCCTCGCCTTCTTCTAGAAAGCCGTCTTCAACCGAGTCGAGAGAGCCGGGAACTTGTGAGGTGTGCATGTCCTGGTGGGACAAAAAACAAACAAACAAACAAACAAACAAACAAACAAACATACATACATACATACATACATACATACATCCTACTATTAAAAAAGTAATAAAGTTAGGGTCCCTTTACAATGTCAGAAGGAGGGAGGCACTAAGGCACCGCCTTCCGCCCCTCGACACCCTCGCGGTGCCACCTCCTTCTGACAGGAACTTCCTACAGACCAGGTATGAATGATGCCTGACTGGACATACAAAACTCACAAGTTCCTGGCTCTCACGGCTCCTCTGAAGAGGGTTAGTCCAAGAAGGAGGGGCATCGCGAGGGGCGTCGAGGGACGGGGGACTGTGCCTCACTGCCCTCGCCTTCTTCTAGAAAGCCGTCTTCAACCGAGTCGAGAGAGCCGGGAACTTGTGAGGTGTGCATGTCCTGGTGGGACAAAAAACAAACAAACAAACAAACAAACAAACATACATACATACATACATACATACATCCTACTATTAAAAAAGTAATAAAGTTAGGGTCCCTTTACAATGTCAGAAGGAGGGAGGCACTAAGGCACCGCCTTCCGCCCCTCGACGCCCTCGCGGTGCCACCTCCTTCTGACAGGAACTTCCTACAGACCAGGTATGAATGATGCCTGACTGGACATACAAAACTCACAAGTTCCTGGCTCTCACGGCTCCTCTGAAGAGGGTTAGTCCAAGAAGGAGGGGCATCGCGAGGGGCGTCGAGGGACGGGGGACTGTGCCTCACTGCCCTCGCCTTCTTCTAGAAAGCCGTCTTCAACCGAGTCGAGAGAGCCGGGAACTTGTGAGGTGTGCATGTCCTGGTGGGACAAAAAACAAACAAACAAACAAACAAACAAACAAACAAACAAACAAACAAACATACATACATACATACATACATCCTACTATTAAAAAAGTAATAAAGTTAGGGTCCCTTTACAATGTCAGAAGGAGGGAGGCACTAAGGCACCGCCTTCTGCCCCTCGACGCCCTCGCGGTGCCATCTCCTTCTGACAGGAACTTCCTACAGACCAGGTATGAATGATGCCTGACTGGACATACAAAACTCACAAGTTCCTGGCTCTCACGGCTCCTCTGAAGAGGGTTAGTCCAAGAAGGAGGGGCATCGCGAGGGGCGTCGAGGGACGGGGGACTGTGCCTCACTGCCCTCGCCTTCTTCTAGAAAGCCGTCTTCAACCGAGTCGAGAGAGCCGGGAACTTGTGAGGTGTGCATGTCCTGGTGGGACAAAAAACAAACAAACAAACAAACAAACAAACAAACATACATACATACATACATACATCCTACTATTAAAAAAGTAATAAAGTTAGGGTCCCTTTACAATGTCAGAAGGAGGGAGGCACTAAGGCACCGCCTTCCGCCCCTCGACGCCCTCGCGGTGCCACCTCCTTCTGACAGGAACTTCCTACAGACCAGGTATG
The DNA here is from genome assembly GCF_057381845.1 of Rhamphochromis longiceps. NCBI lineage: Eukaryota > Metazoa > Chordata > Actinopteri > Cichliformes > Cichlidae > Rhamphochromis > Rhamphochromis longiceps. The sequence goes on from NC_140566.1 coordinate 293,977, forward strand.
AATGATGCCTGACTGGACATACAAAACTCACAAGTTCCTGGCTCTCACGGCTCCTCTGAAGAGGGTTAGTCCAAGAAGGAGGGGCATCGCGAGGGGCGTCGAGGGACGGGGGACTGTGCCTCACTGCCCTCGCCTTCTTCTAGAAAGCCGTCTTCAACCGAGTCGAGAGAGCCGGGAACTTGTGAGGTGTGCATGTCCTGGTGGGACAAAAAACAAACAAACAAACAAACAAACAAACAAACAAACAAACATACATACATACATACATACATCCTACTATTAAAAAAGTAATAAAGTTAGGGTCCCTTTACAATGTCAGAAGGAGGGAGGCACTAAGGCACCGCCTTCCGCCCCTCGACGCCCTCGCGGTGCCACCTCCTTCTGACAGGAACTTCCTACAGACCAGGTATGAATGATGCCTGACTGGACATACAAAACTCACAAGTTCCTGGCTCTCACGGCTCCTCTGAAGAGGGTTAGTCCAAGAAGGAGGGGCATCGCGAGGGGCGTCGAGGGACGGGGGACTGTGCCTCACTGCCCTCGCCTTCTTCTAGAAAGCCGTCTTCAACCGAGTCGAGAGAGCCGGGAACTTGTGAGGTGTGCATGTCCTGGTGGGACAAAAAACAAACAAACAAACAAACAAACAAACAAACAAACAAACAAACATACATACATACATACATCCTACTATTAAAAAAGTAATAAAGTTAGGGTCCCTTTACAATGTCAGAAGGAGGGAGGCACTAAGGCACCGCCTTCCGCCCCTCGACGCACTCGCGGTGCCACCTCCTTCTGACAGGAACTTCCTACAGACCAGGTATGAATGATGCCTGACTGGACATACAAAACTCACAAGTTCCTGGCTCTCACGGCTCCTCTGAAGAGGGTTAGTCCAAGAAGGAGGGGCATCGCGAGGGGCGTCGAGGGACGGGGGACTGTGCCTCACTGCCCTCGCCTTCTTCTAGAAAGCCGTCTTCAACCGAGTCGAGAGAGCTGGGAACTTGTGAGGTGTGCATGTCCTGGTGGGACAAAAAACAAACAAACAAACAAACAAACAAACAAACAAACAAACATACATACATACATACATACATACATACATACATCCTACTATTAAAAAAGTAATAAAGTTAGGGTCCCTTTACAATGTCAGAAGGAGGGAGGCACTAAGGCACCGCCTTCCGCCCCTCGACGCCCTCGCGGTGCCACCTCCTTCTGACAGGAACTTCCTACAGACCAGGTATGAATGATGCCTGACTGGACATACAAAACTCACAAGTTCCTGGCTCTCACGGCTCCTCTGAAGAGGGTTAGTCCAAGAAGGAGGGGCATCGCGAGGGGCGTCGAGGGACGGGGGACTGTGCCTCACTGCCCTCGCCTTCTTCTAGAAAGCCGTCTTCAACCGAGTCGAGAGAGCCGGGAACTTGTGAGGTGTGCATGTCCTGGTGGGACAAAAAACAAACAAACAAACAAACAAACAAACAAACAAACAAACATACATACATACATACATACATCCTACTATTAAAAAAGTAATAAAGTTAGGGTCCCTTTACAATGTCAGAAGGAGGGAGGCACTAAGGCACCGCCTTCCGCCCCTCGACGCCCTCGCGGTGCCACCTCCTTCTGACAGGAACTTCCTACAGACCAGGTATGAATGATGCCTGACTGGACATACAAAACTCACAAGTTCCTGGCTCTCACGGCTCCTCTGAAGAGGGTTAGTCCAAGAAGGAGGGGCATCGCGAGGGGCGTCGAGGGACGGGGGACTGTGCCTCACTGCCCTCGCCTTCTTCTAGAAAGCCGTCTTC
>NC_140566.1:308287-318287 GCF_057381845.1 Rhamphochromis longiceps
CAAACAAACAAACAAACAAACAAACAAACAAACATACATACATACATACATACATCCTACTATTAAAAAAGTAATAAAGTTAGGGTCCCTTTACAATGTCAGAAGGAGGGAGGCACTAAGGCACCGCCTTCCGCCCCTCGACGCCCTCGCGGTGCCACCTCCTTCTGACAGGAACTTCCTACAGACCAGGTATGAATGATGCCTGACTGGACATACAAAACTCACAAGTTCCTGGCTCTCACGGCTCCTCTGAAGAGGGTTAGTCCAAGAAGGAGGGGCATCGCGAGGGGCGTCGAGGGACGGGGGACTGTGCCTCACTGCCCTCGCCTTCTTCTAGAAAGCCGTCTTCAACCGAGTCGAGAGAGCCGGGAACTTGTGAGGTGTGCATGTCCTGGTGGGACAAAAAACAAACAAACAAACAAACAAACAAACAAACAAACAAACAAACAAACAAACAAACATACATACATACATCCTACTATTAAAAAAGTAATAAAGTTAGGGTCCCTTTACAATGTCAGAAGGAGGGAGGCACTAAGGCACCGCCTTCCGCCCCTCGACGCCCTCGCGGTGCCACCTCCTTCTGACAGGAACTTCCTACAGACCAGGTATGAATGATGCCTGACTGGACATACAAAACTCACAAGTTCCTGGCTCTCACGGCTCCTCTGAAGAGGGTTAGTCCAAGAAGGAGGGGCATCGCGAGGGGCGTCGAGGGACGGGGGACTGTGCCTCACTGCCCTCGCCTTCTTCTAGAAAGCCGTCTTCAACCGAGTCGAGAGAGCCGGGAACTTGTGAGGTGTGCATGTCCTGGTGGGACAAAAAACAAACAAACAAACAAACAAACAAACAAACAAACAAACAAACATACATACATACATACATCCTACTATTAAAAAAGTAATAAAGTTAGGGTCCCTTTACAATGTCAGAAGGAGGGAGGCACTAAGGCACCGCCTTCCGCCCCTCGACGCCCTCGCGGTGCCACCTCCTTCTGACAGGAACTTCCTACAGACCAGGTATGAATGATGCCTGACTGGACATACAAAACTCACAAGTTCCTGGCTCTCACGGCTCCTCTGAAGAGGGTTAGTCCAAGAAGGAGGGGCATCGCGAGGGGCGTCGAGGGACGGGGGACTGTGCCTCACTGCCCTCGCCTTCTTCTAGAAAGCCGTCTTCAACCGAGTCGAGAGAGCCGGGAACTTGTGAGGTGTGCATGTCCTGGTGGGACAAAAAACAAACAAACAAACAAACAAACAAACAAACAAACAAACATACATACATACATACATACATACATACATCCTACTATTAAAAAAGTAATAAAGTTAGGGTCCCTTTACAATGTCAGAAGGAGGGAGGCACTAAGGCACCGCCTTCCGCCCCTCGACACCCTCGCGGTGCCACCTCCTTCTGACAGGAACTTCCTACAGACCAGGTATGAATGATGCCTGACTGGACATACAAAACTCACAAGTTCCTGGCTCTCACGGCTCCTCTGAAGAGGGTTAGTCCAAGAAGGAGGGGCATCGCGAGGGGCGTCGAGGGACGGGGGACTGTGCCTCACTGCCCTCGCCTTCTTCTAGAAAGCCGTCTTCAACCGAGTCGAGAGAGCCGGGAACTTGTGAGGTGTGCATGTCCTGGTGGGACAAAAAACAAACAAACAAACAAACAAACAAACATACATACATACATACATACATACATCCTACTATTAAAAAAGTAATAAAGTTAGGGTCCCTTTACAATGTCAGAAGGAGGGAGGCACTAAGGCACCGCCTTCCGCCCCTCGACGCCCTCGCGGTGCCACCTCCTTCTGACAGGAACTTCCTACAGACCAGGTATGAATGATGCCTGACTGGACATACAAAACTCACAAGTTCCTGGCTCTCACGGCTCCTCTGAAGAGGGTTAGTCCAAGAAGGAGGGGCATCGCGAGGGGCGTCGAGGGACGGGGGACTGTGCCTCACTGCCCTCGCCTTCTTCTAGAAAGCCGTCTTCAACCGAGTCGAGAGAGCCGGGAACTTGTGAGGTGTGCATGTCCTGGTGGGACAAAAAACAAACAAACAAACAAACAAACAAACAAACAAACAAACATACATACATACATACATCCTACTATTAAAAAAGTAATAAAGTTAGGGTCCCTTTACAATGTCAGAAGGAGGGAGGCACTAAGGCACCGCCTTCCGCCCCTCGACGCCCTCGCGGTGCCACCTCCTTCTGACAGGAACTTCCTACAGACCAGGTATGAATGATGCCTGACTGGACATACAAAACTCACAAGTTCCTGGCTCTCACGGCTCCTCTGAAGAGGGTTAGTCCAAGAAGGAGGGGCATCGCGAGGGGCGTCGAGGGACGGGGGACTGTGCCTCACTGCCCTCGCCTTCTTCTAGAAAGCCGTCTTCAACAGAGTCGAGAGAGCCGGGAACTTGTGAGGTGTGCATGTCCTGGTGGGACAAAAAAACAAACAAACAAACAAACATACATACATACATCCTACTATTAAAAAAGTAATAAAGTTAGGGTCTCTTTACAATGTCAGAAGGAGGGAGGCACTAAGGCACCGCCTTCCGCCCCTCGACGCCCTCGCGGTGCCACCTCCTTCTGACAGGAACTTCCTACAGACCAGGTATGAATGATGCCTGACTGGACATACAAAACTCACAAGTTCCTGGCTCTCACGGCTCCTCTGAAGAGGGTTAGTCCAAGAAGGAGGGGCATCGCGAGGGGCATCGAGGGACGGGGGACTGTGCCTCACTGCCCTCGCCTTCTTCTAGAAAGCCGTCTTCAACCGAGTCGAGAGAGCCGGGAACTTGTGAGGTGTGCATGTCCTGGTGGGACAAAAAACAAACAAACAAACAAACAAACAAACAAACATACATACATACATCCTACTATTAAAAAAGTAATAAAGTTAGGGTCTCTTTACAATGTCAGAAGGAGGGAGGCACTAAGGCACCGCCTTCCGCCCCTCGACGCCCTCGCGGTGCCACCTCCTGACAGGAACTTCCTACAGACCAGGTATGAATGATGCCTGACTGGACATACAAAACTCACAAGTTCCTGGCTCTCACGGCTCCTCTGAAGAGGGTTAGTCCAAGAAGGAGGGGCATCGCGAGGGGCGTCGAGGGACGGGGGACTGTGCCTCACTGCCCTCGCCTTCTTCTAGAAAGCCGTCTTCAACCGAGTCGAGAGAGCCGGGAACTTGTGAGGTGTGCATGTCCTGGTGGGACAAAAAACAAACAAACAAACAAACAAACAAACAAACAAACAAACAAACAAACAAACAAACAAACATACATACATACATACATACATCCTACTATTAAAAAAGTAATAAAGTTAGGGTCCCTTTACAATGTCAGAAGGAGGGAGGCACTAAGGCACCGCCTTCCGCCCCTCGACGCCCTTGCAGTGCCACCTCCTTCTGACAGGAACTTCCTACAGACCAGGTATGAATGATGCCTGACTGGACATACAAAACTCACAAGTTCCTGGCTCTCACGGCTCCTCTGAAGAGGGTTAGTCCAAGAAGGAGGGGCATCGCGAGGGGCGTCGAGGGACGGGGGACTGTGCCTCACTGCCCTCGCCTTCTTCTAGAAAGCCGTCTTCAACCGAGTCGAGAGAGCCGGGAACTTGTGAGGTGTGCATGTCCTGGTGGGACAAAAAACAAACAAACAAACAAACAAACAAACAAACAAACAAACAAACATACATACATACATACATACATACATCCTACTATTAAAAAAGTAATAAAGTTAGGGTCCCTTTACAATGTCAGAAGGAGGGAGGCACTAAGGCACCGCCTTCCGCCCCTCGACGCCCTCGCGGTGCCACCTCCTTCTGACAGGAACTTCCTACAGACCAGGTATGAATGATGCCTGACTGGACATACAAAACTCACAAGTTCCTGGCTCTCACGGCTCCTCTGAAGAGGGTTAGTCCAAGAAGGAGGGGCATCGCGAGGGGCGTCGAGGGACGGGGGACTGTGCCTCACTGCCCTCGCCTTCTTCTAGAAAGCCGTCTTCAACCGAGTCGAGAGAGCCGGGAACTTGTGAGGTGTGCATGTCCTGGTGGGACAAAAAACAAACAAACAAACAAACAAACAAACAAACATACATACATACATACATACATACATACATCCTACTATTAAAAAAGTAATAAAGTTAGGGTCCCTTTACAATGTCAGAAGGAGGGAGGCACTAAGGCACCGCCTTCCGCCCCTCGACGCCCTCGCGGTGCCACCTCCTTCTGACAGGAACTTCCTACAGACCAGGTATGAATGATGCCTGACTGGACATACAAAACTCACAAGTTCCTGGCTCTCACGGCTCCTCTGAAGAGGGTTAGTCCAAGAAGGAGGGGCATCGCGAGGGGCGTCGAGGGACGGGGGACTGTGCCTCACTGCCCTCGCCTTCTTCTAGAAAGCCGTCTTCAACCGAGTCGAGAGAGCCAGGAACTTGTGAGGTGTGCATGTCCTGGTGGGACAAAAAACAAACAAACAAACAAACAAACAAACAAACAAACATACATACATACATACATACATACATCCTACTATTAAAAAAGTAATAAAGTTAGGGTCCCTTTACAATGTCAGAAGGAGGGAGGCACTAAGGCACCGCCTTCCGCCCCTCGACGCCCTCGCGGTGCCACCTCCTTCTGACAGGAACTTCCTACAGACCAGGTATGAATGATGCCTGACTGGACATACAAAACTCACAAGTTCCTGGCTCTCACGGCTCCTCTGAAGAGGGTTAGTCCAAGAAGGAGGGGCATCGCGAGGGGCGTCGAGGGACGGGGGACTGTGCCTCACTGCCCTCGCCTTCTTCTAGAAAGCCGTCTTCAACCGAGTCGAGAGAGCCGGGAACTTGTGAGGTGTGCATGTCCTGGTGGGACAAAAAACAAACAAACAAACAAACATACATACATACATCCTACTATTAAAAAAGTAATAAAGTTAGGGTCCCTTTACAATGTCAGAAGGAGGGAGGCACTAAGGCACCGCCTTCCGCCCCTCGACGCCCTCGCGGTGCCACCTCCTTCTGACAGGAACTTCCTACAGACCAGGTATGAATGATGCCTGACTGGACATACAAAACTCACAAGTTCCTGGCTCTCACGGCTCCTCTGAAGAGGGTTAGTCCAAGAAGGAGGGGCATCGCGAGGGGCGTCGAGGGACGGGGGACTGTGCCTCACTGCCCTCGCCTTCTTCTAGAAAGCCGTCTTCAACCGAGTCGAGAGAGCCGGGAACTTGTGAGGTGTGCATGTCCTGGTGGGACAAAAAACAAACAAACAAACAAACAAACAAACAAACAAACATACATACATACATACATCCTACTATTAAAAAAGTAATAAAGTTAGGGTCCCTTTACAATGTCAGAAGGAGGGAGGCACTAAGGCACCGCCTTCCGCCCCTCGACGCCCTCGCGGTGCCACCTCCTTCTGACAGGAACTTCCTACAGACCAGGTATGAATGATGCCTGACTGGACATACAAAACTCACAAGTTCCTGGCTCTCACGGCTCCTCTGAAGAGGGTTAGTCCAAGAAGGAGGGGCATCGCGAGGGGCGTCGAGGGACGGGGGACTGTGCCTCACTGCCCTCGCCTTCTTCTAGAAAGCCGTCTTCAACCGAGTCGAGAGAGCCGGGAACTTGTGAGGTGTGCATGTCCTGGTGGGACAAAAAACCAACAAACAAACAAACAAACAAACAAACATACATACATACATACATCCTTCTATTAAAAAAGTAATAAATTTAGGGTCTCTTTACAATGTCAGAAGGAGGGAGGCACTAAGGCACCGCCTTCCGCCCCTCGACGCCCTCGCGGTGCCACCTCCTTCTGACAGGAACTTCCTACAGACCAGGTATGAATGATGCCTGACTGGACATACAAAACTCACAAGTTCCTGGCCCTCACGGCTCCTCTGAAGAGGGTTAGTCCAAGAAGGAGGGGCATCGCGAGGGGCGTCGAGGGACGGGGGACTGTGCCTCACTGCCCTCGCCTTCTTCTAGAAAGCCGTCTTCAACCGAGTCGAGAGAGCCAGGAACTTGTGAGGTGTGCATGTCCTGGTGGGACAAAAAACAAATAAACAAACAAACAAACAAACAAACAAACATACATACATACATACATACATCCTACTATTAAAAAAGTAATAAAGTTAGGGTCCCTTTACAATGTCAGAAGGAGGGAGGCACTAAGGCACCGCCTTCCGCCCCTCGACGCCCTCGCGGTGCCACCTCCTTCTGACAGGAACTTCCTACAGACCAGGTATGAATGATGCCTGACTGGACATACAAAACTCACAAGTTCCTGGCTCTCACGGCTCCTCTGAAGAGGGTTAGTCCAAGAAGGAGGGGCATCGCGAGGGGCGTCGAGGGACGGGGGACTGTGCCTCACTGCCCTCGCCTTCTTCTAGAAAGCCGTCTTCAACCGAGTCGAGAGAGCCGGGAACTTGTGAGGTGTGCATGTCCTGGTGGGACAAAAAACAAACAAACAAACAAACAAACAAACAAACAAACAAACAAACAAACATACATACATACATACATACATCCTACTATTAAAAAAGTAATAAAGTTAGGGTCCCTTTACAATGTCAGAAGGAGGGAGGCACTAAGGCACCGCCTTCCGCCCCTCGACGCCCTCGCGGTGCCACCTCCTTCTGACAGGAACTTCCTACAGACCAGGTATGAATGATGCCTGACTGGACATACAAAACTCACAAGTTCCTGGCTCTCACGGCTCCTCTGAAGAGGGTTAGTCCAAGAAGGAGGGGCATCGCGAGGGGCGTCGAGGGACGGGGGACTGTGCCTCACTGCCCTCGCCTTCTTCTAGAAAGCCGTCTTCAACCGAGTCGAGAGAGCCGGGAACTTGTGAGGTGTGCATGTCCTGGTGGGACAAAAAACAAACAAACAAACAAACAAACAAACAAACAAACAAACAAACAAACAAACAAACATACATACATACATCCTACTATTAAAAAAGTAATAAAGTTAGGGTCCCTTTACAATGTCAGAAAGAGGGAGGCACTAAGGCACCGCCTTCCGCCCCTCGACGCCCTCGCGGTGCCACCTCCTTCTGACAGGAACTTCCTACAGACCAGGTATGAATGATGCCTGACTGGACATACAAAACTCACAAGTTCCTGGCTCTCACGGCTCCTCTGAAGAGGGTTAGTCCAAGAAGGAGGGGCATCGCGAGGGGCGTCGAGGGACGGGGGACTGTGCCTCACTGCCCTCGCCTTCTTCTAGAAAGCCGTCTTCAACCGAGTCGAGAGAGCCGGGAACTTGTGAGGTGTGCATGTCCTGGTGGGACAAAAAACAAACAAACAAACAAACAAACAAACAAACAAACATACATACATACATACATACATCCTACTATTAAAAAAGTAATAAAGTTAGGGTCCCTTTACAATGTCAGAAGGAGGGAGGCACTAAGGCACCGCCTTCCGCCCCTCGACGCCCTCGCGGTGCCACCTCCTTCTGACAGGAACTTCCTACAGACCAGGTATGAATGATGCCTGACTGGACATACAAAACTCACAAGTTCCTGGCTCTCACGGCTCCTCTGAAGAGGGTTAGTCCAAGAAGGAGGGGCATCGCGAGGGGCGTCGAGGGACGGGGGACTGTGCCTCACTGCCCTCGCCTTCTTCTAGAAAGCCGTCTTCAACCGAGTCGAGAGAGCCGGGAACTTGTGAGGTGTGCATGTCCTGGTGGGACAAAAAACAAACAAACAAACAAACAAACAAACAAACAAACATACATACATACATACATACATACATACATCCTACTATTAAAAAAGTAATAAAGTTAGGGTCCCTTTACAATGTCAGAAGGAGGGAGGCACTAAGGCACCGCCTTCCGCCCCTCGACACCCTCGCGGTGCCACCTCCTTCTGACAGGAACTTCCTACAGACCAGGTATGAATGATGCCTGACTGGACATACAAAACTCACAAGTTCCTGGCTCTCACGGCTCCTCTGAAGAGGGTTAGTCCAAGAAGGAGGGGCATCGCGAGGGGCGTCGAGGGACGGGGGACTGTGCCTCACTGCCCTCGCCTTCTTCTAGAAAGCCGTCTTCAACCGAGTCGAGAGAGCCGGGAACTTGTGAGGTGTGCATGTCCTGGTGGGACAAAAAACAAACAAACAAACAAACAAACAAACATACATACATACATACATACATACATCCTACTATTAAAAAAGTAATAAAGTTAGGGTCCCTTTACAATGTCAGAAGGAGGGAGGCACTAAGGCACCGCCTTCCGCCCCTCGACGCCCTCGCGGTGCCACCTCCTTCTGACAGGAACTTCCTACAGACCAGGTATGAATGATGCCTGACTGGACATACAAAACTCACAAGTTCCTGGCTCTCACGGCTCCTCTGAAGAGGGTTAGTCCAAGAAGGAGGGGCATCGCGAGGGGCGTCGAGGGACGGGGGACTGTGCCTCACTGCCCTCGCCTTCTTCTAGAAAGCCGTCTTCAACCGAGTCGAGAGAGCCGGGAACTTGTGAGGTGTGCATGTCCTGGTGGGACAAAAAACAAACAAACAAACAAACAAACAAACAAACAAACAAACAAACAAACAAACAAACATACATACATACATACATACATCCTACTATTAAAAAAGTAATAAAGTTAGGGTCCCTTTACAATGTCAGAAGGAGGGAGGCACTAAGGCACCGCCTTCCGCCCCTCGACACCCTCGCGGTGCCACCTCCTTCTGACAGGAACTTCCTACAGACCAGGTATGAATGATGCCTGACTGGACATACAAAACTCACAAGTTCCTGGCTCTCACGGCTCCTCTGAAGAGGGTTAGTCCAAGAAGGAGGGGCATCGCGAGGGGCGTCGAGGGACGGGGGACTGTGCCTCACTGCCCTCGCCTTCTTCTAGAAAGCCGTCTTCAACCGAGTCGAGAGAGCCGGGAACTTGTGAGGTGTGCATGTCCTGGTGGGACAAAAAACAAACAAACAAACAAACAAACAAACATACATACATACATACATACATACATCCTACTATTAAAAAAGTAATAAAGTTAGGGTCCCTTTACAATGTCAGAAGGAGGGAGGCACTAAGACACCGCCTTCCGCCCCTCGACGCCCTCGCGGTGCCACCTCCTTCTGACAGGAACTTCCTACAGACCAGGTATGAATGATGCCTGACTGGACATACAAAACTCACAAGTTCCTGGCTCTCACGGCTCCTCTGAAGAGGGTTAGTCCAAGAAGGAGGGGCATCGCGAGGGGCGTCGAGGGACGGGGGACTGTGCCTCACTGCCCTCGCCTTCTTCTAGAAAGCCGTCTTCAACCGAGTCGAGAGAGCCGGGAACTTGTGAGGTGTGCATGTCCTGGTGGGACAAAAAACAAACAAACAAACAAACAAACAAACAAACAAACAAACAAACAAACATACATACATACATACATACATCCTACTATTAAAAAAGTAATAAAGTTAGGGTCCCTTTACAATGTCAGAAGGAGGGAGGCACTAAGGCACCGCCTTCTGCCCCTCGACGCCCTCGCGGTGCCATCTCCTTCTGACAGGAACTTCCTACAGACCAGGTATGAATGATGCCTGACTGGACATACAAAACTCACAAGTTCCTGGCTCTCACGGCTCCTCTGAAGAGGGTTAGTCCAAGAAGGAGGGGCATCGCGAGGGGCGTCGAGGGACGGGGGACTGTGCCTCACTGCCCTCGCCTTCTTCTAGAAAGCCGTCTTCAACCGAGTCGAGAGAGCCGGGAACTTGTGAGGTGTGCATGTCCTGGTGGGACAAAAAACAAACAAACAAACAAACAAACAAACAAACATACATACATACATACATACATCCTACTATTAAAAAAGTAATAAAGTTAGGGTCCCTTTACAATGTCAGAAGGAGGGAGGCACTAAGGCACCGCCTTCCGCCCCTCGACGCCCTCGCGGTGCCACCTCCTTCTGACAGGAACTTCCTACAGAC
>NC_140566.1:330787-388287 GCF_057381845.1 Rhamphochromis longiceps
ACGGCTCCTCTGAAGAGGGTTAGTCCAAGAAGGAGGGGCATCGCGAGGGGCGTCGAGGGACGGGGGACTGTGCCTCACTGCCCTCGCCTTCTTCTAGAAAGCCGTCTTCAACCGAGTCGAGAGAGCCGGGAACTTGTGAGGTGTGCATGTCCTGGTGGGACAAAAAACAAACAAACAAACAAACAAACAAACAAACAAACAAACATACATACATACATACATACATCCTACTATTAAAAAAGTAATAAAGTTAGGGTCCCTTTACAATGTCAGAAGGAGGGAGGCACTAAGGCACCGCCTTCCGCCCCTTGACGCCCTCGCGGTGCCACCTCCTTCTGACAGGAACTTCCTACAGACCAGGTATGAATGATGCCTGACTGGACATACAAAACTCACAAGTTCCTGGCTCTCACGGCTCCTCTGAAGAGGGTTAGTCCAAGAAGGAGGGGCATCGCGAGGGGCGTCGAGGGACGGGGGACTGTGCCTCACTGCCCTCGCCTTCTTCTAGAAAGCCGTCTTCAACCGAGTCGAGAGAGCCGGGAACTTGTGAGGTGTGCATGTCCTGGTGGGACAAAAAACAAACAAACAAACAAACAAACAAACAAACAAACAAACAAACAAACAAACAAACATACATACATACATACATCCTACTATTAAAAAAGTAATAAAGTTAGGGTCCCTTTACAATGTCAGAAGGAGGGAGGCACTAAGGCACCGCCTTCCGCCCCTCGACGCCCTCGCGGTGCCACCTCCTTCTGACAGGAACTTCCTACAGACCAGGTATGAATGATGCCTGACTGGACATACAAAACTCACAAGTTCCTGGCTCTCACGGCTCCTCTGAAGAGGGTTAGTCCAAGAAGGAGGGGCATCGCGAGGGGCGTCGAGGGACGGGGGACTGTGCCTCACTGCCCTCGCCTTCTTCTAGAAAGCCGTCTTCAACCGAGTCGAGAGAGCCGGGAACTTGTGAGGTGTGCATGTCCTGGTGGGACAAAAAACAAACAAACAAACAAACAAACAAACATACATACATACATACATACATCCTACTATTAAAAAAGTAATAAAGTTAGGGTCCCTTTACAATGTCAGAAGGAGGGAGGCACTAAGGCACCGCCTTCCGCCCCTCGACGCCCTCGCGGTGCCACCTCCTTCTGACAGGAACTTCCTACAGACCAGGTATGAATGATGCCTGACTGGACATACAAAACTCACAAGTTCCTGGCTCTCACGGCTCCTCTGAAGAGGGTTAGTCCAAGAAGGAGGGGCATCGCGAGGGGCGTCGAGGGACGGGGGACTGTGCCTCACTGCCCTCGCCTTCTTCTAGAAAGCCGTCTTCAACCGAGTCGAGAGAGCCGGGAACTTGTGAGGTGTGCATGTCCTGGTGGGACAAAAAACAAATAAACAAACAAACAAACAAACAAACAAACATACATACATACATACATACATACATCCTACTATTAAAAAAGTAATAAAGTTAGGGTCCCTTTACAATGTCAGAAGGAGGGAGGCACTAAGGCACCGCCTTCCGCCCCTCGACGCCCTCGCGGTGCCACCTCCTTCTGACAGGAACTTCCTACAGACCAGGTATGAATGATGCCTGACTGGACATACAAAACTCACAAGTTCCTGGCTCTCACGGCTCCTCTGAAGAGGGTTAGTCCAAGAAGGAGGGGCATCGCGAGGGGCGTCGAGGGACGGGGGACTGTGCCTCACTGCCCTCGCCTTCTTCTAGAAAGCCGTCTTCAACCGAGTCGAGAGAGCCGGGAACTTGTGAGGTGTGCATGTCCTGGTGGGACAAAAAACAAACAAACAAACAAACAAACAAACAAACATACATACATACATACATACATCCTACTATTAAAAAAGTAATAAAGTTAGGGTCCCTTTACAATGTCAGAAGGAGGGAGGCACTAAGGCACCGCCTTCCGCCCCTCGACGCCCTCGCGGTGCCACCTCCTTCTGACAGGAACTTCCTACAGACCAGGTATGAATGATGCCTGACTGGACATACAAAACTCACAAGTTCCTGGCTCTCACGGCTCCTCTGAAGAGGGTTAGTCCAAGAAGGAGGGGCATCGCGAGGGGCGTCGAGGGACGGGGGACTGTGCCTCACTGCCCTCGCCTTCTTCTAGAAAGCCGTCTTCAACCGAGTCGAGAGAGCCGGGAACTTGTGAGGTGTGCATGTCCTGGTGGGAAAAAAAACAAACAAACAAACAAACAAACAAACAAACAAACAAACAAACATACATACATACATACATACATACATCCTACTATTAAAAAAGTAATAAAGTTAGGGTCCCTTTACAATGTCAGAAGGAGGGAGGCACTAAGGCACCGCCTTCCGCCCCTCGACGCCCTCGCGGTGCCACCTCCTTCTGACAGGAACTTCCTACAGACCAGGTATGAATGATGCCTGACTGGACATACAAAACTCACAAGTTCCTGGCTCTCACGGCTCCTCTGAAGAGGGTTAGTCCAAGAAGGAGGGGCATCGCGAGGGGCGTCGAGGGACGGGGGACTGTGCCTCACTGCCCTCGCCTTCTTCTAGAAAGCCGTCTTCAACCGAGTCGAGAGAGCCGGGAACTTGTGAGGTGTGCATGTCCTGGTGGGACAAAAAACAAACAAACAAACAAACAAACAAACAAACATACATACATACATACATACATACATACATCCTACTATTAAAAAAGTAATAAAGTTAGGGTCCCTTTACAATGTCAGAAGGAGGGAGGCACTAAGGCACCGCCTTCCGCCCCTCGACGCCCTCGCGGTGCCACCTCCTTCTGACAGGAACTTCCTACAGACCAGGTATGAATGATGCCTGACTGGACATACAAAACTCACAAGTTCCTGGCTCTCACGGCTCCTCTGAAGAGGGTTAGTCCAAGAAGGAGGGGCATCGCGAGGGGCGTCGAGGGACGGGGGACTGTGCCTCACTGCCCTCGCCTTCTTCTAGAAAGCCGTCTTCAACCGAGTCGAGAGAGCCGGGAACTTGTGAGGTGTGCATGTCCTGGTGGGACAAAAAACAAACAAACAAACAAACAAACAAACAAACAAACAAACAAACATACATACATACATACATACATCCTACTATTAAAAAAGTAATAAAGTTAGGGTCCCTTTACAATGTCAGAAGGAGGGAGGCACTAAGGCACCGCCTTCCGCCCCTCGACGCCCTCGCGGTGCCACCTCCTTCTGACAGGAACTTCCTACAGACCAGGTATGAATGATGCCTGACTGGACATACAAAACTCACAAGTTCCTGGCTCTCACGGCTCCTCTGAAGAGGGTTAGTCCAAGAAGGAGGGGCATCGCGAGGGGCGTCGAGGGACGGGGGACTGTGCCTCACTGCCCTCGCCTTCTTCTAGAAAGCCGTCTTCAACCGAGTCGAGAGAGCCGGGAACTTGTGAGGTGTGCATGTCCTGGTGGGACAAAAAACAAACAAACAAACAAACAAACAAACATACATACATACATACATCCTACTATTAAAAAAGTAATAAAGTTAGGGTCCCTTTACAATGTCAGAAGGAGGGAGGCACTAAGGCACCGCCTTCCGCCCCTCGACGCCCTCGCGGTGCCACCTCCTTCTGACAGGAACTTCCTACAGACCAGGTATGAATGATGCCTGACTGGACATACAAAACTCACAAGTTCCTGGCTCTCACGGCTCCTCTGAAGAGGGTTAGTCCAAGAAGGAGGGGCATCGCGAGGGGCGTCGAGGGACGGGGGACTGTGCCTCACTGCCCTCGCCTTCTTCTAGAAAGCCGTCTTCAACCGAGTCGAGAGAGCCGGGAACTTGTGAGGTGTGCATGTCCTGGTGGGACAAAAAACAAACAAACAAACAAACAAACAAACAAACAAACAAACATACATACATACATACATACATCCTACTATTAAAAAAGTAATAAAGTTAGGGTCCCTTTACAATGTCAGAAGGAGGGAGGCACTAAGGCACCGCCTTCCGCCCCTCGACGCCCTCGCGGTGCCACCTCCTTCTGACAGGAACTTCCTACAGACCAGGTATGAATGATGCCTGACTGGACATACAAAACTCACAAGTTCCTGGCTCTCACGGCTCCTCTGAAGAGGGTTAGTCCAAGAAGGAGGGGCATCGCGAGGGGCGTCGAGGGACGGGGGACTGTGCCTCACTGCCCTCGCCTTCTTCTAGAAAGCCGTCTTCAACCGAGTCGAGAGAGCCGGGAACTTGTGAGGTGTGCATGTCCTGGTGGGACAAAAAACAAACAAACAAACAAACAAACAAACAAACAAACAAACAAACAAACATACATACATACATCCTACTATTAAAAAAGTAATAAAGTTAGGGTCCCTTTACAATGTCAGAAGGAGGGAGGCACTAAGGCACCGCCTTCCGCCCCTCGACGCCCTCGCGGTGCCACCTCCTTCTGACAGGAACTTCCTACAGACCAGGTATGAATGATGCCTGACTGGACATACAAAACTCACAAGTTCCTGGCTCTCACGGCTCCTCTGAAGAGGGTTAGTCCAAGAAGGAGGGGCATCGCGAGGGGCGTCGAGGGACGGGGGACTGTGCCTCACTGCCCTCGCCTTCTTCTAGAAAGCCGTCTTCAACCGAGTCGAGAGAGCTGGGAACTTGTGAGGTGTGCATGTCCTGGTGGGACAAAAAACAAACAAACAAACAAACAAACAAACAAACAAACAAACAAACATACATACATACATACATACATACATACATACATCCTACTATTAAAAAAGTAATAAAGTTAGGGTCCCTTTACAATGTCAGAAGGAGGGAGGCACTAAGGCACCGCCTTCCGCCCCTCGACGCCCTCGCGGTGCCACCTCCTTCTGACAGGAACTTCCTACAGACCAGGTATGAATGATGCCTGACTGGACATACAAAACTCACAAGTTCCTGGCTCTCACGGCTCCTCTGAAGAGGGTTAGTCCAAGAAGGAGGGGCATCGCGAGGGGCGTCGAGGGACGGGGGACTGTGCCTCACTGCCCTCGCCTTCTTCTAGAAAGCCGTCTTCAACCGAGTCGAGAGAGCCGGGAACTTGTGAGGTGTGCATGTCCTGGTGGGACAAAAAACAAACAAACAAACAAACAAACAAACAAACAAACAAACATACATACATACATCCTACTATTAAAAAAGTAATAAAGTTAGGGTCCCTTTACAATGTCAGAAGGAGGGAGGCACTAAGGCACCGCCTTCCGCCCCTCGACGCCCTCGCGGTGCCACCTCCTTCTGACAGGAACTTCCTACAGACCAGGTATGAATGATGCCTGACTGGACATACAAAACTCACAAGTTCCTGGCTCTCACGGCTCCTCTGAAGAGGGTTAGTCCAAGAAGGAGGGGCATCGCGAGGGGCGTCGAGGGACGGGGGACTGTGCCTCACTGCCCTCGCCTTCTTCTAGAAAGCCGTCTTTAACCGAGTCGAGAGAGCCGGGAACTTGTGAGGTGTGCATGTCCTGGTGGGACAAAAAACAAACAAACAAACAAACAAACAAACAAACAAACAAACATACATACATACATACATACATACATCCTACTATTAAAAAAGTAATAAAGTTAGGGTCCCTTTACAATGTCAGAAGGAGGGAGGCACTAAGGCACCGCCTTCCGCCCCTCGACGCCCTCGCGGTGCCACCTCCTTCTGACAGGAACTTCCTACAGACCAGGTATGAATGATGCCTGACTGGACATACAAAACTCACAAGTTCCTGGCTCTCACGGCTCCTCTGAAGAGGGTTAGTCCAAGAAGGAGGGGCATCGCGAGGGGCGTCGAGGGACGGGGGACTGTGCCTCACTGCCCTCGCCTTCTTCTAGAAAGCCGTCTTCAACCGAGTCGAGAGAGCCGGGAACTTGTGAGGTGTGCATGTCCTGGTGGGACAAAAAACAAACAAACAAACAAACAAACAAACAAACAAACAAACAAACATACATACATACATACATACATACATCCTACTATTAAAAAAGTAATAAAGTTAGGGTCCCTTTACAATGTCAGAAGGAGGGAGGCACTAAGGCACCGCCTTCCGCCCCTCGACGCCCTCGCGGTGCCACCTCCTTCTGACAGGAACTTCCTACAGACCAGGTATGAATGATGCCTGACTGGACATACAAAACTCACAAGTTCCTGGCTCTCACGGCTCCTCTGAAGAGGGTTAGTCCAAGAAGGAGGGGCATCGCGAGGGGCGTCGAGGGACGGGGGACTGTGCCTCACTGCCCTCGCCTTCTTCTAGAAAGCCGTCTTCAACCGAGTCGAGAGAGCCGGGAACTTGTGAGGTGTGCATGTCCTGGTGGGACAAAAAACAAACAAACAAACAAACAAACAAACAAACAAACAAACATACATACATACATACATACATACATCCTACTATTAAAAAAGTAATAAAGTTAGGGTCCCTTTACAATGTCAGAAGGAGGGAGGCACTAAGGCACCGCCTTCCGCCCCTCGACACCCTCGCGGTGCCACCTCCTTCTGACAGGAACTTCCTACAGACCAGGTATGAATGATGCCTGACTGGACATACAAAACTCACAAGTTCCTGGCTCTCACGGCTCCTCTGAAGAGGGTTAGTCCAAGAAGGAGGGGCATCGCGAGGGGCGTCGAGGGACGGGGGACTGTGCCTCACTGCCCTCGCCTTCTTCTAGAAAGCCGTCTTCAACCGAGTCGAGAGAGCCGGGAACTTGTGAGGTGTGCATGTCCTGGTGGGACAAAAAACAAACAAACAAACAAACAAACAAACATACATACATACATACATACATACATCCTACTATTAAAAAAGTAATAAAGTTAGGGTCCCTTTACAATGTCAGAAGGAGGGAGGCACTAAGGCACCGCCTTCCGCCCCTCGACGCCCTCGCGGTGCCACCTCCTTCTGACAGGAACTTCCTACAGACCAGGTATGAATGATGCCTGACTGGACATACAAAACTCACAAGTTCCTGGCTCTCACGGCTCCTCTGAAGAGGGTTAGTCCAAGAAGGAGGGGCATCGCGAGGGGCGTCGAGGGACGGGGGACTGTGCCTCACTGCCCTCGCCTTCTTCTAGAAAGCCGTCTTCAACCGAGTCGAGAGAGCCGGGAACTTGTGAGGTGTGCATGTCCTGGTGGGACAAAAAACAAACAAACAAACAAACAAACAAACAAACAAACAAACATACATACATACATACATACATCCTACTATTAAAAAAGTAATAAAGTTAGGGTCCCTTTACAATGTCAGAAGGAGGGAGGCACTAAGGCACCGCCTTCCGCCCCTCGACGCCCTCGCGGTGCCACCTCCTTCTGACAGGAACTTCCTACAGACCAGGTATGAATGATGCCTGACTGGACATACAAAACTCACAAGTTCCTGGCTCTCACGGCTCCTCTGAAGAGGGTTAGTCCAAGAAGGAGGGGCATCGCGAGGGGCGTCGAGGGACGGGGGACTGTGCCTCACTGCCCTCGCCTTCTTCTAGAAAGCCGTCTTCAACCGAGTCGAGAGAGCCGGGAACTTGTGAGGTGTGCATGTCCTGGTGGGACAAAAAACAAACAAACAAACAAACATACATACATACATCCTACTATTAAAAAAGTAATAAAGTTAGGGTCTCTTTACAATGTCAGAAGGAGGGAGGCACTAAGGCACCGCCTTCCGCCCCTCGACGCCCTCGCGGTGCCACCTCCTTCTGACAGGAACTTCCTACAGACCAGGTATGAATGATGCCTGACTGGACATACAAAACTCACAAGTTCCTGGCTCTCACGGCTCCTCTGAAGAGGGTTAGTCCAAGAAGGAGGGGCATCGCGAGGGGCGTCGAGGGACGGGGGACTGTGCCTCACTGCCCTCGCCTTCTTCTAGAAAGCCGTCTTCAACCGAGTCGAGAGAGCCGGGAACTTGTGAGGTGTGCATGTCCTGGTGGGACAAAAAACAAACAAACAAACAAACAAACAAACAAACAAACAAACATACATACATACATACATCCTACTATTAAAAAAGTAATAAAGTTAGGGTCCCTTTACAATGTCAGAAGGAGGGAGGCACTAAGGCACCGCCTTCCGCCCCTCGACGCCCTCGCGGTGCCACCTCCTTCTGACAGGAACTTCCTACAGACCAGGTATGAATGATGCCTGACTGGACATACAAAACTCACAAGTTCCTGGCTCTCACGGCTCCTCTGAAGAGGGTTAGTCCAAGAAGGAGGGGCATCGCGAGGGGCGTCGAGGGACGGGGGACTGTGCCTCACTGCCCTCGCCTTCTTCTAGAAAGCCGTCTTCAACCGAGTCGAGAGAGCCGGGAACTTGTGAGGTGTGCATGTCCTGGTGGGACAAAAAACAAACAAACAAACAAACAAACAAACAAACAAACATACATACATACATACATACATACATACATCCTACTATTAAAAAAGTAATAAAGTTAGGGTCCCTTTACAATGTCAGAAGGAGGGAGGCACTAAGGCACCGCCTTCCGCCCCTCGACGCCCTCGCGGTGCCACCTCCTTCTGACAGGAACTTCCTACAGACCAGGTATGAATGATGCC
Source organism: Rhamphochromis longiceps (assembly GCF_057381845.1). Classification (NCBI taxonomy): domain Eukaryota; kingdom Metazoa; phylum Chordata; class Actinopteri; order Cichliformes; family Cichlidae; genus Rhamphochromis; species Rhamphochromis longiceps. Next base: position 339,358 of record NC_140566.1, read on the forward strand.
TGACTGGACATACAAAACTCACAAGTTCCTGGCTCTCACGGCTCCTCTGAAGAGGGTTAGTCCAAGAAGGAGGGGCATCGCGAGGGGCGTCGAGGGACGGGGGACTGTGCCTCACTGCCCTCGCCTTCTTCTAGAAAGCCGTCTTCAACCGAGTCGAGAGAGCCGGGAACTTGTGAGGTGTGCATGTCCTGGTGGGACAAAAAACAAACAAACAAACAAACAAACAAACAAACAAACAAACAAACAAACAAACAAACATACATACATACATACATACATCCTACTATTAAAAAAGTAATAAAGTTAGGGTCCCTTTACAATGTCAGAAGGAGGGAGGCACTAAGGCACCGCCTTCCGCCCCTCGACGCCCTCGCGGTGCCACCTCCTTCTGACAGGAACTTCCTACAGACCAGGTATGAATGATGCCTGACTGGACATACAAAACTCACAAGTTCCTGGCTCTCACGGCTCCTCTGAAGAGGGTTAGTCCAAGAAGGAGGGGCATCGCGAGGGGCGTCGAGGGACGGGGGACTGTGCCTCACTGCCCTCGCCTTCTTCTAGAAAGCCGTCTTCAACCGAGTCGAGAGAGCCGGGAACTTGTGAGGTGTGCATGTCCTGGTGGGACAAAAAACAAACAAACAAACAAACAAACAAACAAACAAACAAACAAACAAACAAACAAACAAACATACATACATACATACATACATCCTACTATTAAAAAATTAATAAAGTTAGGGTCCCTTTACAATGTCAGAAGGAGGGAGGCACTAAGGCACCGCCTTCCGCCCCTCGACACCCTCGCGGTGCCACCTCCTTCTGACAGGAACTTCCTACAGACCAGGTATGAATGATGCCTGACTGGACATACAAAACTCACAAGTTCCTGGCTCTCACGGCTCCTCTGAAGAGGGTTAGTCCAAGAAGGAGGGGCATCGCGAGGGGCGTCGAGGGACGGGGGACTGTGCCTCACTGCCCTCGCCTTCTTCTAGAAAGCCGTCTTCAACCGAGTCGAGAGAGCCGGGAACTTGTGAGGTGTGCATGTCCTGGTGGGACAAAAAACAAACAAACAAACAAACAAACAAACAAACAAACAAACAAACAAACAAACAAACATACATCCTACTATTAAAAAAGTAATAAAGTTAGGGTCCCTTTACAATGTCAGAAGGAGGGAGGCACTAAGGCACCGCCTTCCGCCCCTCGACACCCTCGCGGTGCCACCTCCTTCTGACAGGAACTTCCTACAGACCAGGTATGAATGATGCCTGACTGGACATACAAAACTCACAAGTTCCTGGCTCTCACGGCTCCTCTGAAGAGGGTTAGTCCAAGAAGGAGGGGCATCGCGAGGGGCGTCGAGGGACGGGGGACTGTGCCTCACTGCCCTCGCCTTCTTCTAGAAAGCCGTCTTCAACCGAGTCGAGAGAGCCGGGAACTTGTGAGGTGTGCATGTCCTGGTGGGACAAAAAACAAACAAACAAACAAACAAACATACATACATACATACATACATACATACATCCTACTATTAAAAAAGTAATAAAGTTAGGGTCCCTTTACAATGTCAGAAGGAGGGAGGCACTAAGGCACCGCCTTCCGCCCCTCGACGCCCTCGCGGTGCCACCTCCTTCTGACAGGAACTTCCTACAGACCAGGTATGAATGATGCCTGACTGGACATACAAAACTCACAAGTTCCTGGCTCTCACGGCTCCTCTGAAGAGGGTTAGTCCAAGAAGGAGGGGCATCGCGAGGGGCGTCGAGGGACGGGGGACTGTGCCTCACTGCCCTCGCCTTCTTCTAGAAAGCCGTCTTCAACCGAGTCGAGAGAGCCGGGAACTTGTGAGGTGTGCATGTCCTGGTGGGACAAAAAACAAACAAACAAACAAACAAACAAACAAACAAACAAACAAACAAACAAACAAACATACATCCTTCTATTAAAAAAGTAATAAAGTTAGGGTCTCTTTACAATGTCAGAAGGAGGGAGGCACTAAGGCACCGCCTTCCGCCCCTCGACGCCCTCGCGGTGCCACCTCCTTCTGACAGGAACTTCCTACAGACCAGGTATGAATGATGCCTGACTGGACATACAAAACTCACAAGTTCCTGGCTCTCACGGCTCCTCTGAAGAGGGTTAGTCCAAGAAGGAGGGGCATCGCGAGGGGCGTCGAGGGACGGGGGACTGTGCCTCACTGCCCTCGCCTTCTTCTAGAAAGCCGTCTTCAACCGAGTCGAGAGAGCCGGGAACTTGTGAGGTGTGCATGTCCTGGTGGGACAAAAAACAAACAAACAAACAAACAAACAAACAAACAAACAAACAAACAAACAAACAAACATACATACATACATACATACATCCTACTATTAAAAAAGTAATAAAGTTAGGGTCCCTTTACAATGTCAGAAGGAGGGAGGCACTAAGGCACCGCCTTCCGCCCCTCGACGCCCTCGCGGTGCCACCTCCTTCTGACAGGAACTTCCTACAGACCAGGTATGAATGATGCCTGACTGGACATACAAAACTCACAAGTTCCTGGCTCTCACGGCTCCTCTGAAGAGGGTTAGTCCAAGAAGGAGGGGCATCGCGAGGGGCGTCGAGGGACGGGGGACTGTGCCTCACTGCCCTCGCCTTCTTCTAGAAAGCCGTCTTCAACCGAGTCGAGAGAGCCGGGAACTTGTGAGGTGTGCATGTCCTGGTGGGACAAAAAACAAACAAACAAACAAACAAACAAACAAACAAACAAACAAACAAACAAACAAACATACATACATACATACATACATCCTACTATTAAAAAAGTAATAAAGTTAGGGTCCCTTTACAATGTCAGAAGGAGGGAGGCACTAAGGCACCGCCTTCCGCCCCTCGACGCCCTCGCGGTGCCACCTCCTTCTGACAGGAACTTCCTACAGACCAGGTATGAATGATGCCTGACTGGACATACAAAACTCACAAGTTCCTGGCTCTCACGGCTCCTCTGAAGAGGGTTAGTCCAAGAAGGAGGGGCATCGCGAGGGGCGTCGAGGGACGGGGGACTGTGCCTCACTGCCCTCGCCTTCTTCTAGAAAGCCGTCTTCAACCGAGTCGAGAGAGCCGGGAACTTGTGAGGTGTGCATGTCCTGGTGGGACAAAAAACAAACAAACAAACAAACAAACAAACAAACAAACAAACAAACAAACATACATACATACATACATACATCCTACTATTAAAAAAGTAATAAAGTTAGGGTCCCTTTACAATGTCAGAAGGAGGGAGGCACTAAGGCACCGCCTTCCGCCCCTCGACGCCCTCGCGGTGCCACCTCCTTCTGACAGGAACTTCCTACAGACCAGGTATGAATGATGCCTGACTGGACATACAAAACTCACAAGTTCCTGGCTCTCACGGCTCCTCTGAAGAGGGTTAGTCCAAGAAGGAGGGGCATCGCGAGGGGCGTCGAGGGACGGGGGACTGTGCCTCACTGCCCTCGCCTTCTTCTAGAAAGCCGTCTTCAACCGAGTCGAGAGAGCCGGGAACTTGTGAGGTGTGCATGTCCTGGTGGGACAAAAAACAAACAAACAAACAAACAAACAAACAAACAAACAAACAAACAAACAAACAAACAAACATACATCCTACTATTAAAAAAGTAATAAAGTTAGGGTCCCTTTACAATGTCAGAAGGAGGGAGGCACTAAGGCACCGCCTTCCGCCCCTCGACACCCTCGCGGTGCCACCTCCTTCTGACAGGAACTTCCTACAGACCAGGTATGAATGATGCCTGACTGGACATACAAAACTCACAAGTTCCTGGCTCTCACGGCTCCTCTGAAGAGGGTTAGTCCAAGAAGGAGGGGCATCGCGAGGGGCGTCGAGGGACGGGGGACTGTGCCTCACTGCCCTCGCCTTCTTCTAGAAAGCCGTCTTCAACCGAGTCGAGAGAGCCGGGAACTTGTGAGGTGTGCATGTCCTGGTGGGACAAAAAACAAACAAACAAACAAACAAACATACATACATACATACATACATACATACATCCTACTATTAAAAAAGTAATAAAGTTAGGGTCCCTTTACAATGTCAGAAGGAGGGAGGCACTAAGGCACCGCCTTCCGCCCCTCGACGCCCTCGCGGTGCCACCTCCTTCTGACAGGAACTTCCTACAGACCAGGTATGAATGATGCCTGACTGGACATACAAAACTCACAAGTTCCTGGCTCTCACGGCTCCTCTGAAGAGGGTTAGTCCAAGAAGGAGGGGCATCGCGAGGGGCGTCGAGGGACGGGGGACTGTGCCTCACTGCCCTCGCCTTCTTCTAGAAAGCCGTCTTCAACCGAGTCGAGAGAGCCGGGAACTTGTGAGGTGTGCATGTCCTGGTGGGACAAAAAACAAACAAACAAACAAACAAACAAACAAACAAACAAACAAACAAACAAACAAACAAACATACATCCTTCTATTAAAAAAGTAATAAAGTTAGGGTCTCTTTACAATGTCAGAAGGAGGGAGGCACTAAGGCACCGCCTTCCGCCCCTCGACGCCCTCGCGGTGCCACCTCCTTCTGACAGGAACTTCCTACAGACCAGGTATGAATGATGCCTGACTGGACATACAAAACTCACAAGTTCCTGGCTCTCACGGCTCCTCTGAAGAGGGTTAGTCCAAGAAGGAGGGGCATCGCGAGGGGCGTCGAGGGACGGGGGACTGTGCCTCACTGCCCTCGCCTTCTTCTAGAAAGCCGTCTTTAACCGAGTCGAGAGAGCCGGGAACTTGTGAGGTGTGCATGTCCTGGTGGGACAAAAAACAAACAAACAAACAAACAAACAAACAAACAAACAAACAAACAAACAAACAAACATACATACATACATACATACATCCTACTATTAAAAAAGTAATAAAGTTAGGGTCCCTTTACAATGTCAGAAGGAGGGAGGCACTAAGGCACCGCCTTCCGCCCCTCGACGCCCTCGCGGTGCCACCTCCTTCTGACAGGAACTTCCTACAGACCAGGTATGAATGATGCCTGACTGGACATACAAAACTCACAAGTTCCTGGCTCTCACGGCTCCTCTGAAGAGGGTTAGTCCAAGAAGGAGGGGCATCGCGAGGGGCGTCGAGGGACGGGGGACTGTGCCTCACTGCCCTCGCCTTCTTCTAGAAAGCCGTCTTCAACCGAGTCGAGAGAGCCGGGAACTTGTGAGGTGTGCATGTCCTGGTGGGACAAAAAACAAACAAACAAACAAACAAACAAACAAACAAACAAACAAACATACATACATACATACATACATCCTACTATTAAAAAAGTAATAAAGTTAGGGTCCCTTTACAATGTCAGAAGGAGGGAGGCACTAAGGCACCGCCTTCCGCCCCTCGACGCCCTCGCGGTGCCACCTCCTTCTGACAGGAACTTCCTACAGACCAGGTATGAATGATGCCTGACTGGACATACAAAACTCACAAGTTCCTGGCTCTCACGGCTCCTCTGAAGAGGGTTAGTCCAAGAAGGAGGGGCATCGCGAGGGGCGTCGAGGGACGGGGGACTGTGCCTCACTGCCCTCGCCTTCTTCTAGAAAGCCGTCTTCAACCGAGTCGAGAGAGCCGGGAACTTGTGAGGTGTGCATGTCCTGGTGGGACAAAAAACAAACAAACAAACAAACAAACAAACAAACATACATACATACATACATACATCCTACTATTAAAAAAGTAATAAAGTTAGGGTCCCTTTACAATGTCAGAAGGAGGGAGGCACTAAGGCACCGCCTTCCGCCCCTCGACGCCCTCGCGGTGCCACCTCCTTCTGACAGGAACTTCCTACAGACCAGGTATGAATGATGCCTGACTGGACATACAAAACTCACAAGTTCCTGGCTCTCACGGCTCCTCTGAAGAGGGTTAGTCCAAGAAGGAGGGGCATCGCGAGGGGCGTCGAGGGACGGGGGACTGTGCCTCACTGCCCTCGCCTTCTTCTAGAAAGCCGTCTTCAACCGAGTCGAGAGAGCCGGGAACTTGTGAGGTGTGCATGTCCTGGTGGGACAAAAAACAAACAAACAAACAAACAAACAAACAAACAAACATACATACATACATACATCCTACTATTAAAAAAGTAATAAAGTTAGGGTCCCTTTACAATGTCAGAAGGAGGGAGGCACTAAGGCACCGCCTTCCGCCCCTCGACACCCTCGCGGTGCCACCTCCTTCTGACAGGAACTTCCTACAGACCAGGTATGAATGATGCCTGACTGGACATACAAAACTCACAAGTTCCTGGCTCTCACGGCTCCTCTGAAGAGGGTTAGTCCAAGAAGGAGGGGCATCGCGAGGGGCGTCGAGGGACGGGGGACTGTGCCTCACTGCCCTCGCCTTCTTCTAGAAAGCCGTCTTCAACCGAGTCGAGAGAGCCGGGAACTTGTGAGGTGTGCATGTCCTGGTGGGACAAAAAACAAACAAACAAACAAACAAACATACATACATACATACATACATACATACATCCTACTATTAAAAAAGTAATAAAGTTAGGGTCCCTTTACAATGTCAGAAGGAGGGAGGCACTAAGGCACCGCCTTCCGCCCCTCGACGCCCTCGCGGTGCCACCTCCTTCTGACAGGAACTTCCTACAGACCAGGTATGAATGATGCCTGACTGGACATACAAAACTCACAAGTTCCTGGCTCTCACGGCTCCTCTGAAGAGGGTTAGTCCAAGAAGGAGGGGCATCGCGAGGGGCGTCGAGGGACGGGGGACTGTGCCTCACTGCCCTCGCCTTCTTCTAGAAAGCCGTCTTCAACCGAGTCGAGAGAGCCGGGAACTTGTGAGGTGTGCATGTCCTGGTGGGACAAAAAACAAACAAACAAACAAACAAACAAACAAACAAACAAACAAACAAACAAACAAACAAACAAACATACATCCTTCTATTAAAAAAGTAATAAAGTTAGGGTCTCTTTACAATGTCAGAAGGAGGGAGGCACTAAGGCACCGCCTTCCGCCCCTCGACGCCCTCGCGGTGCCACCTCCTTCTGACAGGAACTTCCTACAGACCAGGTATGAATGATGCCTGACTGGACATACAAAACTCACAAGTTCCTGGCTCTCACGGCTCCTCTGAAGAGGGTTAGTCCAAGAAGGAGGGGCATCGCGAGGGGCGTCGAGGGACGGGGGACTGTGCCTCACTGCCCTCGCCTTCTTCTAGAAAGCCGTCTTCAACCGAGTCGAGAGAGCCGGGAACTTGTGAGGTGTGCATGTCCTGGTGGGACAAAAAACAAACAAACAAACAAACAAACAAACAAACAAACAAACAAACAAACAAACATACATACATACATACATACATCCTACTATTAAAAAAGTAATAAAGTTAGGGTCCCTTTACAATGTCAGAAGGAGGGAGGCACTAAGGCACCGCCTTCCGCCCCTCGACGCCCTCGCGGTGCCACCTCCTTCTGACAGGAACTTCCTACAGACCAGGTATGAATGATGCCTGACTGGACATACAAAACTCACAAGTTCCTGGCTCTCACGGCTCCTCTGAAGAGGGTTAGTCCAAGAAGGAGGGGCATCGCGAGGGGCGTCGAGGGACGGGGGACTGTGCCTCACTGCCCTCGCCTTCTTCTAGAAAGCCGTCTTCAACCGAGTCGAGAGAGCCGGGAACTTGTGAGGTGTGCATGTCCTGGTGGGACAAAAAACAAACAAACAAACAAACAAACAAACAAACAAACAAACAAACAAACAAACAAACATACATACATACATACATACATCCTACTATTAAAAAAGTAATAAAGTTAGGGTCCCTTTACAATGTCAGAAGGAGGGAGGCACTAAGGCACCGCCTTCCGCCCCTCGACGCCCTCGCGGTGCCACCTCCTTCTGACAGGAACTTCCTACAGACCAGGTATGAATGATGCCTGACTGGACATACAAAACTCACAAGTTCCTGGCTCTCACGGCTCCTCTGAAGAGGGTTAGTCCAAGAAGGAGGGGCATCGCGAGGGGCGTCGAGGGACGGGGGACTGTGCCTCACTGCCCTCGCCTTCTTCTAGAAAGCCGTCTTCAACCGAGTCGAGAGAGCCGGGAACTTGTGAGGTGTGCATGTCCTGGTGGGACAAAAAACAAACAAACAAACAAACAAACAAACAAACAAACAAACAAACAAACATACATACATACATACATACATCCTACTATTAAAAAAGTAATAAAGTTAGGGTCCCTTTACAATGTCAGAAGGAGGGAGGCACTAAGGCACCGCCTTCCGCCCCTCGACGCCCTCGCGGTGCCACCTCCTTCTGACAGGAACTTCCTACAGACCAGGTATGAATGATGCCTGACTGGACATACAAAACTCACAAGTTCCTGGCTCTCACGGCTCCTCTGAAGAGGGTTAGTCCAAGAAGGAGGGGCATCGCGAGGGGCGTCGAGGGACGGGGGACTGTGCCTCACTGCCCTCGCCTTCTTCTAGAAAGCCGTCTTCAACCGAGTCGAGAGAGCCGGGAACTTGTGAGGTGTGCATGTCCTGGTGGGACAAAAAACAAACAAACAAACAAACAAACAAACAAACAAACAAACAAACAAACAAACAAACAAACATACATCCTACTATTAAAAAAGTAATAAAGTTAGGGTCCCTTTACAATGTCAGAAGGAGGGAGGCACTAAGGCACCGCCTTCCGCCCCTCGACACCCTCGCGGTGCCACCTCCTTCTGACAGGAACTTCCTACAGACCAGGTATGAATGATGCCTGACTGGACATACAAAACTCACAAGTTCCTGGCTCTCACGGCTCCTCTGAAGAGGGTTAGTCCAAGAAGGAGGGGCATCGCGAGGGGCGTCGAGGGACGGGGGACTGTGCCTCACTGCCCTCGCCTTCTTCTAGAAAGCCGTCTTCAACCGAGTCGAGAGAGCCGGGAACTTGTGAGGTGTGCATGTCCTGGTGGGACAAAAAACAAACAAACAAACAAACAAACATACATACATACATACATACATACATACATCCTACTATTAAAAAAGTAATAAAGTTAGGGTCCCTTTACAATGTCAGAAGGAGGGAGGCACTAAGGCACCGCCTTCCGCCCCTCGACGCCCTCGCGGTGCCACCTCCTTCTGACAGGAACTTCCTACAGACCAGGTATGAATGATGCCTGACTGGACATACAAAACTCACAAGTTCCTGGCTCTCACGGCTCCTCTGAAGAGGGTTAGTCCAAGAAGGAGGGGCATCGCGAGGGGCGTCGAGGGACGGGGGACTGTGCCTCACTGCCCTCGCCTTCTTCTAGAAAGCCGTCTTCAACCGAGTCGAGAGAGCCGGGAACTTGTGAGGTGTGCATGTCCTGGTGGGACAAAAAACAAACAAACAAACAAACAAACAAACAAACAAACAAACAAACAAACAAACAAACAAACAAACAAACAAACATACATCCTTCTATTAAAAAAGTAATAAAGTTAGGGTCTCTTTACAATGTCAGAAGGAGGGAGGCACTAAGGCACCGCCTTCCGCCCCTCGACGCCCTCGCGGTGCCACCTCCTTCTGACAGGAACTTCCTACAGACCAGGTATGAATGATGCCTGACTGGACATACAAAACTCACAAGTTCCTGGCTCTCACGGCTCCTCTGAAGAGGGTTAGTCCAAGAAGGAGGGGCATCGCGAGGGGCGTCGAGGGACGGGGGACTGTGCCTCACTGCCCTCGCCTTCTTCTAGAAAGCCGTCTTCAACCGAGTCGAGAGAGCCGGGAACTTGTGAGGTGTGCATGTCCTGGTGGGACAAAAAACAAACAAACAAACAAACAAACAAACAAACAAACAAACAAACAAACAAACATACATACATACATACATACATCCTACTATTAAAAAAGTAATAAAGTTAGGGTCCCTTTACAATGTCAGAAGGAGGGAGGCACTAAGGCACCGCCTTCCGCCCCTCGACGCCCTCGCGGTGCCACCTCCTTCTGACAGGAACTTCCTACAGACCAGGTATGAATGATGCCTGACTGGACATACAAAACTCACAAGTTCCTGGCTCTCACGGCTCCTCTGAAGAGGGTTAGTCCAAGAAGGAGGGGCATCGCGAGGGGCGTCGAGGGACGGGGGACTGTGCCTCACTGCCCTCGCCTTCTTCTAGAAAGCCGTCTTCAACCGAGTCGAGAGAGCCGGGAACTTGTGAGGTGTGCATGTCCTGGTGGGACAAAAAACAAACAAACAAACAAACAAACAAACAAACAAACAAACAAACATACATACATACATACATACATCCTACTATTAAAAAAGTAATAAAGTTAGGGTCCCTTTACAATGTCAGAAGGAGGGAGGCACTAAGGCACCGCCTTCCGCCCCTCGACGCCCTCGCGGTGCCACCTCCTTCTGACAGGAACTTCCTACAGACCAGGTATGAATGATGCCTGACTGGACATACAAAACTCACAAGTTCCTGGCTCTCACGGCTCCTCTGAAGAGGGTTAGTCCAAGAAGGAGGGGCATCGCGAGGGGCGTCGAGGGACGGGGGACTGTGCCTCACTGCCCTCGCCTTCTTCTAGAAAGCCGTCTTCAACCGAGTCGAGAGAGCCGGGAACTTGTGAGGTGTGCATGTCCTGGTGGGACAAAAAACAAACAAACAAACAAACAAACAAACAAACATACATACATACATACATACATCCTACTATTAAAAAAGTAATAAAGTTAGGGTCCCTTTACAATGTCAGAAGGAGGGAGGCACTAAGGCACCGCCTTCCGCCCCTCGACGCCCTCGCGGTGCCACCTCCTTCTGACAGGAACTTCCTACAGACCAGGTATGAATGATGCCTGACTGGACATACAAAACTCACAAGTTCCTGGCTCTCACGGCTCCTCTGAAGAGGGTTAGTCCAAGAAGGAGGGGCATCGCGAGGGGCGTCGAGGGACGGGGGACTGTGCCTCACTGCCCTCGCCTTCTTCTAGAAAGCCGTCTTCAACCGAGTCGAGAGAGCCGGGAACTTGTGAGGTGTGCATGTCCTGGTGGGACAAAAAACAAACAAACAAACAAACAAACAAACAAACAAACATACATACATACATACATACATACATCCTACTATTAAAAAAGTAATAAAGTTAGGGTCCCTTTACAATGTCAGAAGGAGGGAGGCACTAAGGCACCGCCTTCCGCCCCTCGACACCCTCGCGGTGCCACCTCCTTCTGACAGGAACTTCCTACAGACCAGGTATGAATGATGCCTGACTGGACATACAAAACTCACAAGTTCCTGGCTCTCACGGCTCCTCTGAAGAGGGTTAGTCCAAGAAGGAGGGGCATCGCGAGGGGCGTCGAGGGACGGGGGACTGTGCCTCACTGCCCTCGCCTTCTTCTAGAAAGCCGTCTTCAACCGAGTCGAGAGAGCCGGGAACTTGTGAGGTGTGCATGTCCTGGTGGGACAAAAAACAAACAAACAAACAAACAAACATACATACATACATACATACATACATACATCCTACTATTAAAAAAGTAATAAAGTTAGGGTCCCTTTACAATGTCAGAAGGAGGGAGGCACTAAGGCACCGCCTTCCGCCCCTCGACGCCCTCGCGGTGCCACCTCCTTCTGACAGGAACTTCCTACAGACCAGGTATGAATGATGCCTGACTGGACATACAAAACTCACAAGTTCCTGGCTCTCACGGCTCCTCTGAAGAGGGTTAGTCCAAGAAGGAGGGGCATCGCGAGGGGCGTCGAGGGACGGGGGACTGTGCCTCACTGCCCTCGCCTTCTTCTAGAAAGCCGTCTTCAACCGAGTCGAGAGAGCCGGGAACTTGTGAGGTGTGCATGTCCTGGTGGGACAAAAAACAAACAAACAAACAAACAAACAAACAAACAAACAAACAAACAAACAAACAAACAAACAAACAAACAAACATACATCCTTCTATTAAAAAAGTAATAAAGTTAGGGTCTCTTTACAATGTCAGAAGGAGGGAGGCACTAAGGCACCGCCTTCCGCCCCTCGACGCCCTCGCGGTGCCACCTCCTTCTGACAGGAACTTCCTACAGACCAGGTATGAATGATGCCTGACTGGACATACAAAACTCACAAGTTCCTGGCTCTCACGGCTCCTCTGAAGAGGGTTAGTCCAAGAAGGAGGGGCATCGCGAGGGGCGTCGAGGGACGGGGGACTGTGCCTCACTGCCCTCGTCTTCTTCTAGAAAGCCGTCTTCAACCGAGTCGAGAGAGCCGGGAACTTGTGAGGTGTGCATGTCCTGGTGGGACAAAAAACAAACAAACAAACAAACAAACAAACAAACAAACAAACAAACATACATACATACATACATACATCCTACTATTAAAAAAGTAATAAAGTTAGGGTCCCTTTACAATGTCAGAAGGAGGGAGGCACTAAGGCACCGCCTTCCGCCCCTCGACGCCCTCGCGGTGTCACCTCCTTCTGACAGGAACTTCCTACAGACCAGGTATGAATGATGCCTGACTGGACATACAAAACTCACAAGTTCCTGGCTCTCACGGCTCCTCTGAAGAGGGTTAGTCCAAGAAGGAGGGGCATCGCGAGGGGCGTCGAGGGACGGGGGACTGTGCCTCACTGCCCTCGCCTTCTTCTAGAAAGCCGTCTTCAACCGAGTCGAGAGAGCCGGGAACTTGTGAGGTGTGCATGTCCTGGTGGGACAAAAAACAAACAAACAAACAAACAAACAAACAAACAAACAAACATACATACATACATACATACATACATACATCCTACTATTAAAAAAGTAATAAAGTTAGGGTCCCTTTACAATGTCAGAAGGAGGGAGGCACTAAGGCACCGCCTTCCGCCCCTCGACGCCCTCGCGGTGCCACCTCCTTCTGACAGGAACTTCCTACAGACCAGGTATGAATGATGCCTGACTGGACATACAAAACTCACAAGTTCCTGGCTCTCACGGCTCCTCTGAAGAGGGTTAGTCCAAGAAGGAGGGGCATCGCGAGGGGCGTCGAGGGACGGGGGACTGTGCCTCACTGCCCTCGCCTTCTTCTAGAAAGCCGTCTTCAACCGAGTCGAGAGAGCCGGGAACTTGTGAGGTGTGCATGTCCTGGTGGGACAAAAAACAAACAAACAAACAAACAAACATACATACATACATACATACATACATACATCCTACTATTAAAAAAGTAATAAAGTTAGGGTCCCTTTACAATGTCAGAAGGAGGGAGGCACTAAGGCACCGCCTTCCGCCCCTCGACGCCCTCGCGGTGCCACCTCCTTCTGACAGGAACTTCCTACAGACCAGGTATGAATGATGCCTGACTGGACATACAAAACTCACAAGTTCCTGGCTCTCACGGCTCCTCTGAAGAGGGTTAGTCCAAGAAGGAGGGGCATCGCGAGGGGCGTCGAGGGACGGGGGACTGTGCCTCACTGCCCTCGCCTTCTTCTAGAAAGCCGTCTTCAACCGAGTCGAGAGAGCCGGGAACTTGTGAGGTGTGCATGTCCTGGTGGGACAAAAAACAAACAAACAAACAAACAAACAAACAAACATACATACATACATACATACATCCTACTATTAAAAAAGTAATAAAGTTAGGGTCCCTTTACAATGTCAGAAGGAGGGAGGCACTAAGGCACCGCCTTCCGCCCCTCGACGCCCTCGCGGTGCCACCTCCTTCTGACAGGAACTTCCTACAGACCAGGTATGAATGATGCCTGACTGGACATACAAAACTCACAAGTTCCTGGCTCTCACGGCTCCTCTGAAGAGGGTTAGTCCAAGAAGGAGGGGCATCGCGAGGGGCGTCGAGGGACGGGGGACTGTGCCTCACTGCCCTCGCCTTCTTCTAGAAAGCCGTCTTCAACCGAGTCGAGAGAGCCGGGAACTTGTGAGGTGTGCATGTCCTGGTGGGACAAAAAACAAACAAACAAACAAACAAACAAACAAACAAACAAACAAACAAACAAACATACATACATACATACATACATCCTACTATTAAAAAAGTAATAAAGTTAGGGTCCCTTTACAATGTCAGAAGGAGGGAGGCACTAAGGCACCGCCTTCCGCCCCTCGACGCCCTCGCGGTGCCACCTCCTTCTGACAGGAACTTCCTACAGACCAGGTATGAATGATGCCTGACTGGACATACAAAACTCACAAGTTCCTGGCTCTCACGGCTCCTCTGAAGAGGGTTAGTCCAAGAAGGAGGGGCATCGCGAGGGGCGTCGAGGGACGGGGGACTGTGCCTCACTGCCCTCGCCTTCTTCTAGAAAGCCGTCTTCAACCGAGTCGAGAGAGCCGGGAACTTGTGAGGTGTGCATGTCCTGGTGGGACAAAAAACAAACAAACAAACAAACAAACAAACAAACAAACAAACAAACAAACAAACAAACAAACATACATCCTACTATTAAAAAAGTAATAAAGTTAGGGTCCCTTTACAATGTCAGAAGGAGGGAGGCACTAAGGCACCGCCTTCCGCCCCTCGACACCCTCGCGGTGCCACCTCCTTCTGACAGGAACTTCCTACAGACCAGGTATGAATGATGCCTGACTGGACATACAAAACTCACAAGTTCCTGGCTCTCACGGCTCCTCTGAAGAGGGTTAGTCCAAGAAGGAGGGGCATCGCGAGGGGCGTCGAGGGACGGGGGACTGTGCCTCACTGCCCTCGCCTTCTTCTAGAAAGCCGTCTTCAACCGAGTCGAGAGAGCCGGGAACTTGTGAGGTGTGCATGTCCTGGTGGGACAAAAAACAAACAAACAAACAAACAAACAAACAAACAAACAAACAAACAAACAAACAAACATACATACATACATACATACATCCTACTATTAAAAAAGTAATAAAGTTAGGGTCCCTTTACAATGTCAGAAGGAGGGAGGCACTAAGGCACCGCCTTCCGCCCCTCGACGCCCTCGCGGTGCCACCTCCTTCTGACAGGAACTTCCTACAGACCAGGTATGAATGATGCCTGACTGGACATACAAAACTCACAAGTTCCTGGCTCTCACGGCTCCTCTGAAGAGGGTTAGTCCAAGAAGGAGGGGCATCGCGAGGGGCGTCGAGGGACGGGGGACTGTGCCTCACTGCCCTCGCCTTCTTCTAGAAAGCCGTCTTCAACCGAGTCGAGAGAGCCGGGAACTTGTGAGGTGTGCATGTCCTGGTGGGACAAAAAACAAACAAACAAACAAACAAACAAACAAACAAACAAACAAACAAACATACATACATACATACATACATCCTACTATTAAAAAAGTAATAAAGTTAGGGTCCCTTTACAATGTCAGAAGGAGGGAGGCACTAAGGCACCGCCTTCCGCCCCTCGACGCCCTCGCGGTGCCACCTCCTTCTGACAGGAACTTCCTACAGACCAGGTATGAATGATGCCTGACTGGACATACAAAACTCACAAGTTCCTGGCTCTCACGGCTCCTCTGAAGAGGGTTAGTCCAAGAAGGAGGGGCATCGCGAGGGGCGTCGAGGGACGGGGGACTGTGCCTCACTGCCCTCGCCTTCTTCTAGAAAGCCGTCTTCAACCGAGTCGAGAGAGCCGGGAACTTGTGAGGTGTGCATGTCCTGGTGGGACAAAAAACAAACAAACAAACAAACAAACAAACAAACAAACAAACAAACAAACAAACAAACAAACATACATCCTACTATTAAAAAAGTAATAAAGTTAGGGTCCCTTTACAATGTCAGAAGGAGGGAGGCACTAAGGCACCGCCTTCCGCCCCTCGACACCCTCGCGGTGCCACCTCCTTCTGACAGGAACTTCCTACAGACCAGGTATGAATGATGCCTGACTGGACATACAAAACTCACAAGTTCCTGGCTCTCACGGCTCCTCTGAAGAGGGTTAGTCCAAGAAGGAGGGGCATCGCGAGGGGCGTCGAGGGACGGGGGACTGTGCCTCACTGCCCTCGCCTTCTTCTAGAAAGCCGTCTTCAACCGAGTCGAGAGAGCCGGGAACTTGTGAGGTGTGCATGTCCTGGTGGGACAAAAAACAAACAAACAAACAAACAAACATACATACATACATACATACATACATACATCCTACTATTAAAAAAGTAATAAAGTTAGGGTCCCTTTACAATGTCAGAAGGAGGGAGGCACTAAGGCACCGCCTTCCGCCCCTCGACGCCCTCGCGGTGCCACCTCCTTCTGACAGGAACTTCCTACAGACCAGGTATGAATGATGCCTGACTGGACATACAAAACTCACAAGTTCCTGGCTCTCACGGCTCCTCTGAAGAGGGTTAGTCCAAGAAGGAGGGGCATCGCGAGGGGCGTCGAGGGACGGGGGACTGTGCCTCACTGCCCTCGCCTTCTTCTAGAAAGCCGTCTTCAACCGAGTCGAGAGAGCCGGGAACTTGTGAGGTGTGCATGTCCTGGTGGGACAAAAAACAAACAAACAAACAAACAAACAAACAAACAAACAAACAAACAAACAAACAAACAAACAAACATACATCCTTCTATTAAAAAAGTAATAAAGTTAGGGTCTCTTTACAATGTCAGAAGGAGGGAGGCACTAAGGCACCGCCTTCCGCCCCTCGACGCCCTCGCGGTGCCACCTCCTTCTGACAGGAACTTCCTACAGACCAGGTATGAATGATGCCTGACTGGACATACAAAACTCACAAGTTCCTGGCTCTCACGGCTCCTCTGAAGAGGGTTAGTCCAAGAAGGAGGGGCATCGCGAGGGGCGTCGAGGGACGGGGGACTGTGCCTCACTGCCCTCGCCTTCTTCTAGAAAGCCGTCTTCAACCGAGTCGAGAGAGCCGGGAACTTGTGAGGTGTGCATGTCCTGGTGGGACAAAAAACAAACAAACAAACAAACAAACAAACAAACAAACAAACAAACAAACAAACAAACAAACAAACATACATACATACATACATACATCCTACTATTAAAAAAGTAATAAAGTTAGGGTCCCTTTACAATGTCAGAAGGAGGGAGGCACTAAGGCACCGCCTTCCGCCCCTCGACGCCCTCGCGGTGCCACCTCCTTCTGACAGGAACTTCCTACAGACCAGGTATGAATGATGCCTGACTGGACATACAAAACTCACAAGTTCCTGGCTCTCACGGCTCCTCTGAAGAGGGTTAGTCCAAGAAGGAGGGGCATCGCGAGGGGCGTCGAGGGACGGGGGACTGTGCCTCACTGCCCTCGCCTTCTTCTAGAAAGCCGTCTTCAACCGAGTCGAGAGAGCCGGGAACTTGTGAGGTGTGCATGTCCTGGTGGGACAAAAAACAAACAAACAAACAAACAAACAAACAAACATACATACATACATACATACATCCTACTATTAAAAAAGTAATAAAGTTAGGGTCCCTTTACAATGTCAGAAGGAGGGAGGCACTAAGGCACCGCCTTCCGCCCCTCGACGCCCTCGCGGTGCCACCTCCTTCTGACAGGAACTTCCTACAGACCAGGTATGAATGATGCCTGACTGGACATACAAAACTCACAAGTTCCTGGCTCTCACGGCTCCTCTGAAGAGGGTTAGTCCAAGAAGGAGGGGCATCGCGAGGGGCGTCGAGGGACGGGGGACTGTGCCTCACTGCCCTCGCCTTCTTCTAGAAAGCCGTCTTCAACCGAGTCGAGAGAGCCGGGAACTTGTGAGGTGTGCATGTCCTGGTGGGACAAAAAACAAACAAACAAACAAACAAACAAACAAACAAACATACATACATACATACATACATACATCCTACTATTAAAAAAGTAATAAAGTTAGGGTCCCTTTACAATGTCAGAAGGAGGGAGGCACTAAGGCACCGCCTTCCGCCCCTCGACACCCTCGCGGTGCCACCTCCTTCTGACAGGAACTTCCTACAGACCAGGTATGAATGATGCCTGACTGGACATACAAAACTCACAAGTTCCTGGCTCTCACGGCTCCTCTGAAGAGGGTTAGTCCAAGAAGGAGGGGCATCGCGAGGGGCGTCGAGGGACGGGGGACTGTGCCTCACTGCCCTCGCCTTCTTCTAGAAAGCCGTCTTCAACCGAGTCGAGAGAGCCGGGAACTTGTGAGGTGTGCATGTCCTGGTGGGACAAAAAACAAACAAACAAACAAACAAACATACATACATACATACATACATACATACATCCTACTATTAAAAAAGTAATAAAGTTAGGGTCCCTTTACAATGTCAGAAGGAGGGAGGCACTAAGGCACCGCCTTCCGCCCCTCGACGCCCTCGCGGTGCCACCTCCTTCTGACAGGAACTTCCTACAGACCAGGTATGAATGATGCCTGACTGGACATACAAAACTCACAAGTTCCTGGCTCTCACGGCTCCTCTGAAGAGGGTTAGTCCAAGAAGGAGGGGCATCGCGAGGGGCGTCGAGGGACGGGGGACTGTGCCTCACTGCCCTCGCCTTCTTCTAGAAAGCCGTCTTCAACCGAGTCGAGAGAGCCGGGAACTTGTGAGGTGTGCATGTCCTGGTGGGACAAAAAACAAACAAACAAACAAACAAACAAACAAACAAACAAACAAACAAACAAACAAACATACATACATACATACATACATACATCCTACTATTAAAAAAGTAATAAAGTTAGGGTCCCTTTACAATGTCAGAAGGAGGGAGGCACTAAGGCACCGCCTTCCGCCCCTCGACGCCCTCGCGGTGCCACCTCCTTCTGACAGGAACTTCCTACAGACCAGGTATGAATGATGCCTGACTGGACATACAAAACTCACAAGTTCCTGGCTCTCACGGCTCCTCTGAAGAGGGTTAGTCCAAGAAGGAGGGGCATCGCGAGGGGCGTCGAGGGACGGGGGACTGTGCCTCACTGCCCTCGTCTTCTTCTAGAAAGCCGTCTTCAACCGAGTCGAGAGAGCCGGGAACTTGTGAGGTGTGCATGTCCTGGTGGGACAAAAAACAAACAAACAAACAAACAAACAAACAAACAAACAAACATACATACATACATACATACATCCTACTATTAAAAAAGTAATAAAGTTAGGGTCCCTTTACAATGTCAGAAGGAGGGAGGCACTAAGGCACCGCCTTCCGCCCCTCGACGCCCTCGCGGTGCCACCTCCTTCTGACAGGAACTTCCTACAGACCAGGTATGAATGATGCCTGACTGGACATACAAAACTCACAAGTTCCTGGCTCTCACGGCTCCTCTGAAGAGGGTTAGTCCAAGAAGGAGGGGCATCGCGAGGGGCGTCGAGGGACGGGGGACTGTGCCTCACTGCCCTCGCCTTCTTCTAGAAAGCCGTCTTCAACCGAGTCGAGAGAGCCGGGAACTTGTGAGGTGTGCATGTCCTGGTGGGACAAAAAACAAACAAACAAACAAACAAACAAACAAACAAACAAACATACATACATACATACATACATACATACATCCTACTATTAAAAAAGTAATAAAGTTAGGGTCCCTTTACAATGTCAGAAGGAGGGAGGCACTAAGGCACCGCCTTCCGCCCCTCGACGCCCTCGCGGTGCCACCTCCTTCTGACAGGAACTTCCTACAGACCAGGTATGAATGATGCCTGACTGGACATACAAAACTCACAAGTTCCTGGCTCTCACGGCTCCTCTGAAGAGGGTTAGTCCAAGAAGGAGGGGCATCGCGAGGGGCGTCGAGGGACGGGGGACTGTGCCTCACTGCCCTCGCCTTCTTCTAGAAAGCCGTCTTCAACCGAGTCGAGAGAGCCGGGAACTTGTGAGGTGTGCATGTCCTGGTGGGACAAAAAACAAACAAACAAACAAACAAACATACATACATACATACATACATACATACATCCTACTATTAAAAAAGTAATAAAGTTAGGGTCCCTTTACAATGTCAGAAGGAGGGAGGCACTAAGGCACCGCCTTCCGCCCCTCGACGCCCTCGCGGTGCCACCTCCTTCTGACAGGAACTTCCTACAGACCAGGTATGAATGATGCCTGACTGGACATACAAAACTCACAAGTTCCTGGCTCTCACGGCTCCTCTGAAGAGGGTTAGTCCAAGAAGGAGGGGCATCGCGAGGGGCGTCGAGGGACGGGGGACTGTGCCTCACTGCCCTCGCCTTCTTCTAGAAAGCCGTCTTCAACCGAGTCGAGAGAGCCGGGAACTTGTGAGGTGTGCATGTCCTGGTGGGACAAAAAACAAACAAACAAACAAACAAACAAACAAACATACATACATACATACATACATCCTACTATTAAAAAAGTAATAAAGTTAGGGTCCCTTTACAATGTCAGAAGGAGGGAGGCACTAAGGCACCGCCTTCCGCCCCTCGACGCCCTCGCGGTGCCACCTCCTTCTGACAGGAACTTCCTACAGACCAGGTATGAATGATGCCTGACTGGACATACAAAACTCACAAGTTCCTGGCTCTCACGGCTCCTCTGAAGAGGGTTAGTCCAAGAAGGAGGGGCATCGCGAGGGGCGTCGAGGGACGGGGGACTGTGCCTCACTGCCCTCGCCTTCTTCTAGAAAGCCGTCTTCAACCGAGTCGAGAGAGCCGGGAACTTGTGAGGTGTGCATGTCCTGGTGGGACAAAAAACAAACAAACAAACAAACAAACAAACAAACAAACAAACAAACAAACATACATACATACATACATACATCCTACTATTAAAAAAGTAATAAAGTTAGGGTCCCTTTACAATGTCAGAAGGAGGGAGGCACTAAGGCACCGCCTTCCGCCCCTCGACGCCCTCGCGGTGCCACCTCCTTCTGACAGGAACTTCCTACAGACCAGGTATGAATGATGCCTGACTGGACATACAAAACTCACAAGTTCCTGGCTCTCACGGCTCCTCTGAAGAGGGTTAGTCCAAGAAGGAGGGGCATCGCGAGGGGCGTCGAGGGACGGGGGACTGTGCCTCACTGCCCTCGCCTTCTTCTAGAAAGCCGTCTTCAACCGAGTCGAGAGAGCCGGGAACTTGTGAGGTGTGCATGTCCTGGTGGGACAAAAAACAAACAAACAAACAAACAAACAAACAAACAAACAAACAAACAAACAAACAAACAAACATACATCCTACTATTAAAAAAGTAATAAAGTTAGGGTCCCTTTACAATGTCAGAAGGAGGGAGGCACTAAGGCACCGCCTTCCGCCCCTCGACACCCTCGCGGTGCCACCTCCTTCTGACAGGAACTTCCTACAGACCAGGTATGAATGATGCCTGACTGGACATACAAAACTCACAAGTTCCTGGCTCTCACGGCTCCTCTGAAGAGGGTTAGTCCAAGAAGGAGGGGCATCGCGAGGGGCGTCGAGGGACGGGGGACTGTGCCTCACTGCCCTCGCCTTCTTCTAGAAAGCCGTCTTCAACCGAGTCGAGAGAGCCGGGAACTTGTGAGGTGTGCATGTCCTGGTGGGACAAAAAACAAACAAACAAACAAACAAACATACATACATACATACATACATACATACATCCTACTATTAAAAAAGTAATAAAGTTAGGGTCCCTTTACAATGTCAGAAGGAGGGAGGCACTAAGGCACCGCCTTCCGCCCCTCGACGCCCTCGCGGTGCCACCTCCTTCTGACAGGAACTTCCTACAGACCAGGTATGAATGATGCCTGACTGGACATACAAAACTCACAAGTTCCTGGCTCTCACGGCTCCTCTGAAGAGGGTTAGTCCAAGAAGGAGGGGCATCGCGAGGGGCGTCGAGGGACGGGGGACTGTGCCTCACTGCCCTCGCCTTCTTCTAGAAAGCCGTCTTCAACCGAGTCGAGAGAGCCGGGAACTTGTGAGGTGTGCATGTCCTGGTGGGACAAAAAACAAACAAACAAACAAACAAACAAACAAACAAACAAACAAACAAACAAACAAACAAACAAACAAACATACATCCTTCTATTAAAAAAGTAATAAAGTTAGGGTCTCTTTACAATGTCAGAAGGAGGGAGGCACTAAGGCACCGCCTTCCGCCCCTCGACGCCCTCGCGGTGCCACCTCCTTCTGACAGGAACTTCCTACAGACCAGGTATGAATGATGCCTGACTGGACATACAAAACTCACAAGTTCCTGGCTCTCACGGCTCCTCTGAAGAGGGTTAGTCCAAGAAGGAGGGGCATCGCGAGGGGCGTCGAGGGACGGGGGACTGTGCCTCACTGCCCTCGCCTTCTTCTAGAAAGCCGTCTTCAACCGAGTCGAGAGAGCCGGGAACTTGTGAGGTGTGCATGTCCTGGTGGGACAAAAAACAAACAAACAAACAAACAAACAAACAAACAAACAAACAAACAAACAAACAAACAAACAAACAAACAAACAAACATACATACATACATACATACATCCTACTATTAAAAAAGTAATAAAGTTAGGGTCCCTTTACAATGTCAGAAGGAGGGAGGCACTAAGGCACCGCCTTCCGCCCCTCGACGCCCTCGCGGTGCCACCTCCTTCTGACAGGAACTTCCTACAGACCAGGTATGAATGATGCCTGACTGGACATACAAAACTCACAAGTTCCTGGCTCTCACGGCTCCTCTGAAGAGGGTTAGTCCAAGAAGGAGGGGCATCGCGAGGGGCGTCGAGGGACGGGGGACTGTGCCTCACTGCCCTCGCCTTCTTCTAGAAAGCCGTCTTCAACCGAGTCGAGAGAGCCGGGAACTTGTGAGGTGTGCATGTCCTGGTGGGACAAAAAACAAACAAACAAACAAACAAACAAACAAACAAACAAACAAACAAACATACATACATACATACATACATCCTACTATTAAAAAAGTAATAAAGTTAGGGTCCCTTTACAATGTCAGAAGGAGGGAGGCACTAAGGCACCGCCTTCCGCCCCTCGACGCCCTCGCGGTGCCACCTCCTTCTGACAGGAACTTCCTACAGACCAGGTATGAATGATGCCTGACTGGACATACAAAACTCACAAGTTCCTGGCTCTCACGGCTCCTCTGAAGAGGGTTAGTCCAAGAAGGAGGGGCATCGCGAGGGGCGTCGAGGGACGGGGGACTGTGCCTCACTGCCCTCGCCTTCTTCTAGAAAGCCGTCTTCAACCGAGTCGAGAGAGCCGGGAACTTGTGAGGTGTGCATGTCCTGGTGGGACAAAAAACAAACAAACAAACAAACAAACAAACAAACAAACAAACAAACATACATACATACATACATACATACATACATCCTACTATTAAAAAAGTAATAAAGTTAGGGTCCCTTTACAATGTCAGAAGGAGGGAGGCACTAAGGCACCGCCTTCCGCCCCTCGATGCCCTCGCGGTGCCACCTCCTTCTGACAGGAACTTCCTACAGACCAGGTATGAATGATGCCTGACTGGACATACAAAACTCACAAGTTCCTGGCTCTCACGGCTCCTCTGAAGAGGGTTAGTCCAAGAAGGAGGGGCATCGCGAGGGGCGTCGAGGGACGGGGGACTGTGCCTCACTGCCCTCGCCTTCTTCTAGAAAGCCGTCTTCAACCGAGTCGAGAGAGCCGGGAACTTGTGAGGTGTGCATGTCCTGGTGGGACAAAAAACAAACAAACAAACAAACAAACAAACAAACAAACAAACAAACAAACAAACATACATACATACATACATACATCCTACTATTAAAAAAGTAATAAAGTTAGGGTCCCTTTACAATGTCAGAAGGAGGGAGGCACTAAGGCACCGCCTTCCGCCCCTCGACGCCCTCGCGGTGCCACCTCCTTCTGACAGGAACTTCCTACAGACCAGGTATGAATGATGCCTGACTGGACATACAAAACTCACAAGTTCCTGGCTCTCACGGCTCCTCTGAAGAGGGTTAGTCCAAGAAGGAGGGGCATCGCGAGGGGCGTCGAGGGACGGGGGACTGTGCCTCACTGCCCTCGCCTTCTTCTAGAAAGCCGTCTTCAACCGAGTCGAGAGAGCCGGGAACTTGTGAGGTGTGCATGTCCTGGTGGGACAAAAAACAAACAAACAAACAAACAAACAAACAAACAAACAAACAAACAAACATACATACATACATACATACATCCTACTATTAAAAAAGTAATAAAGTTAGGGTCCCTTTACAATGTCAGAAGGAGGGAGGCACTAAGGCACCGCCTTCCGCCCCTCGACGCCCTCGCGGTGCCACCTCCTTCTGACAGGAACTTCCTACAGACCAGGTATGAATGATGCCTGACTGGACATACAAAACTCACAAGTTCCTGGCTCTCACGGCTCCTCTGAAGAGGGTTAGTCCAAGAAGGAGGGGCATCGCGAGGGGCGTCGAGGGACGGGGGACTGTGCCTCACTGCCCTCGCCTTCTTCTAGAAAGCCGTCTTCAACCGAGTCGAGAGAGCCGGGAACTTGTGAGGTGTGCATGTCCTGGTGGGACAAAAAACAAACAAACAAACAAACAAACAAACAAACAAACAAACAAACAAACAAACAAACAAACAAACAAACATACATCCTACTATTAAAAAAGTAATAAAGTTAGGGTCCCTTTACAATGTCAGAAGGAGGGAGGCACTAAGGCACCGCCTTCCGCCCCTCGACACCCTCGCGGTGCCACCTCCTTCTGACAGGAACTTCCTACAGACCAGGTATGAATGATGCCTGACTGGACATACAAAACTCACAAGTTCCTGGCTCTCACGGCTCCTCTGAAGAGGGTTAGTCCAAGAAGGAGGGGCATCGCGAGGGGCGTCGAGGGACGGGGGACTGTGCCTCACTGCCCTCGCCTTCTTCTAGAAAGCCGTCTTCAACCGAGTCGAGAGAGCCGGGAACTTGTGAGGTGTGCATGTCCTGGTGGGACAAAAAACAAACAAACAAACAAACAAACAAACAAACAAACAAACAAACAAACAAACAAACAAACAAACAAACAAACAAACATACATCCTTCTATTAAAAAAGTAATAAAGTTAGGGTCTCTTTACAATGTCAGAAGGAGGGAGGCACTAAGGCACCGCCTTCCGCCCCTCGACGCCCTCGCGGTGCCACCTCCTTCTGACAGGAACTTCCTACAGACCAGGTATGAATGATGCCTGACTGGACATACAAAACTCACAAGTTCCTGGCTCTCACGGCTCCTCTGAAGAGGGTTAGTCCAAGAAGGAGGGGCATCGCGAGGGGCGTCGAGGGACGGGGGACTGTGCCTCACTGCCCTCGCCTTCTTCTAGAAAGCCGTCTTCAACCGAGTCGAGAGAGCCGGGAACTTGTGAGGTGTGCATGTCCTGGTGGGACAAAAAACAAACAAACAAACAAACAAACAAACAAACAAACAAACAAACAAACAAACAAACAAACATACATACATACATACATACATCCTACTATTAAAAAAGTAATAAAGTTAGGGTCCCTTTACAATGTCAGAAGGAGGGAGGCACTAAGGCACCGCCTTCCGCCCCTCGACGCCCTCGCGGTGCCACCTCCTTCTGACAGGAACTTCCTACAGACCAGGTATGAATGATGCCTGACTGGACATACAAAACTCACAAGTTCCTGGCTCTCACGGCTCCTCTGAAGAGGGTTAGTCCAAGAAGGAGGGGCATCGCGAGGGGCGTCGAGGGACGGGGGACTGTGCCTCACTGCCCTCGCCTTCTTCTAGAAAGCCGTCTTCAACCGAGTCGAGAGAGCCGGGAACTTGTGAGGTGTGCATGTCCTGGTGGGACAAAAAACAAACAAACAAACAAACAAACAAACAAACAAACAAACAAACATACATACATACATACATACATCCTACTATTAAAAAAGTAATAAAGTTAGGGTCCCTTTACAATGTCAGAAGGAGGGAGGCACTAAGGCACCGCCTTCCGCCCCTCGACGCCCTCGCGGTGCCACCTCCTTCTGACAGGAACTTCCTACAGACCAGGTATGAATGATGCCTGACTGGACATACAAAACTCACAAGTTCCTGGCTCTCACGGCTCCTCTGAAGAGGGTTAGTCCAAGAAGGAGGGGCATCGCGAGGGGCGTCGAGGGACGGGGGACTGTGCCTCACTGCCCTCGCCTTCTTCTAGAAAGCCGTCTTCAACCGAGTCGAGAGAGCCGGGAACTTGTGAGGTGTGCATGTCCTGGTGGGACAAAAAACAAACAAACAAACAAACATACATACATACATCCTACTATTAAAAAAGTAATAAAGTTAGGGTCTCTTTACAATGTCAGAAGGAGGGAGGCACTAAGGCACCGCCTTCCGCCCCTCGACGCCCTCGCGGTGCCACCTCCTTCTGACAGGAACTTCCTACAGACCAGGTATGAATGATGCCTGACTGGACATACAAAACTCACAAGTTCCTGGCTCTCACGGCTCCTCTGAAGAGGGTTAGTCCAAGAAGGAGGGGCATCGCGAGGGGCGTCGAGGGACGGGGGACTGTGCCTCACTGCCCTCGCCTTCTTCTAGAAAGCCGTCTTCAACCGAGTCGAGAGAGCCGGGAACTTGTGAGGTGTGCATGTCCTGGTGGGACAAAAAACAAACAAACAAACAAACAAACAAACAAACAAACAAACATACATACATACATACATCCTACTATTAAAAAAGTAATAAAGTTAGGGTCCCTTTACAATGTCAGAAGGAGGGAGGCACTAAGGCACCGCCTTCCGCCCCTCGACGCCCTCGCGGTGCCACCTCCTTCTGACAGGAACTTCCTACAGACCAGGTATGAATGATGCCTGACTGGACATACAAAACTCACAAGTTCCTGGCTCTCACGGCTCCTCTGAAGAGGGTTAGTCCAAGAAGGAGGGGCATCGCGAGGGGCGTCGAGGGACGGGGGACTGTGCCTCACTGCCCTCGCCTTCTTCTAGAAAGCCGTCTTCAACCGAGTCGAGAGAGCCGGGAACTTGTGAGGTGTGCATGTCCTGGTGGGACAAAAAACAAACAAACAAACAAACAAACAAACAAACAAACAAACAAACAAACATACATACATACATACATACATACATACATCCTACTATTAAAAAAGTAATAAAGTTAGGGTCCCTTTACAATGTCAGAAGGAGGGAGGCACTAAGGCACCGCCTTCCGCCCCTCGATGCCCTCGCGGTGCCACCTCCTTCTGACAGGAACTTCCTACAGACCAGGTATGAATGATGCCTGACTGGACATACAAAACTCACAAGTTCCTGGCTCTCACGGCTCCTCTGAAGAGGGTTAGTCCAAGAAGGAGGGGCATCGCGAGGGGCGTCGAGGGACGGGGGACTGTGCCTCACTGCCCTCGCCTTCTTCTAGAAAGCCGTCTTCAACCGAGTCGAGAGAGCCGGGAACTTGTGAGGTGTGCATGTCCTGGTGGGACAAAAAACAAACAAACAAACAAACAAACAAACAAACAAACAAACAAACAAACATACATACATACATACATACATCCTACTATTAAAAAAGTAATAAAGTTAGGGTCCCTTTACAATGTCAGAAGGAGGGAGGCACTAAGGCACCGCCTTCCGCCCCTCGACGCCCTCGCGGTGCCACCTCCTTCTGACAGGAACTTCCTACAGACCAGGTATGAATGATGCCTGACTGGACATACAAAACTCACAAGTTCCTGGCTCTCACGGCTCCTCTGAAGAGGGTTAGTCCAAGAAGGAGGGGCATCGCGAGGGGCGTCGAGGGACGGGGGACTGTGCCTCACTGCCCTCGCCTTCTTCTAGAAAGCCGTCTTCAACCGAGTCGAGAGAGCCGGGAACTTGTGAGGTGTGCATGTCCTGGTGGGACAAAAAACAAACAAACAAACAAACAAACAAACAAACAAACAAACATACATACATACATACATCCTACTATTAAAAAAGTAATAAAGTTAGGGTCCCTTTACAATGTCAGAAGGAGGGAGGCACTAAGGCACCGCCTTCCGCCCCTCGACGCCCTCGCGGTGCCACCTCCTTCTGACAGGAACTTCCTACAGACCAGGTATGAATGATGCCTGACTGGACATACAAAACTCACAAGTTCCTGGCTCTCACGGCTCCTCTGAAGAGGGTTAGTCCAAGAAGGAGGGGCATCGCGAGGGGCGTCGAGGGACGGGGGACTGTGCCTCACTGCCCTCGCCTTCTTCTAGAAAGCCGTCTTCAACCGAGTCGAGAGAGCCGGGAACTTGTGAGGTGTGCATGTCCTGGTGGGACAAAAAACAAACAAACAAACAAACAAACAAACAAACAAACAAACAAACATACATACATACATACATACATACATACATCCTACTATTAAAAAAGTAATAAAGTTAGGGTCCCTTTACAATGTCAGAAGGAGGGAGGCACTAAGGCACCGCCTTCCGCCCCTCGATGCCCTCGCGGTGCCACCTCCTTCTGACAGGAACTTCCTACAGACCAGGTATGAATGATGCCTGACTGGACATACAAAACTCACAAGTTCCTGGCTCTCACGGCTCCTCTGAAGAGGGTTAGTCCAAGAAGGAGGGGCATCGCGAGGGGCGTCGAGGGACGGGGGACTGTGCCTCACTGCCCTCGCCTTCTTCTAGAAAGCCGTCTTCAACCGAGTCGAGAGAGCCGGGAACTTGTGAGGTGTGCATGTCCTGGTGGGACAAAAAACAAACAAACAAACAAACAAACAAACAAACAAACAAACAAACAAACATACATACATACATACATACATCCTACTATTAAAAAAGTAATAAAGTTAGGGTCCCTTTACAATGTCAGAAGGAGGGAGGCACTAAGGCACCGCCTTCCGCCCCTCGACGCCCTCGCGGTGCCACCTCCTTCTGACAGGAACTTCCTACAGACCAGGTATGAATGATGCCTGACTGGACATACAAAACTCACAAGTTCCTGGCTCTCACGGCTCCTCTGAAGAGGGTTAGTCCAAGAAGGAGGGGCATCGCGAGGGGCGTCGAGGGACGGGGGACTGTGCCTCACTGCCCTCGCCTTCTTCTAGAAAGCCGTCTTCAACCGAGTCGAGAGAGCCGGGAACTTGTGAGGTGTGCATGTCCTGGTGGGACAAAAAACAAACAAACAAACAAACAAACAAACAAACAAACAAACAAACAAACAAACATACATCCTACTATTAAAAAAGTAATAAAGTTAGGGTCCCTTTACAATGTCAGAAGGAGGGAGGCACTAAGGCACCGCCTTCCGCCCCTCGACACCCTCGCGGTGCCACCTCCTTCTGACAGGAACTTCCTACAGACCAGGTATGAATGATGCCTGACTGGACATACAAAACTCACAAGTTCCTGGCTCTCACGGCTCCTCTGAAGAGGGTTAGTCCAAGAAGGAGGGGCATCGCGAGGGGCGTCGAGGGACGGGGGACTGTGCCTCACTGCCCTCGCCTTCTTCTAGAAAGCCGTCTTCAACCGAGTCGAGAGAGCCGGGAACTTGTGAGGTGTGCATGTCCTGGTGGGACAAAAAACAAACAAACAAACAAACAAACAAACAAACAAACAAACAAACAAACAAACAAACAAACAAACATACATCCTTCTATTAAAAAAGTAATAAAGTTAGGGTCTCTTTACAATGTCAGAAGGAGGGAGGCACTAAGGCACCGCCTTCCGCCCCTCGACGCCCTCGCGGTGCCACCTCCTTCTGACAGGAACTTCCTACAGACCAGGTATGAATGATGCCTGACTGGACATACAAAACTCACAAGTTCCTGGCTCTCACGGCTCCTCTGAAGAGGGTTAGTCCAAGAAGGAGGGGCATCGCGAGGGGCGTCGAGGGACGGGGGACTGTGCCTCACTGCCCTCGCCTTCTTCTAGAAAGCCGTCTTCAACCGAGTCGAGAGAGCCGGGAACTTGTGAGGTGTGCATGTCCTGGTGGGACAAAAAACAAACAAACAAACAAACAAACAAACAAACAAACAAACAAACAAACAAACAAACAAACATACATACATACATACATACATCCTACTATTAAAAAAGTAATAAAGTTAGGGTCCCTTTACAATGTCAGAAGGAGGGAGGCACTAAGGCACCGCCTTCCGCCCCTCGACGCCCTCGCGGTGCCACCTCCTTCTGACAGGAACTTCCTACAGACCAGGTATGAATGATGCCTGACTGGACATACAAAACTCACAAGTTCCTGGCTCTCACGGCTCCTCTGAAGAGGGTTAGTCCAAGAAGGAGGGGCATCGCGAGGGGCGTCGAGGGACGGGGGACTGTGCCTCACTGCCCTCGCCTTCTTCTAGAAAGCCGTCTTCAACCGAGTCGAGAGAGCCGGGAACTTGTGAGGTGTGCATGTCCTGGTGGGACAAAAAACAAACAAACAAACAAACAAACAAACAAACAAACAAACAAACAAACATACATACATACATACATACATCCTACTATTAAAAAAGTAATAAAGTTAGGGTCCCTTTACAATGTCAGAAGGAGGGAGGCACTAAGGCACCGCCTTCCGCCCCTCGACGCCCTCGCGGTGCCACCTCCTTCTGACAGGAACTTCCTACAGACCAGGTATGAATGATGCCTGACTGGACATACAAAACTCACAA
Source organism: Rhamphochromis longiceps (assembly GCF_057381845.1). Classification (NCBI taxonomy): domain Eukaryota; kingdom Metazoa; phylum Chordata; class Actinopteri; order Cichliformes; family Cichlidae; genus Rhamphochromis; species Rhamphochromis longiceps. The sequence continues at coordinate 369,769 of NC_140566.1, forward strand.
GTTCCTGGCTCTCACGGCTCCTCTGAAGAGGGTTAGTCCAAGAAGGAGGGGCATCGCGAGGGGCGTCGAGGGACGGGGGACTGTGCCTCACTGCCCTCGCCTTCTTCTAGAAAGCCGTCTTCAACCGAGTCGAGAGAGCCGGGAACTTGTGAGGTGTGCATGTCCTGGTGGGACAAAAAACAAACAAACAAACAAACAAACAAACAAACAAACATACATACATACATACATACATACATCCTACTATTAAAAAAGTAATAAAGTTAGGGTCCCTTTACAATGTCAGAAGGAGGGAGGCACTAAGGCACCGCCTTCCGCCCCTCGACACCCTCGCGGTGCCACCTCCTTCTGACAGGAACTTCCTACAGACCAGGTATGAATGATGCCTGACTGGACATACAAAACTCACAAGTTCCTGGCTCTCACGGCTCCTCTGAAGAGGGTTAGTCCAAGAAGGAGGGGCATCGCGAGGGGCGTCGAGGGACGGGGGACTGTGCCTCACTGCCCTCGCCTTCTTCTAGAAAGCCGTCTTCAACCGAGTCGAGAGAGCCGGGAACTTGTGAGGTGTGCATGTCCTGGTGGGACAAAAAACAAACAAACAAACAAACAAACATACATACATACATACATACATACATACATCCTACTATTAAAAAAGTAATAAAGTTAGGGTCCCTTTACAATGTCAGAAGGAGGGAGGCACTAAGGCACCGCCTTCCGCCCCTCGACGCCCTCGCGGTGCCACCTCCTTCTGACAGGAACTTCCTACAGACCAGGTATGAATGATGCCTGACTGGACATACAAAACTCACAAGTTCCTGGCTCTCACGGCTCCTCTGAAGAGGGTTAGTCCAAGAAGGAGGGGCATCGCGAGGGGCGTCGAGGGACGGGGGACTGTGCCTCACTGCCCTCGCCTTCTTCTAGAAAGCCGTCTTCAACCGAGTCGAGAGAGCCGGGAACTTGTGAGGTGTGCATGTCCTGGTGGGACAAAAAACAAACAAACAAACAAACAAACAAACAAACAAACAAACAAACAAACAAACAAACATACATCCTTCTATTAAAAAAGTAATAAAGTTAGGGTCTCTTTACAATGTCAGAAGGAGGGAGGCACTAAGGCACCGCCTTCCGCCCCTCGACGCCCTCGCGGTGCCACCTCCTTCTGACAGGAACTTCCTACAGACCAGGTATGAATGATGCCTGACTGGACATACAAAACTCACAAGTTCCTGGCTCTCACGGCTCCTCTGAAGAGGGTTAGTCCAAGAAGGAGGGGCATCGCGAGGGGCGTCGAGGGACGGGGGACTGTGCCTCACTGCCCTCGTCTTCTTCTAGAAAGCCGTCTTCAACCGAGTCGAGAGAGCCGGGAACTTGTGAGGTGTGCATGTCCTGGTGGGACAAAAAACAAACAAACAAACAAACAAACAAACAAACAAACAAACATACATACATACATACATACATCCTACTATTAAAAAAGTAATAAAGTTAGGGTCCCTTTACAATGTCAGAAGGAGGGAGGCACTAAGGCACCGCCTTCCGCCCCTCGACGCCCTCGCGGTGCCACCTCCTTCTGACAGGAACTTCCTACAGACCAGGTATGAATGATGCCTGACTGGACATACAAAACTCACAAGTTCCTGGCTCTCACGGCTCCTCTGAAGAGGGTTAGTCCAAGAAGGAGGGGCATCGCGAGGGGCGTCGAGGGACGGGGGACTGTGCCTCACTGCCCTCGCCTTCTTCTAGAAAGCCGTCTTCAACCGAGTCGAGAGAGCCGGGAACTTGTGAGGTGTGCATGTCCTGGTGGGACAAAAAACAAACAAACAAACAAACAAACAAACAAACAAACAAACAAACAAACATACATACATACATCCTACTATTAAAAAAGTAATAAAGTTAGGGTCCCTTTACAATGTCAGAAGGAGGGAGGCACTAAGGCACCGCCTTCCGCCCCTCGACGCCCTCGCGGTGCCACCTCCTTCTGACAGGAACTTCCTACAGACCAGGTATGAATGATGCCTGACTGGACATACAAAACTCACAAGTTCCTGGCTCTCACGGCTCCTCTGAAGAGGGTTAGTCCAAGAAGGAGGGGCATCGCGAGGGGCGTCGAGGGACGGGGGACTGTGCCTCACTGCCCTCGCCTTCTTCTAGAAAGCCGTCTTCAACCGAGTCGAGAGAGCCGGGAACTTGTGAGGTGTGCATGTCCTGGTGGGACAAAAAACAAACAAACAAACAAACAAACAAACAAACAAACATACATACATACATACATACATACATCCTACTATTAAAAAAGTAATAAAGTTAGGGTCCCTTTACAATGTCAGAAGGAGGGAGGCACTAAGGCACCGCCTTCCGCCCCTCGACACCCTCGCGGTGCCACCTCCTTCTGACAGGAACTTCCTACAGACCAGGTATGAATGATGCCTGACTGGACATACAAAACTCACAAGTTCCTGGCTCTCACGGCTCCTCTGAAGAGGGTTAGTCCAAGAAGGAGGGGCATCGCGAGGGGCGTCGAGGGACGGGGGACTGTGCCTCACTGCCCTCGCCTTCTTCTAGAAAGCCGTCTTCAACCGAGTCGAGAGAGCCGGGAACTTGTGAGGTGTGCATGTCCTGGTGGGACAAAAAACAAACAAACAAACAAACAAACATACATACATACATACATACATACATACATCCTACTATTAAAAAAGTAATAAAGTTAGGGTCCCTTTACAATGTCAGAAGGAGGGAGGCACTAAGGCACCGCCTTCCGCCCCTCGACGCCCTCGCGGTGCCACCTCCTTCTGACAGGAACTTCCTACAGACCAGGTATGAATGATGCCTGACTGGACATACAAAACTCACAAGTTCCTGGCTCTCACGGCTCCTCTGAAGAGGGTTAGTCCAAGAAGGAGGGGCATCGCGAGGGGCGTCGAGGGACGGGGGACTGTGCCTCACTGCCCTCGCCTTCTTCTAGAAAGCCGTCTTCAACCGAGTCGAGAGAGCCGGGAACTTGTGAGGTGTGCATGTCCTGGTGGGACAAAAAACAAACAAACAAACAAACAAACAAACAAACAAACAAACAAACAAACAAACAAACAAACAAACATACATCCTTCTATTAAAAAAGTAATAAAGTTAGGGTCTCTTTACAATGTCAGAAGGAGGGAGGCACTAAGGCACCGCCTTCCGCCCCTCGACGCCCTCGCGGTGCCACCTCCTTCTGACAGGAACTTCCTACAGACCAGGTATGAATGATGCCTGACTGGACATACAAAACTCACAAGTTCCTGGCTCTCACGGCTCCTCTGAAGAGGGTTAGTCCAAGAAGGAGGGGCATCGCGAGGGGCGTCGAGGGACGGGGGACTGTGCCTCACTGCCCTCGCCTTCTTCTAGAAAGCCGTCTTCAACCGAGTCGAGAGAGCCGGGAACTTGTGAGGTGTGCATGTCCTGGTGGGACAAAAAACAAACAAACAAACAAACAAACAAACAAACAAACATACATACATACATACATACATACATCCTACTATTAAAAAAGTAATAAAGTTAGGGTCCCTTTACAATGTCAGAAGGAGGGAGGCACTAAGGCACCGCCTTCCGCCCCTCGACACCCTCGCGGTGCCACCTCCTTCTGACAGGAACTTCCTACAGACCAGGTATGAATGATGCCTGACTGGACATACAAAACTCACAAGTTCCTGGCTCTCACGGCTCCTCTGAAGAGGGTTAGTCCAAGAAGGAGGGGCATCGCGAGGGGCGTCGAGGGACGGGGGACTGTGCCTCACTGCCCTCGCCTTCTTCTAGAAAGCCGTCTTCAACCGAGTCGAGAGAGCCGGGAACTTGTGAGGTGTGCATGTCCTGGTGGGACAAAAAACAAACAAACAAACAAACAAACATACATACATACATACATACATACATACATCCTACTATTAAAAAAGTAATAAAGTTAGGGTCCCTTTACAATGTCAGAAGGAGGGAGGCACTAAGGCACCGCCTTCCGCCCCTCGACGCCCTCGCGGTGCCACCTCCTTCTGACAGGAACTTCCTACAGACCAGGTATGAATGATGCCTGACTGGACATACAAAACTCACAAGTTCCTGGCTCTCACGGCTCCTCTGAAGAGGGTTAGTCCAAGAAGGAGGGGCATCGCGAGGGGCGTCGAGGGACGGGGGACTGTGCCTCACTGCCCTCGCCTTCTTCTAGAAAGCCGTCTTCAACCGAGTCGAGAGAGCCGGGAACTTGTGAGGTGTGCATGTCCTGGTGGGACAAAAAACAAACAAACAAACAAACAAACAAACAAACAAACAAACAAACAAACAAACAAACAAACATACATCCTTCTATTAAAAAAGTAATAAAGTTAGGGTCTCTTTACAATGTCAGAAGGAGGGAGGCACTAAGGCACCGCCTTCCGCCCCTCGACGCCCTCGCGGTGCCACCTCCTTCTGACAGGAACTTCCTACAGACCAGGTATGAATGATGCCTGACTGGACATACAAAACTCACAAGTTCCTGGCTCTCACGGCTCCTCTGAAGAGGGTTAGTCCAAGAAGGAGGGGCATCGCGAGGGGCGTCGAGGGACGGGGGACTGTGCCTCACTGCCCTCGTCTTCTTCTAGAAAGCCGTCTTCAACCGAGTCGAGAGAGCCGGGAACTTGTGAGGTGTGCATGTCCTGGTGGGACAAAAAACAAACAAACAAACAAACAAACAAACAAACAAACAAACATACATACATACATACATACATCCTACTATTAAAAAAGTAATAAAGTTAGGGTCCCTTTACAATGTCAGAAGGAGGGAGGCACTAAGGCACCGCCTTCCGCCCCTCGACGCCCTCGCGGTGCCACCTCCTTCTGACAGGAACTTCCTACAGACCAGGTATGAATGATGCCTGACTGGACATACAAAACTCACAAGTTCCTGGCTCTCACGGCTCCTCTGAAGAGGGTTAGTCCAAGAAGGAGGGGCATCGCGAGGGGCGTCGAGGGACGGGGGACTGTGCCTCACTGCCCTCGCCTTCTTCTAGAAAGCCGTCTTCAACCGAGTCGAGAGAGCCGGGAACTTGTGAGGTGTGCATGTCCTGGTGGGACAAAAAACAAACAAACAAACAAACAAACAAACAAACAAACAAACATACATACATACATACATACATACATACATCCTACTATTAAAAAAGTAATAAAGTTAGGGTCCCTTTACAATGTCAGAAGGAGGGAGGCACTAAGGCACCGCCTTCCGCCCCTCGACGCCCTCGCGGTGCCACCTCCTTCTGACAGGAACTTCCTACAGACCAGGTATGAATGATGCCTGACTGGACATACAAAACTCACAAGTTCCTGGCTCTCACGGCTCCTCTGAAGAGGGTTAGTCCAAGAAGGAGGGGCATCGCGAGGGGCGTCGAGGGACGGGGGACTGTGCCTCACTGCCCTCGCCTTCTTCTAGAAAGCCGTCTTCAACCGAGTCGAGAGAGCCGGGAACTTGTGAGGTGTGCATGTCCTGGTGGGACAAAAAACAAACAAACAAACAAACAAACATACATACATACATACATACATACATACATCCTACTATTAAAAAAGTAATAAAGTTAGGGTCCCTTTACAATGTCAGAAGGAGGGAGGCACTAAGGCACCGCCTTCCGCCCCTCGACGCCCTCGCGGTGCCACCTCCTTCTGACAGGAACTTCCTACAGACCAGGTATGAATGATGCCTGACTGGACATACAAAACTCACAAGTTCCTGGCTCTCACGGCTCCTCTGAAGAGGGTTAGTCCAAGAAGGAGGGGCATCGCGAGGGGCGTCGAGGGACGGGGGACTGTGCCTCACTGCCCTCGCCTTCTTCTAGAAAGCCGTCTTCAACCGAGTCGAGAGAGCCGGGAACTTGTGAGGTGTGCATGTCCTGGTGGGACAAAAAACAAACAAACAAACAAACAAACAAACAAACAAACAAACAAACAAACAAACATACATCCTTCTATTAAAAAAGTAATAAAGTTAGGGTCTCTTTACAATGTCAGAAGGAGGGAGGCACTAAGGCACCGCCTTCCGCCCCTCGACGCCCTCGCGGTGCCACCTCCTTCTGACAGGAACTTCCTACAGACCAGGTATGAATGATGCCTGACTGGACATACAAAACTCACAAGTTCCTGGCTCTCACGGCTCCTCTGAAGAGGGTTAGTCCAAGAAGGAGGGGCATCGCGAGGGGCGTCGAGGGACGGGGGACTGTGCCTCACTGCCCTCGTCTTCTTCTAGAAAGCCGTCTTCAACCGAGTCGAGAGAGCCGGGAACTTGTGAGGTGTGCATGTCCTGGTGGGACAAAAAACAAACAAACAAACAAACAAACAAACAAACAAACAAACATACATACATACATACATACATCCTACTATTAAAAAAGTAATAAAGTTAGGGTCCCTTTACAATGTCAGAAGGAGGGAGGCACTAAGGCACCGCCTTCCGCCCCTCGACGCCCTCGCGGTGCCACCTCCTTCTGACAGGAACTTCCTACAGACCAGGTATGAATGATGCCTGACTGGACATACAAAACTCACAAGTTCCTGGCTCTCACGGCTCCTCTGAAGAGGGTTAGTCCAAGAAGGAGGGGCATCGCGAGGGGCGTCGAGGGACGGGGGACTGTGCCTCACTGCCCTCGCCTTCTTCTAGAAAGCCGTCTTCAACCGAGTCGAGAGAGCCGGGAACTTGTGAGGTGTGCATGTCCTGGTGGGACAAAAAACAAACAAACAAACAAACAAACAAACAAACAAACAAACAAACAAACATACATACATACATACATACATACATACATCCTACTATTAAAAAAGTAATAAAGTTAGGGTCCCTTTACAATGTCAGAAGGAGGGAGGCACTAAGGCACCGCCTTCCGCCCCTCGACGCCCTCGCGGTGCCACCTCCTTCTGACAGGAACTTCCTACAGACCAGGTATGAATGATGCCTGACTGGACATACAAAACTCACAAGTTCCTGGCTCTCACGGCTCCTCTGAAGAGGGTTAGTCCAAGAAGGAGGGGCATCGCGAGGGGCGTCGAGGGACGGGGGACTGTGCCTCACTGCCCTCGCCTTCTTCTAGAAAGCCGTCTTCAACCGAGTCGAGAGAGCCGGGAACTTGTGAGGTGTGCATGTCCTGGTGGGACAAAAAACAAACAAACAAACAAACAAACAAACAAACAAACAAACAAACAAACAAACATACATACATACATACATACATCCTACTATTAAAAAAGTAATAAAGTTAGGGTCCCTTTACAATGTCAGAAGGAGGGAGGCACTAAGGCACCGCCTTCCGCCCCTCGACGCCCTCGCGGTGCCACCTCCTTCTGACAGGAACTTCCTACAGACCAGGTATGAATGATGCCTGACTGGACATACAAAACTCACAAGTTCCTGGCTCTCACGGCTCCTCTGAAGAGGGTTAGTCCAAGAAGGAGGGGCATCGCGAGGGGCGTCGAGGGACGGGGGACTGTGCCTCACTGCCCTCGCCTTCTTCTAGAAAGCCGTCTTCAACCGAGTCGAGAGAGCCGGGAACTTGTGAGGTGTGCATGTCCTGGTGGGACAAAAAACAAACAAACAAACAAACAAACAAACAAACAAACAAACATACATACATACATACATCCTACTATTAAAAAAGTAATAAAGTTAGGGTCCCTTTACAATGTCAGAAGGAGGGAGGCACTAAGGCACCGCCTTCCGCCCCTCGACGCCCTCGCGGTGCCACCTCCTTCTGACAGGAACTTCCTACAGACCAGGTATGAATGATGCCTGACTGGACATACAAAACTCACAAGTTCCTGGCTCTCACGGCTCCTCTGAAGAGGGTTAGTCCAAGAAGGAGGGGCATCGCGAGGGGCGTCGAGGGACGGGGGACTGTGCCTCACTGCCCTCGCCTTCTTCTAGAAAGCCGTCTTCAACCGAGTCGAGAGAGCCGGGAACTTGTGAGGTGTGCATGTCCTGGTGGGACAAAAAACAAACAAACAAACAAACAAACAAACAAACAAACAAACAAACATACATACATACATACATACATACATACATCCTACTATTAAAAAAGTAATAAAGTTAGGGTCCCTTTACAATGTCAGAAGGAGGGAGGCACTAAGGCACCGCCTTCCGCCCCTCGATGCCCTCGCGGTGCCACCTCCTTCTGACAGGAACTTCCTACAGACCAGGTATGAATGATGCCTGACTGGACATACAAAACTCACAAGTTCCTGGCTCTCACGGCTCCTCTGAAGAGGGTTAGTCCAAGAAGGAGGGGCATCGCGAGGGGCGTCGAGGGACGGGGGACTGTGCCTCACTGCCCTCGCCTTCTTCTAGAAAGCCGTCTTCAACCGAGTCGAGAGAGCCGGGAACTTGTGAGGTGTGCATGTCCTGGTGGGACAAAAAACAAACAAACAAACAAACAAACAAACAAACAAACAAACAAACAAACATACATACATACATACATACATCCTACTATTAAAAAAGTAATAAAGTTAGGGTCCCTTTACAATGTCAGAAGGAGGGAGGCACTAAGGCACCGCCTTCCGCCCCTCGACGCCCTCGCGGTGCCACCTCCTTCTGACAGGAACTTCCTACAGACCAGGTATGAATGATGCCTGACTGGACATACAAAACTCACAAGTTCCTGGCTCTCACGGCTCCTCTGAAGAGGGTTAGTCCAAGAAGGAGGGGCATCGCGAGGGGCGTCGAGGGACGGGGGACTGTGCCTCACTGCCCTCGCCTTCTTCTAGAAAGCCGTCTTCAACCGAGTCGAGAGAGCCGGGAACTTGTGAGGTGTGCATGTCCTGGTGGGACAAAAAACAAACAAACAAACAAACAAACAAACAAACAAACAAACAAACAAACATACATACATACATACATACATCCTACTATTAAAAAAGTAATAAAGTTAGGGTCCCTTTACAATGTCAGAAGGAGGGAGGCACTAAGGCACCGCCTTCCGCCCCTCGACGCCCTCGCGGTGCCACCTCCTTCTGACAGGAACTTCCTACAGACCAGGTATGAATGATGCCTGACTGGACATACAAAACTCACAAGTTCCTGGCTCTCACGGCTCCTCTGAAGAGGGTTAGTCCAAGAAGGAGGGGCATCGCGAGGGGCGTCGAGGGACGGGGGACTGTGCCTCACTGCCCTCGCCTTCTTCTAGAAAGCCGTCTTCAACCGAGTCGAGAGAGCCGGGAACTTGTGAGGTGTGCATGTCCTGGTGGGACAAAAAACAAACAAACAAACAAACAAACAAACAAACAAACAAACAAACAAACATACATCCTACTATTAAAAAAGTAATAAAGTTAGGGTCCCTTTACAATGTCAGAAGGAGGGAGGCACTAAGGCACCGCCTTCCGCCCCTCGACACCCTCGCGGTGCCACCTCCTTCTGACAGGAACTTCCTACAGACCAGGTATGAATGATGCCTGACTGGACATACAAAACTCACAAGTTCCTGGCTCTCACGGCTCCTCTGAAGAGGGTTAGTCCAAGAAGGAGGGGCATCGCGAGGGGCGTCGAGGGACGGGGGACTGTGCCTCACTGCCCTCGCCTTCTTCTAGAAAGCCGTCTTCAACCGAGTCGAGAGAGCCGGGAACTTGTGAGGTGTGCATGTCCTGGTGGGACAAAAAACAAACAAACAAACAAACAAACAAACAAACAAACAAACAAACAAACAAACAAACAAACAAACAAACAAACATACATCCTTCTATTAAAAAAGTAATAAAGTTAGGGTCTCTTTACAATGTCAGAAGGAGGGAGGCACTAAGGCACCGCCTTCCGCCCCTCGACGCCCTCGCGGTGCCACCTCCTTCTGACAGGAACTTCCTACAGACCAGGTATGAATGATGCCTGACTGGACATACAAAACTCACAAGTTCCTGGCTCTCACGGCTCCTCTGAAGAGGGTTAGTCCAAGAAGGAGGGGCATCGCGAGGGGCGTCGAGGGACGGGGGACTGTGCCTCACTGCCCTCGCCTTCTTCTAGAAAGCCGTCTTCAACCGAGTCGAGAGAGCCGGGAACTTGTGAGGTGTGCATGTCCTGGTGGGACAAAAAACAAACAAACAAACAAACAAACAAACAAACAAACAAACAAACAAACAAACAAACAAACAAACATACATACATACATACATACATCCTACTATTAAAAAAGTAATAAAGTTAGGGTCCCTTTACAATGTCAGAAGGAGGGAGGCACTAAGGCACCGCCTTCCGCCCCTCGACGCCCTCGCGGTGCCACCTCCTTCTGACAGGAACTTCCTACAGACCAGGTATGAATGATGCCTGACTGGACATACAAAACTCACAAGTTCCTGGCTCTCACGGCTCCTCTGAAGAGGGTTAGTCCAAGAAGGAGGGGCATCGCGAGGGGCGTCGAGGGACGGGGGACTGTGCCTCACTGCCCTCGCCTTCTTCTAGAAAGCCGTCTTCAACCGAGTCGAGAGAGCCGGGAACTTGTGAGGTGTGCATGTCCTGGTGGGACAAAAAACAAACAAACAAACAAACAAACAAACAAACAAACAAACAAACAAACAAACATACATACATACATACATACATCCTACTATTAAAAAAGTAATAAAGTTAGGGTCCCTTTACAATGTCAGAAGGAGGGAGGCACTAAGGCACCGCCTTCCGCCCCTCGACGCCCTCGCGGTGCCACCTCCTTCTGACAGGAACTTCCTACAGACCAGGTATGAATGATGCCTGACTGGACATACAAAACTCACAAGTTCCTGGCTCTCACGGCTCCTCTGAAGAGGGTTAGTCCAAGAAGGAGGGGCATCGCGAGGGGCGTCGAGGGACGGGGGACTGTGCCTCACTGCCCTCGCCTTCTTCTAGAAAGCCGTCTTCAACCGAGTCGAGAGAGCCGGGAACTTGTGAGGTGTGCATGTCCTGGTGGGACAAAAAACAAACAAACAAACAAACAAACAAACAAACAAACATACATACATACATACATACATACATCCTACTATTAAAAAAGTAATAAAGTTAGGGTCCCTTTACAATGTCAGAAGGAGGGAGGCACTAAGGCACCGCCTTCCGCCCCTCGACACCCTCGCGGTGCCACCTCCTTCTGACAGGAACTTCCTACAGACCAGGTATGAATGATGCCTGACTGGACATACAAAACTCACAAGTTCCTGGCTCTCACGGCTCCTCTGAAGAGGGTTAGTCCAAGAAGGAGGGGCATCGCGAGGGGCGTCGAGGGACGGGGGACTGTGCCTCACTGCCCTCGCCTTCTTCTAGAAAGCCGTCTTCAACCGAGTCGAGAGAGCCGGGAACTTGTGAGGTGTGCATGTCCTGGTGGGACAAAAAACAAACAAACAAACAAACAAACATACATACATACATACATACATACATACATCCTACTATTAAAAAAGTAATAAAGTTAGGGTCCCTTTACAATGTCAGAAGGAGGGAGGCACTAAGGCACCGCCTTCCGCCCCTCGACGCCCTCGCGGTGCCACCTCCTTCTGACAGGAACTTCCTACAGACCAGGTATGAATGATGCCTGACTGGACATACAAAACTCACAAGTTCCTGGCTCTCACGGCTCCTCTGAAGAGGGTTAGTCCAAGAAGGAGGGGCATCGCGAGGGGCGTCGAGGGACGGGGGACTGTGCCTCACTGCCCTCGCCTTCTTCTAGAAAGCCGTCTTCAACCGAGTCGAGAGAGCCGGGAACTTGTGAGGTGTGCATGTCCTGGTGGGACAAAAAACAAACAAACAAACAAACAAACAAACAAACAAACAAACAAACAAACATACATCCTTCTATTAAAAAAGTAATAAAGTTAGGGTCTCTTTACAATGTCAGAAGGAGGGAGGCACTAAGGCACCGCCTTCCGCCCCTCGACGCCCTCGCGGTGCCACCTCCTTCTGACAGGAACTTCCTACAGACCAGGTATGAATGATGCCTGACTGGACATACAAAACTCACAAGTTCCTGGCTCTCACGGCTCCTCTGAAGAGGGTTAGTCCAAGAAGGAGGGGCATCGCGAGGGGCGTCGAGGGACGGGGGACTGTGCCTCACTGCCCTCGTCTTCTTCTAGAAAGCCGTCTTCAACCGAGTCGAGAGAGCCGGGAACTTGTGAGGTGTGCATGTCCTGGTGGGACAAAAAACAAACAAACAAACAAACAAACAAACAAACAAACAAACAAACAAACAAACAAACAAACAAACATACATCCTTCTATTAAAAAAGTAATAAAGTTAGGGTCTCTTTACAATGTCAGAAGGAGGGAGGCACTAAGGCACCGCCTTCCGCCCCTCGACGCCCTCGCGGTGCCACCTCCTTCTGACAGGAACTTCCTACAGACCAGGTATGAATGATGCCTGACTGGACATACAAAACTCACAAGTTCCTGGCTCTCACGGCTCCTCTGAAGAGGGTTAGTCCAAGAAGGAGGGGCATCGCGAGGGGCGTCGAGGGACGGGGGACTGTGCCTCACTGCCCTCGCCTTCTTCTAGAAAGCCGTCTTCAACCGAGTCGAGAGAGCCGGGAACTTGTGAGGTGTGCATGTCCTGGTGGGACAAAAAACAAACAAACAAACAAACAAACAAACAAACAAACAAACAAACAAACAAACAAACAAACATACATACATACATCCTACTATTAAAAAAGTAATAAAGTTAGGGTCCCTTTACAATGTCAGAAGGAGGGAGGCACTAAGGCACCGCCTTCCGCCCCTCGACGCCCTCGCGGTGCCACCTCCTTCTGACAGGAACTTCCTACAGACCAGGTATGAATGATGCCTGACTGGACATACAAAACTCACAAGTTCCTGGCTCTCACGGCTCCTCTGAAGAGGGTTAGTCCAAGAAGGAGGGGCATCGCGAGGGGCGTCGAGGGACGGGGGACTGTGCCTCACTGCCCTCGCCTTCTTCTAGAAAGCCGTCTTCAACCGAGTCGAGAGAGCCGGGAACTTGTGAGGTGTGCATGTCCTGGTGGGACAAAAAACAAACAAACAAACAAACAAACAAACAAACAAACATACATACATACATACATACATACATCCTACTATTAAAAAAGTAATAAAGTTAGGGTCCCTTTACAATGTCAGAAGGAGGGAGGCACTAAGGCACCGCCTTCCGCCCCTCGACACCCTCGCGGTGCCACCTCCTTCTGACAGGAACTTCCTACAGACCAGGTATGAATGATGCCTGACTGGACATACAAAACTCACAAGTTCCTGGCTCTCACGGCTCCTCTGAAGAGGGTTAGTCCAAGAAGGAGGGGCATCGCGAGGGGCGTCGAGGGACGGGGGACTGTGCCTCACTGCCCTCGCCTTCTTCTAGAAAGCCGTCTTCAACCGAGTCGAGAGAGCCGGGAACTTGTGAGGTGTGCATGTCCTGGTGGGACAAAAAACAAACAAACAAACAAACAAACATACATACATACATACATACATACATACATCCTACTATTAAAAAAGTAATAAAGTTAGGGTCCCTTTACAATGTCAGAAGGAGGGAGGCACTAAGGCACCGCCTTCCGCCCCTCGACGCCCTCGCGGTGCCACCTCCTTCTGACAGGAACTTCCTACAGACCAGGTATGAATGATGCCTGACTGGACATACAAAACTCACAAGTTCCTGGCTCTCACGGCTCCTCTGAAGAGGGTTAGTCCAAGAAGGAGGGGCATCGCGAGGGGCGTCGAGGGACGGGGGACTGTGCCTCACTGCCCTCGCCTTCTTCTAGAAAGCCGTCTTCAACCGAGTCGAGAGAGCCGGGAACTTGTGAGGTGTGCATGTCCTGGTGGGACAAAAAACAAACAAACAAACAAACAAACAAACAAACAAACAAACAAACAAACAAACAAACAAACATACATCCTTCTATTAAAAAAGTAATAAAGTTAGGGTCTCTTTACAATGTCAGAAGGAGGGAGGCACTAAGGCACCGCCTTCCGCCCCTCGACGCCCTCGCGGTGCCACCTCCTTCTGACAGGAACTTCCTACAGACCAGGTATGAATGATGCCTGACTGGACATACAAAACTCACAAGTTCCTGGCTCTCACGGCTCCTCTGAAGAGGGTTAGTCCAAGAAGGAGGGGCATCGCGAGGGGCGTCGAGGGACGGGGGACTGTGCCTCACTGCCCTCGCCTTCTTCTAGAAAGCCGTCTTCAACCGAGTCGAGAGAGCCGGGAACTTGTGAGGTGTGCATGTCCTGGTGGGACAAAAAACAAACAAACAAACAAACAAACAAACAAACAAACAAACAAACATACATACATACATACATACATACATACATCCTACTATTAAAAAAGTAATAAAGTTAGGGTCCCTTTACAATGTCAGAAGGAGGGAGGCACTAAGGCACCGCCTTCCGCCCCTCGACGCCCTCGCGGTGCCACCTCCTTCTGACAGGAACTTCCTACAGACCAGGTATGAATGATGCCTGACTGGACATACAAAACTCACAAGTTCCTGGCTCTCACGGCTCCTCTGAAGAGGGTTAGTCCAAGAAGGAGGGGCATCGCGAGGGGCGTCGAGGGACGGGGGACTGTGCCTCACTGCCCTCGCCTTCTTCTAGAAAGCCGTCTTCAACCGAGTCGAGAGAGCCGGGAACTTGTGAGGTGTGCATGTCCTGGTGGGACAAAAAACAAACAAACAAACAAACAAACATACATACATACATACATACATACATACATCCTACTATTAAAAAAGTAATAAAGTTAGGGTCCCTTTACAATGTCAGAAGGAGGGAGGCACTAAGGCACCGCCTTCCGCCCCTCGACGCCCTCGCGGTGCCACCTCCTTCTGACAGGAACTTCCTACAGACCAGGTATGAATGATGCCTGACTGGACATACAAAACTCACAAGTTCCTGGCTCTCACGGCTCCTCTGAAGAGGGTTAGTCCAAGAAGGAGGGGCATCGCGAGGGGCGTCGAGGGACGGGGGACTGTGCCTCACTGCCCTCGCCTTCTTCTAGAAAGCCGTCTTCAACCGAGTCGAGAGAGCCGGGAACTTGTGAGGTGTGCATGTCCTGGTGGGACAAAAAACAAACAAACAAACAAACAAACAAACAAACAAACAAACAAACAAACAAACATACATCCTTCTATTAAAAAAGTAATAAAGTTAGGGTCTCTTTACAATGTCAGAAGGAGGGAGGCACTAAGGCACCGCCTTCCGCCCCTCGACGCCCTCGCGGTGCCACCTCCTTCTGACAGGAACTTCCTACAGACCAGGTATGAATGATGCCTGACTGGACATACAAAACTCACAAGTTCCTGGCTCTCACGGCTCCTCTGAAGAGGGTTAGTCCAAGAAGGAGGGGCATCGCGAGGGGCGTCGAGGGACGGGGGACTGTGCCTCACTGCCCTCGTCTTCTTCTAGAAAGCCGTCTTCAACCGAGTCGAGAGAGCCGGGAACTTGTGAGGTGTGCATGTCCTGGTGGGACAAAAAACAAACAAACAAACAAACAAACAAACAAACAAACAAACATACATACATACATACATACATCCTACTATTAAAAAAGTAATAAAGTTAGGGTCCCTTTACAATGTCAGAAGGAGGGAGGCACTAAGGCACCGCCTTCCGCCCCTCGACGCCCTCGCGGTGCCACCTCCTTCTGACAGGAACTTCCTACAGACCAGGTATGAATGATGCCTGACTGGACATACAAAACTCACAAGTTCCTGGCTCTCACGGCTCCTCTGAAGAGGGTTAGTCCAAGAAGGAGGGGCATCGCGAGGGGCGTCGAGGGACGGGGGACTGTGCCTCACTGCCCTCGCCTTTTTCTAGAAAGCCGTCTTCAACCGAGTCGAGAGAGCCGGGAACTTGTGAGGTGTGCATGTCCTGGTGGGACAAAAAACAAACAAACAAACAAACAAACAAACAAACAAACAAACAAACAAACATACATACATACATACATACATACATACATCCTACTATTAAAAAAGTAATAAAGTTAGGGTCCCTTTACAATGTCAGAAGGAGGGAGGCACTAAGGCACCGCCTTCCGCCCCTCGACGCCCTCGCGGTGCCACCTCCTTCTGACAGGAACTTCCTACAGACCAGGTATGAATGATGCCTGACTGGACATACAAAACTCACAAGTTCCTGGCTCTCACGGCTCCTCTGAAGAGGGTTAGTCCAAGAAGGAGGGGCATCGCGAGGGGCGTCGAGGGACGGGGGACTGTGCCTCACTGCCCTCGCCTTCTTCTAGAAAGCCGTCTTCAACCGAGTCGAGAGAGCCGGGAACTTGTGAGGTGTGCATGTCCTGGTGGGACAAAAAACAAACAAACAAACAAACAAACAAACAAACAAACATACATACATACATACATACATCCTACTATTAAAAAAGTAATAAAGTTAGGGTCCCTTTACAATGTCAGAAGGAGGGAGGCACTAAGGCACCGCCTTCCGCCCCTCGACGCCCTCGCGGTGCCACCTCCTTCTGACAGGAACTTCCTACAGACCAGGTATGAATGATGCCTGACTGGACATACAAAACTCACAAGTTCCTGGCTCTCACGGCTCCTCTGAAGAGGGTTAGTCCAAGAAGGAGGGGCATCGCGAGGGGCGTCGAGGGACGGGGGACTGTGCCTCACTGCCCTCGCCTTCTTCTAGAAAGCCGTCTTCAACCGAGTCGAGAGAGCCGGGAACTTGTGAGGTGTGCATGTCCTGGTGGGACAAAAAACAAACAAACAAACAAACAAACAAACAAACAAACAAACAAACATACATACATACATCCTACTATTAAAAAAGTAATAAAGTTAGGGTCCCTTTACAATGTCAGAAGGAGGGAGGCACTAAGGCACCGCCTTCCGCCCCTCGACGCCCTCGCGGTGCCACCTCCTTCTGACAGGAACTTCCTACAGACCAGGTATGAATGATGCCTGACTGGACATACAAAACTCACAAGTTCCTGGCTCTCACGGCTCCTCTGAAGAGGGTTAGTCCAAGAAGGAGGGGCATCGCGAGGGGCGTCGAGGGACGGGGGACTGTGCCTCACTGCCCTCGCCTTCTTCTAGAAAGCCGTCTTCAACCGAGTCGAGAGAGCCGGGAACTTGTGAGGTGTGCATGTCCTGGTGGGACAAAAAACAAACAAACAAACAAACAAACAAACATACATACATACATACATACATACATCCTACTATTAAAAAAGTAATAAAGTTAGGGTCCCTTTACAATGTCAGAAGGAGGGAGGCACTAAGGCACCGCCTTCCGCCCCTCGACACCCTCGCGGTGCCACCTCCTTCTGACAGGAACTTCCTACAGACCAGGTATGAATGATGCCTGACTGGACATACAAAACTCACAAGTTCCTGGCTCTCACGGCTCCTCTGAAGAGGGTTAGTCCAAGAAGGAGGGGCATCGCGAGGGGCGTCGAGGGACGGGGGACTGTGCCTCACTGCCCTCGCCTTCTTCTAGAAAGCCGTCTTCAACCGAGTCGAGAGAGCCGGGAACTTGTGAGGTGTGCATGTCCTGGTGGGACAAAAAACAAACAAACAAACAAACAAACATACATACATACATACATACATACATACATCCTACTATTAAAAAAGTAATAAAGTTAGGGTCCCTTTACAATGTCAGAAGGAGGGAGGCACTAAGGCACCGCCTTCCGCCCCTCGACGCCCTCGCGGTGCCACCTCCTTCTGACAGGAACTTCCTACAGACCAGGTATGAATGATGCCTGACTGGACATACAAAACTCACAAGTTCCTGGCTCTCACGGCTCCTCTGAAGAGGGTTAGTCCAAGAAGGAGGGGCATCGCGAGGGGCGTCGAGGGACGGGGGACTGTGCCTCACTGCCCTCGCCTTCTTCTAGAAAGCCGTCTTCAACCGAGTCGAGAGAGCCGGGAACTTGTGAGGTGTGCATGTCCTGGTGGGACAAAAAACAAACAAACAAACAAACAAACAAACAAACAAACAAACAAACAAACAAACAAACATACATCCTTCTATTAAAAAAGTAATAAAGTTAGGGTCTCTTTACAATGTCAGAAGGAGGGAGGCACTAAGGCACCGCCTTCCGCCCCTCGACGCCCTCGCGGTGCCACCTCCTTCTGACAGGAACTTCCTACAGACCAGGTATGAATGATGCCTGACTGGACATACAAAACTCACAAGTTCCTGGCTCTCACGGCTCCTCTGAAGAGGGTTAGTCCAAGAAGGAGGGGCATCGCGAGGGGCGTCGAGGGACGGGGGACTGTGCCTCACTGCCCTCGCCTTCTTCTAGAAAGCCGTCTTCAACCGAGTCGAGAGAGCCGGGAACTTGTGAGGTGTGCATGTCCTGGTGGGACAAAAAACAAACAAACAAACAAACAAACAAACAAACAAACAAACATACATACATACATACATACATCCTACTATTAAAAAAGTAATAAAGTTAGGGTCCCTTTACAATGTCAGAAGGAGGGAGGCACTAAGGCACCGCCTTCCGCCCCTCGACGCCCTCGCGGTGCCACCTCCTTCTGACAGGAACTTCC